>NC_065507.1:5439717-5476779 GCF_006386435.1 Epinephelus moara | reverse complement strand
TGTGAAGTTGTAGCACGTATGTTTGATTTGTTATGAATTTTCGAAGTTTTGAACTTTAGACGCTTGCTGTAGCGCCACCATCAGGACTATTGGCTTGAGTTTACAGCTGAGGATATCTGGCATGAGACTGGACCTTTGTGCAAAGTTTGGTGAGTTTTCACCCATGGGAAGTATGATTTCCTCGGAAGAAGAAGAAGAAGAAGAAGAAGAAGAAGAACTAGGATTACAATAGTGTCCTGGCACCCTAATAATAAGGCTGGTCCAGAAGAGGTACAGCAAGCGTATTAGAATCAAATGACCTGAGAGGTGTCAGAAGCTCAGTCCAGTCACAACAAGAAAATGTTGGTATTGTTTGTTTCTGCAAATCACAGTGACATTATGTTTGTAAGTTTCATATCAGTCATATTAACATTTCTAATATGAGCTAGCTTTGTCATTGAGAGGTTGAGAGGTTGAGAGGTTGAGAAGTTGAGAGGTTGAGAAGTTGAGGGGATGGTGGATGGCGTGACATCAAAAAAAGATGCCTGCCAAGACGTGAGTCATTACTGTGTTTTCCGCACTTTCTAGCCAAAAAATGTGGGTGTTGTAAAGCAACAATTTACTGTGGATAGGGCCACCCACTAAAAAACCTTGATCTGATTACCTTACATGTTGCACTACCCACATCCCTACCAGCAAACAAATAAAGAAGGTTAGAACCAGGCATTGGCATACTCCATCTGCTGACGATGTGGGGAAAAAACGTGTTTTCTGATTTGCCCCTTTTTGTCCATTCCAGAGGCTGCAGTCTCCGTGACATGCTGGTACACGCACACACCTCACATACTGCACACAGGGACAGCACGATGGGCTTCTTTCCTTGCTGTCATTGCACCTCCTGCCAAAACAATAAGAAAGCCAATACTTTTGTTAGTCATATCACCACAAAACAATACAGGATTAAGACATGTATTACTGTTTTTTATTATGTTATTTACCTTCTTTCATGTCCTGTTGTAGAATAAAGAGACTCAAAACACAGGATTGGACATTTGAGGGTTTACTCGCGAGGAAGCCAAAGAATTAGTACATCATAACAATTTATAATGCCTGACAAACAAGCAGTATCAGCTGACACACCTACAGCTTTCCAATACACATTAAGAGGTGTTTCCCGTCACTTAAGCTACTGTTTTCCTGTTGTACAGACAACCTGCTCCGAGAACAATTGCTTCTCCTCACATAACTGAATTTGGCCAGAATTGTGCCAGATCATTAAGCTGAATTCACGTCAAGATAATAAGTTTATGCCAGGTCACATACGCTATGTATTCCTCCCTCTAGGGGTTCATCTGACCCCCATCAGTCAATTAATCAATTAACAATTCAAACAATTAACCATTAGCCAATGCCAGTGATGGCAAAAACCCAACAAACCTTTAACCCCTTCACTTAAAATCTTCACCTCCGCCAAGGAGGTTATGTTTTCGCCAGTGTTGGTCTGTTTGTTTGTTTGTTTGTTTGTTTGTTTGTTTGTCTGCAAAATAACTCAAAAAGTTATGAACGGATTTTGATGAAAGGTGGATAATGGGACATGGAACAGATGATAACATTTTGGTGGTGATCGGTTGAAGTAAAGTGGATAAAATAATAAATAAAGTCTATGGTCTGACAGCCTCAGCAGCAATTCGAATTTCTAACAAGACGGTGAAAACAGCGCCATCTGGTGGCCGGACAGCACGTCTTGCTCTACTTGCTAAATATTGTTGTAATTCTAAAGTTGAAATTAATGTTCTGTGTTGGGAAAAAAAGACAGTGAAAAATACAAAAAAACATATTATATTCTGTGTTGGTACGAAATAAATACACCACAGTGTCTCCATGGTGAAGGCATATATAACCTTATAATGATAGTGATGCAAATAACCTAATTGTGAAGCAGGCTGCAAAATCTGATGCAGAGGGGGAGGGAATATCACCTACTTGGCGGAGGTCTGCACTCTCTGAGTGCTTTTCTAGTTTACCATGTATTTAGCATTTGTTTAGCATCATCTGTCATCTGCAATATATCGGCAAAAACCAGCCTGCAACTCAGGACCAGAATCAACGAACATCCAGTAGAAGTCCTATCCACTGAGCTGATCCAAAATTCCCTAAAGCTAGACCCTTCCAGGAGGCCAGACATCCAGCTACTGCACTCAGTTTCTGTTGCATTGTAGTTAACCCCAGCCGCAGACATACAGAAACAAAACTTCTTCAGTGTGAAAGTTAATTTGTCCTGCTTTTTATAGACATCTGCATGTACCAGCACGACGCTCTGGGACACGCTTTGTCATATTTTGTCCTTTCTTTTCTATTATTCTGTGTATAGTTGTGTTTTTTGTACATTTGTATTTTCTTATGTTCTGCTATCATACATTGGTGTTTGATGATGTTGTGATATGTACAATACTCATATGACAGATGATAGTGATTTGGTCGTCAGGCCTCTGCTCCTCAGAGTTGATCTCATCTAATTAGTGGCAGCAGCTGACTGATTCATCACCTGGTAGGAGTCTGTCTGTGTCTGTATCTGCTCTGTGAAGCACTCATGTCAGTAGCTCTGATGATAGTCAAGGGCTGAAACGTCTGCTGCTGTTTTTACTCACTCTATATCTCTTTTTTCACACCTTTTTTTTCCACAGATGTCTTAAAATAAAAACGTTATTTTTGCACTGATCTCAGCCTGTGAACGTTTTTGTGGCTTTCTGTCCTAGTCACATTGGTGAGCGTGGATCTCCGCTACCACCCTTTCTTGTTTGTCCATTGTACCGACGCACCCAAGACAAACTTTTTTGTTGCCCTAAGTAGGTGCAGTTTCACAGCAGCCCTAATATAAGACTTTCCACCAGGGAATATCAAGGGATATCAAGACATCACTGCATTTCCTGCCAGAAAGTGCCATGAAAGTGTTTGTTTTTTTAATTGAAACATCACTGTGTTTTCTAGTGATCTAAAAAATTGTTTTTTATTGAGACATTGCTGCGTTTCCTGCCAGAATAATGCCATTTAGAGTGACTTTTTTAAATGAGACATCGCTGATTTTCCTGATAGGATACTGCCATGAGAAGCAGGTTTTTTTTTACAGAGACATTGCTGCGTTTCCTGCCAGGATAGTGCCATGAAAAAGGTGTTTTTTTATTGAGACATCATTATGTTTTCTGCTGGGTTAGTGCCACGAAAAGTTAAGACATTAAACTAAGACATTATTAAGACATAGCTGTGTTTCCTGCCAGGATAATGCCACAAAAGGCAGGTATTTTTAGCCAAAACATGTCAAAAACTCAGCTCAGTGGCCTAGCGATAGAGTGTCCGCCCTGAGACTGGGAGGTCGTGGGTTCGATCCCCGGCCGGGTCATACCAAAGACTATAAAAATGGGATCTATTGCCTCCCTGCTTGACACTCAGCATCAGGGGTTGGAATTGGGGGGTTAGATCACCACGTGATTCCTGAGCGCGGCACCGCTGCTGCTCACCGCTCCCTCAGGGGATGGGTCAAATGCGGAGAACAAATTTCACACACTCAGGTGTGTGACAATCAGTGGAACTTTACCTTTAAAACTTTTCCTAACCATAACCAAGTGGCTTTTGCTGCTTACCACACATTAACCACTGCACTGTTCAAATATGTACAGAAATGTATGGTCTGAACATATCACACAATACATAATCATGTAGAAATGTTGGGCATCTGTAGTTTGCAGAAATGCCAACATTTTTTTCTGGTGTACGGGTTGAGCTCTTACGCAGGTCTAACCCTGATGGACGTTAAGATAAGTGAGGCCATTAAGTGCTTTAATCAGAACTTTAAAGTCTACTCTAGTGTTCTCTAAAGATTAGAGAACATTTCCAAAAGTTAAACAGATTTGTGCAGCAAAATTGTTCTGTTTCTTCCTTCTGACTCCATTAATCATCTCATGACCTCAGTTTTATTCTGTGAGCCTCAGGGGGAGGCCCGGCTGAGCTACCCGACTAAGCATCTCAAACTACCTCCACCTTGAGGAGCTTCAGCACTAAAATGCTGCTTCACACTGATGCATCGATAACAACAATCTAACAAATCAATGAATTAATACTACATCAGTCACAGAGAGCACTTCTCTGCAGGATGTCTGGTATTAGTAATGCGTCTGAGTACCTCTTCCACCCATGATGATTTCCTCCAGATTAGCCCCGACCACCTGATGAAATCTTACTGATCATGCAAAATAAAAAGAACCATAAGAACAACAGCTCTAACACTCTTATTCACTCCATTTAATCAGGAATGTCTCCTGAACATGATGTGTCTTATTCCAAACTGGAACAGAAAGTTCTCAGAGTAATAACCCTTCATCATACACTGTTGCAACACCGCTTCCATTCATGTCTCCCGCTCTAAACACTTCACTGTCACGCTAATTATACTGCTTCGTGTAAAGGCCTTGTATCTACAGATGACGTCTCGCATAATATAAGTAATTTTCCTTGTCAGTCTTTCAGGTACCGCACGCAGAGTATGATAGTCATGATAAGTGTTCTGCTACTGTCAATGCAAGGAATTCACTCTGTGTAATTATTCTTTAATTACAGGAATTATTGGGCATATTTTGAGGCCTGTTTGAAGTTTTTCTGGTGTTTAAGCACACTGGGCACAGGGTTGATGAATGAAAAAAACACTGACAGGTAAAATCTGACAAATATTAAATATTGTTAATCTGTGAAGTGATCCCTAATATATCTGCAATTAAAATGGGAGCACAGGAGATGTAAATGATTAATTAAAGATGTAAATATGCATTCATAGGTTGTTTATCCAACCGGGTCCATGGTCCGACAGCCCATTGGTCCGACATCCCATTAGTCCGACGGTCCGCGGTGCTGAACGGCTCCCGGCGGGCGTATTTNGGAACAACGGGACTTCGGAACAATGGGTTTAATATGGTCGGAACAATGGGCTGTTGGACTAATGGGCAGTTCCCATCCAACCAGCTGCCCATATACAGTAGTATACTCTATGTAATATGGCATATTGACGCCAAATAAAACTTTGTCAATATGTCATTGGGCAGTACAACAACAAAAACTATGGATTTTGTCCCCTATTACTTATTAAATTGCTCCAACAAACCCCAGACTTTCACCCAGGACCTTTCTGTATGAATATGAGGCTGCACTATATCGTTTTTTCCTAAACCTAACCATGTGGTTCTGTTGACGTCCTGGCATTGGTTGTAGCGCCCTCGAACGTAAACAGCAGACGCAGGGGATACCTACCATGTAATATGTAGATGTTAAGTCCACTAACAAAGTGGCCATATGTGACAACTCAGGATGAGAACATGTCGGATGAGCCTTTCGGTGCTAAACAAGCTTGATCAAAGAGCACTGCTCAACATGACATTCTCCAGCCACTAAATACATGGACCTAACATTCATCAGGTGAAAAAACTGTATACAGACCAAATCATGACCACAACCAGAGTGTATTGAGACTGAGACAAGACCAAGACCTTCAGGGGTTGAGATCAAGTCATGACCAAGACCAGAGTGCATCAAGACAGAGACAAGAGCGAGACTTTAAGGGGTTGAGACCAAGTCAGGACCTGGACCAGAGTGCTTCGAAACCAAGACAAGACCAAAACACTGAGGGGTTACGAACAAGTCATGACCAAAACCAGGGAACACCATGGCTTTCAGTCGGTAAGACCCTATCATGACCAGTGTATTGAGAACGAGACAAGACAGAGATTTTGAGGGGTTGAGACCAAGTCATGACCAAAACCTCTACAATGCTCTACAACTTACCCATTTTATGTTAAGTTGGACGAAGAGTTGCATGACCACTCATCATTTTGCCCTTTGGAAGGAGATGTGTCAAATTCTGCTGACAGTGATATCTCCAGCTGTACTGACACAACCACTAAAGTGAGGACGTAATAACTGTGCCCGAGGCAGTGATGAAATCTGAACACAAGTGGTCAGCTGGAGACACATGATAGGCACAGATTTGAACAGGTGTGTCTCTCCTGTCCACTTGTGATTGGACCACCCAAAATGCGTGTTAACACCAGGTCTAAGCGTGACCAAATGATCTTAAAGATCCACGTTCCCATGAAAACACCAACAGAAAAAAAAAGACAAATGAAGTAAAGGAGCGAGCCATGAGCCAATAGATTGCATGGCAATATCAACAATATTGACTAATGCAAGTTTGTGCTGTGTTAAAGAAATAACATCAAAGTCAGCTCACTCAAAATATGTAGCAGAGAGCCGGCTCTTAATTTTGAGTGTAGCAGGTGACGTAACGTCAACATAAGTTAGAGTTAACATTACAATCAGAGCTATTTTTCAAAGTATTTTACACCATAGTACATCTGGCTTTGACATGTACTGTGAGCTTACAGCAGAGCCACTTCATCAGTACTGTTGTAGACAGAGAAACTATCAGATGGCCTCTACTGTCTCTCTGTCTACATGAACTGCAAACAGCTTGATCAGGAACACTACTTGCCATATGTATGATGCTAACCACACATTCATACTAATTTATACACTTTTCCTATGCTGTAAAGCAAATCAGCTGATTTTGGCCCCGATCACATGGAAAGCACGTTAGCAGCTGGAGGCGGCTTTTTCTAATTGTCTTTAACCTGAATGAAACATTTTGCTCGCTGTTTTGGCATTGCTACATGCCTCGTGCTTCTGCTGAGTTTTTGCTGGAGTGCTCTGAACTCCTCGAGTTGATTAAACTTCAACTCAGAGCAGAAAAGGTCCTCATGAAGTAACTCAGTTTTATCACTATTTAATTTGAGGAAGTTGCAGGAGAACCAGACTTTGATTGCTTGAAGGCAGTCAGAGGATGAGGTGGGTGGGAGGTTGAAGTTAGGTTTGGTGGACAGATAAAGCTGGGTGTCATCAGCATAGCACTGGAAGTGGATGTTAAATTTACGGAAGATGTAGCAGAGAGGAAGAAGGTAGATGATAAACAGAGGAGGACCCAAGACAGAACCTTGAGGAACACCGGTAGTGACTGGACATGATAAAGAAATTACAAATGATATCTTTGTTGTAATGTTCAAACAAATGTTGTTAAAATGCACAAACTTCTGATACACAGTATTGTATCAGAACCTGTCATTCAGTACAGATAAACATAACTACACTATGAGACATGCTGCTGGAGGTAACTTTACACTGCCCAGAGCAGGAACAAAATGCAGTCAGACAAACAGTAATGTACAGAGCCATGTATGACTGGAATTCACTCCCTAAATACATCAAGCAAAGAATCAGTAACTATTCAAATGGAAAGCTGTGATTTTGGCATGTTTATTTTGAAAACAAATTGGAATTGCAATCTTTTGAATTGGATTTGGTCTGAAGGAGTGAATGACAGAGTGAGAAATAAACTTACAGCCTGAGCATGAAAAGTATTGTCTTTCTGACTGAACTTTCGCTAGAGCTCCATTTCCACACAAAGCTCAGCATTTAAAACTGTGGACGTGAGCGGAGGCTACGATCAAATCGCACGTCGTGATAGACAACATGGGACGATTGGTGTGGACCATCGTGTAGTCTGTCATGTGTGTCGGCCAAGTCAGGCACGATTTTATGACCCCACAATCATCTAATCTGACATAGTGACTGTCAGTACTGGCAAAAACGTTATGTAGCATGAACCAGGCATTATGAACAACTGTTCATTTGTAGCAGAGATGTGCATGTTGGTAAAATAATAAATAATAATAATTTCAAACAGTTTTAAGAACATTTAGCCAAACTAGAATGTGTTAGGTTGTGCCCCGCTCTCCCCTATCTTTTCTTATCTTATCTAAAGCAGAGATATTGGATAAAGGAGATACCCCACCGTAGGCTTATCCAATGTTAAGAAAACGGTTACTCTTCCTGTCTCCTAAGTGGGTCTCGTTATCTCTCCCTTCAATCAGAGCTTGTTCTCCCTCAACCCCGGAGTCGAGCTCGCGACCGCTGCAGGAGGCATCGCCTCTGTACATGGGGCGCCGGCACTATCCACTAAGCTACCGACGCCCCAACGTCATATGTTTTCTAATTTGGGTGGTCTGAAGTTTCTTCTACTGTGTAATTATAATGTTGATCGGATACCTGTCTCTCTCTCAAATTTCCATAGGCAGATGCTGTTGGCCTGGTCCCTTATTTATAAGCATAATTTTTCTCCTAATAGATATTTTATATGGAACAATAAGGATGTTTGTTACAAAAAGAAATCTTTATTTTTTCACAGTTGGTTCAGGAATGGTATTGTGCAGATGAATCAACTTTTCAATAAGGAGGCAAAACTCTTTGGTTACCAAGAATTTCTTTGTCATTATAAGATCCCTGTGACCCCTAAAGATTTTGCTGTGGTTTTTGATGCCATTCCATCTGGTGTTGTTATGCTCTATAAGGGTTATATCTCTCCTCCTTCTATTACGACACCTTTGCTTGATCCAGTTGACACACCTATAGGGAAAATATGTTTTCAACCAGCGTCCTGTAAAAATAACAAAAACATCCGCACTTTATTCCAAACTGATTGTATCTCTGTCCCATATGTAATTGCAACCTGGAATAAGCATGTTCAGGACTTATGCTGGGAAAAGATATGGTCTCTTCCTAATAGATATCTACTGGTTAACAAAGTTAAAGAAATTTCTTTTAAGATCATTCATCGCTATTATCCTGTCAAGGCATTTCTAGTAAGATTTAAGAAGGACATTGATGTGTCTTGCACTTTCTGTAACATGCACCCAGAGACTGTCTTCCATTTATTCTGGACTTGTGAACACACTCGGGCTTTGTGGCAAGGCATCTGTCATTTTATATTGGACTATATCTATGATGCCTTTGTACTTTGTTTGAATGATGTATTATTTGGCTTTACAAATTATAGGAGAGAATCAGATGATGTATTTCTTCTATGTAATCTCATCATATTCCTGGCCAAGTTTTATATTCATAAATGTAAGGTGTTGAAAATAAAACCTTCCTTTTGTACCTTTAAAAAGGAGGCAGAGTCCTACATTAAAACACTATCCACCTCTTGCAATAGAAAAGCTGTGAAAACGTTGAAGCTGTGCTCCAAATTTAATGTACTGTTATAATTTTAATATATATTCTGTGCACCATTTTTATTTCATATTTGTGTTTTGTTTGTAACCCCTGGCGTTGTATATCTGCTTGTTTCTTTATTTTCTTATTACTACTGATGTTTCAAAACATGATATTTGTGTACATGATGCTGATGTTGAACAAATAAAGGTTTATTGGGAAAAAAAAAAGTAGGCGTAGTCATCCTCACCTGTGGTGGAAGCACATATGATGCAGTGAGCCAACACTCACCTGATCAGACAGGTGTTGTGACTCTGAGCGAGCTGAGTCCTGAAGGTGAGCGGTGAAGCTACACCCAGCCCCGGGAACTGGGTCAGTATTTGATTTTAAATTATTAACATTAAGAAGCTGAGCTCCCGTTTTTGTTTTTTAACTTTAACATTATCTTGTTTAGTAGTTGTGCAACATGGGAGGACGGTGCAAACGCAAGGAGCCGAAGGAGGACATAGGAGCTGAGCTCTCTCCGCTGCCAGGGGACACCGCGGCGGACCTGGCCGAGCCACACACACCTGTTCCCGGGTTGAAGGCGCAGAATGTGGGCGGTAGTAAGAAAGGTAGGGCAGCTTGTTCAGGCAACAATTTACCGATTTAGAGGCGGTGTCTGCGGGTTTATTACTTCTAAGGTGTTGTTCTTCTTATAAACGACGACTTCTGGTCTTATAACAAATGTCACTTTAGTTTTGTACTAAACAGGGCTGCATACAGCTATTTTCTTACACCTGTTAACATGGCAGGCGTTTAAACAAAGATATCCAAGTTAAAATTCTACATATTTATAATAGCTTCTAATACGGTCACATTAATGTTACATTACTCTCATTTAATGCGAGTAATAAAGACTAAATCATAGAAACTTCTCTGGTACCACAAAAGCCTCCAAAATGGCCCCAAACTTTGAACCAACAACTCCCTAAAACACTTTAAATAACAAAATCATCAATGATAGCAGAACTGAATGAGAATCTTCAGCTTGAGTTGAACACCATCACCATTAGGGTGAAAAAGGAATAAATTAGGGGAGACCGGGGCTAGTTGTCACACTCTGTTTCCATCCAAAAGTGATTCGAATCATTGGGAAATGCGCATCAAAAGAAACACAAATCCTGTATGTTTCCATTAAATGTACGGACTTTGGAGAAAACTACGAAGTCGCGTGAGTTTTCCGCAGAACCGGAAACAAAACAAGTCTCGCATTCTTCTTCTTCTTCTACGTTTTCTGGCGGTTGGCAACCAGCTTGTAAATGCATTACCGCCTTCCCGACCCGGAGTGTGGATATCACCATGGAGTGAGGTGCGCTACGTCAGACTTAATTCGAACATGTTTCCATCCCCCGTTTTGTGAATCAACATTTTTTCGAATCAACCAAAACCCGGCTAAAGCGAGCGTATTTTAGTTTGTGCGAATCAGGGGATTTTAATCCGAATTTTGGCGTTTCCATCATAATTTTCCGATGCGATACTTCTGGATGCGCATCTAAACAGGCTGATGGAAACATGGCTACTTTTTACTCTTGTGTGAATTGCCTTATCTCAAAAACATCTTTCAGTTGTCATTCCTACAGTAAATGAAAACTTAAGGTCTTGACTTGAAATGGGTGTCCCTTTCATTTTTACAACCTACTGTGACAAGAAGTGATTAACCATCAAAGACACTCTGACACATATGGGGCTGGTTGTCACAGCAGGGTTTTGAATTGCCCTCTGTAATGAAAGTACAAATTACAGTGCTGAAAAAATAATCTAGCCTTTTATTAAAGCCGTTGTTTCATGACAATTCATTAAGAATATAACATTAAATTAAACCGTGAGATTGGAACAGATTAATCGTCATCACTATGAGCAGGAACTTGTGTTAAAATGTCAAACAGCCTATGTTGAGGTATGTAAGAGTTTAGATACGACGTTGTTTTCTAGTGAGGAACTTAAGTGTCTGTGTGTGTGTGTGTGTGTGTGTGTGTGTGAGTGTGAGTGATCGAAAACACCTGAGAACATATGGACTAAAACATGTTTGCCATGCCAACTGTCTCTCTGAACTGTCTCATGTTACCATCCCCAGCTGACCGCTTGATAAACATTTTAAGCTAGCTAGCTAGTCGGAGAAATTGAAAGTGTTATAACCATTCCAGGTCTCACCTACTTAACATGATACAGGCCTACTTAGTTATTTCCTGCCACAGCTGTTGGCTTGAGCAGATACTGACAAATGAGTTGTCAGGATCAGATTATGTTGCTACGATCAGGTCACTATTCTTGGCAACAGACAGTACAGATACAGGAAGAGGATAAAGGTGTGCTTCTGCAGTACTTAGAAAGTGTTTGCCATTTCATTACATACTGACGGAGCTTTTTAAAATCTGTTTGAGGTTCTTTAATTCATATTAATCTATTTTCGTTTCAAGATATGTAGCGTCTGACAGTAAGATAATGGCTGCCGTCATATAAATACTAGTCTGGGTATCACTCACAGGCATGTGGCATCGCGAACAACAGTTTGTCTCCATCGAAAGCTGTGTATTAGATGAAAGGGCAGCTGATTCTGTGTTGTGTAGTTTCATCCTGCCATAAAGGTTCATCATCCACTGTTTCATCACCAGGTGGAAGACGTTCCAGTTACGATAGCGATAAGGTCTACCTCGGAGTCCGTGTCAAAATGCCGGTGAGGGACATGCTGAGAAAAATCCGCACAGCCCAGGGCTTTGAACCTCAGGATGTTCAGGTACCTTAGTGTTTGTTTGTGTTTGTTTGTCCATGTGGACTTTGCTTAGTGACGAAATAATCATTTTAAACATGAGAATCACTAAGACCAAAATAACATTATTGATTGATTTATTTTTTACCCAAACCCTGATGGATAAGTTTACTTTCTGTGTCGTATTTTTACAGTTGGTTTCCTGGTTGTTTGCTGCATGTCTGTTGTACTTTTGAGGCGTTTTTTTTGCGTCCTCAGATTTTGCTGCTCAGTGAGCACTCTTGACTTTCAGCTACTCCTTGGTACAGAGGCTCCGAGATAACATTATCGTCTCTCTTCTACTTAGGAGCGGTGAATTCACAGCTCACTGATACTTATACGACACAGTCTCTGGCTTTTGTTTGATGTCTAGTGTTGGCAAAAAATGTAGTTGCACATTTCTGATCCATCGTTAGTGCCATTAGCTTGTTTACTGTATAATGTAAATGCCATTGTCACACTGAATGTCCCGCTGAGCCCTGTTCAAACTTTAAACTTTATATGAAAAAAAAGAATCGTTGAATATTCATATTAAACTGCTGAGCATAATTCGACTGACATAATTTTGAGTTGGGTAAAGCCCTACTTTTTAGTGAATTTATTTGGTGTAGCCAGAGTTTTAAATGCGTTGTTTTTACCTACCAAATGTGCTGTAGGTGTAACAACTCAAAGTACTGATATCAGACATCAAGCAGTTTCCTTTTGTCTCCAAGACATTACATCTACACTCTTAATAGGGCTATATCAAACTCAGAATGATGGCAGTCGAATCAGATTCGGCTGTTTAACACGAATATTTGACTTTTTTTTCCCCATATAAAGTTTGATCAGGGCTCAGCAGGACATTCAATGTAACAGCAGCATTCCTGTAATATAGCAAACAAGTTAACTGCGCTCACGACGTATCGGAAATGTGCAGCAACATTTTTTGCTGACCAAGCCACAGACTGTGTCGTGTGAGCTGTAAAGTCACGACATCTGAGCAGAAGAGAGACAATAATGTTATCTCGGAGTCTAACGATGGAAAGTCTCTCCTCCTCTGTGCCGCTGGATCACATCAGCAGCTCCCTGCGCCACCGAGTAGCGTGAAAGTCAACTGAGGGGTCTCTGACTGATGACTCAAATCTACGACTTTCATCCTTAACTCTTAGCAGGGAACTTAAATATTGGTGACTGAAAATTCTGAGGCATTTAAAAGACAATTCACACTAATGCAACTGTTTTTTCTTTGCTCATCACACAAATGTGTGAACACAGGAAATTTACGGCAAAACAGACAAAGGTCAGTAAAACCTTCATGTATGAGAATTACAGCTGAAATACATGGGACACGGACGTGGTGTGACACGTCTGCAGAGCGCATCCATTATAATCAACTGAAGCAGCTACACGGCTCTTTTCTAGTTTTACACAGCTGGTTTATTTTTTCTCTGCACACGGGTGAAAAACGAGTACAAAGTTTTTTGAAAATGAATACCTCATTGTACTAGAGGTAATACCATGCAGTGGGGCAATACTGGGGGTGTTTCACATTGCACATTAAAGTAAATCAATTAAATGAATCCACCCTGTTGTTATAACGATCCAGTTAATTAATTCAGTGCCAGCTGATATAACCTACATTTCCAAACCCTGCATAAACAACCGCAGTATCACTGTACAAAACTCAAAGCGGCAGTAACCACATGCTACAGATAGACTCTGCAGCAGGTAGAAAAACCCGCTCCACCCTGCCCCACCTAGGTGAAGCGTCCGGTCCATACCACATGTACTTCAACTGTTAATTTAGGTGTGGTGTCATGTAGATATTTGCTCCTCCTTTAATAGTTGTTGAGCTACGCTGGTTTTCAAAAGTTTGGTTCGCTGCAGTCAGACAGTTGAGAGGACTGCTCTGTACTTTTGATTGGTCTTTGATGCTTTTAGGTTTTAGAAATTCCTCTTTAAAAATAGATGTTATTTTGTATGAAGGGTTTGTTTTGTACACTGAGAACAAAACGCTTTACAATGGTTCAACAAGACTGACAAGTGAAAGGGCAGAAAGAGACAAAGATCCCTCTGAGCAGCAGCTCCACAGGAACAGAAGAAATCAGCACTCATTGGGCTAAAGAACCTGGAGACTTCACATCAAAAACTTGTGCGCAGAAAAGGTTCCTGTTTCACTGTTAAGTGCGCAATAATGACTATAACAAACTGGAATTAACCTGCAACATGTTGCTTTAGCATAGCTATTCTTCAAACACAGTCTAAGGTTAGCACTAGTGGATTGGATCAGCTGAAACCCCTATAGACTAACAAATAACAGTTTAAAGGGACAAATCAAAAATACATATTGTCCCTTTCACTTGTGGTGCATTTTATTAATCTAGATTGTTTCGGTGTGAGTTGCAGAGTGTTGGCGATATCGGCCGTAGAGATGTCTGCCTTCTCTCCAATATAATGGAACTAGACTGCACTCAGCTTGTGGTGCTCAAAGCGCCAAAAAAATACTTTCACAACCAGGTTGCTCAAGATAATCCACAGGCCTTGTAGTGGGCAGTTTTATGTAGGAACTATTTTGTTTCTCTGAACTACACCCGCCAACTGTATCACCATGCAGAAGGAAGCGTGCATCTACTCAGCTAGCTCAGTGGTGCCAGGTGAGCGAGCAGTAGATGCACGCTTCCTTCTGTGCAGTGGTACGATTGGCAGGTGTAGTGTGGTAGAAAGGAAATGCCTCCTGCATGAAACTGCTCAGAAGAAGAAAAACATCAATATAACAGCTGATTCCAAACTTTTGAACAGCAGTGGCTCATGAATCAACAGGAGGGAACAAAAACCTGCAAGACACCAGCATGCAAAATGCCAATTAAACTCTCTCTCTGCTTCGAGGAGAAACTTACTGTATAGCACTCTCAGACCTTAAACTTGACATTTTCTTCCTCAGGAGGGAAAACACGAGTCAAAACTCGCACAGGACGCCGAAATACCAAGGTGAGTGTTGAGAAATTCTAGTTTCCTCAAGCTCTACGTAAAAAAAAGGCTTCTGGTAAACTGTAAATCATGTCACTTTGCTATATGAACTCTGCATACATCAGCTTGCTTTGGCTTTCAGAAAAAGCACGCGATAAAAAGCCTGGAGGAGCTGGCAATCATCGTTGAGGTGTTGGAGGAGGATCTTCGGAGCAGCAGCACGTGCCGCTCCCCTCCCCAGTGTTTGTCTTCCTACAACCCTCCAGTGTCTCCTGGTTGGTCACCATCTGGTAATTCATAGTGACCAGATCCACATTAATATAGTTACTCTTTAAGATCTCACCTCGATTAATATTTTAGCAGCAGCTACTCCCTCGCTCAAGTCCCATATTTTCTCATCAAGGTTCAGGGTACAACAGTGACGAGTCCGATGAAATGATCCCCAGCCCGCAGTCCTACATGACCTACTCACCAGGCACAGCAGAGTACCAGCAGGCCCTGTCCCCTCCTGGCTTCATGCACGCCAGCTTCCAGCCGTCAAGCTTCAGAAACAGTGGAAGAGTTGGTGGAGGGGAGGAGGAGTGGTTTGATCCCCAGAACCACGCCTGGAACCTGAACAACTCTGCTTTCTTCTGGGCACAGCTTCAGAAAGAGGAGAGCCAGCTCAGTGACATCTGTGACACTGTACTGCTGGCCCCTGATGACCACGGCAAGACGTAAGTTTAGTGCATGAATGTCGTTGAATGTGTGTGGAAATTATGCAGTACATTGACCAATTGGAGGGGAACTCTATTGACAGGTTTTGAAGAGTTCTTTTGCATATGTGTAAAATGTTGTACATGTATGAAGCCATTTGTGAAATGTGATAAACGTCCTCTAGTGATGTCATTTGCTTCAAGTTCACGTTTATGTAGCTAACGTTAGCTAGAGCTTCAAATCACAGTGTGTCCTCCACCTCACTCCCCGCCGCTACAGACCACCTCGCTAGCAGAAGAGCGTGCTGCAGCTCCAGAGATGGACCCCCAATCAGCGGCTGCAGCCAACACAAACCCCAGCTCCTGGGGAACGGACATTCCCAACTCACTGTCACATCAACAGACTTTCTGTTGCTGCAGTTACACGGGTTAGACCCTGTGCTGCACACTGGCCACCAGCCTGCTGTGACACCTGACACGGGGGAGTTTGCGCTTACCGAATTCGAACCATTACAGCAGCTAATTGAAGCTTTGTCCCCCCGAGCTGATGCCTGCTCTTATGGGGAAGCAGTCCAACATGGCGGGGAGCGAGGCGGAGGGACTGATATTAGTAACGCCTGTGCTTTTCTTTATGGCAAGTCAACATGTCCGCTGTGAAACAACACCTATTGTGATTCTGTTTGTTGAGCTCAATCGTGCCGGCAGGCTTATGTCCTACTTTCTCAGCTTACTTTATGAAATGCCTCCAATAACCACATGGCTTATTACCCAGGGTCAAACCTGTTTTCCTCTTCGTGTGAGTGAACACCTTCACTGTGAAGTCATTTCTTTGTCTAAATATGTCTGATTTTTCTTTTCCCTCCAGAGCTCTCCATAAAGTGGCGTGTGTCGGAAAGAGGGCACTGGGCTACGCCATCGCCAAAAGGATGGCCGCACTCAACAGCCTGGACCTGAAAGACTCTGATGGAATGGTACAGTACAAAGCTTTTGAATAGAAATCTATTATTTCATTGTTGCCACCACATCTCAGGAGCTGGTGTGTACATTATATACACAAGAACGTGGCAAAGAAAGAGATTTTTGTAATTTGCTTCCATGTAGAAAAGGTTATAGAATACGATAACCTCATGTGGTTTTATAAACCATATTTGTACATACTGGAAATTTAGTAATTTTAACACTGATTCCTTCTGTAAAATGCATATTTAAGATTAATTAGTATGCAAATAAAACCATTATATAAAGACAAACTACGTGCACCTTCCACTCTCTGCAGCGCAAATTGACTGTGGATGGTTTGATCACATTGGCTGGATCACATAGAGTGCATCAGGGATGGCATGTTTTTGTTGGCCGGCGTGAAAGTTAACATCGCCCCATTTCCCTTGTTCTGTGCCACCGCATCACGTCTGCAGCTGTCTGTGCCAAAGAAAAGCGTGAAAGTCAACAGTGCTCAGTGAGCAGCAAAATCAGGAGACCAAAATGTCCCCGAAGTACACTGCACAGTATACTGACTAGCAAAAAGAAAACTAAAAGAAATGACTGCTTGTTGAAGTCGACTAGAAGCCTTCTCAGTTGACCCAGGGGTCTCTGACTGATGACTTGAATCTCCAACTAGGGGCAGCCCTAATTTGTTCTTACAACATCAGGTTCATGTGCTAATGCTAATGCTAACTGCCTGACTAGCGTCTTGTCTCCCAGTTTTTTGAGTGATGAATACACACTACCACCGCTTGCAGGTGGATAGTTATTTCCTCTCACGCATGCACAGAACATGTGTGCTAGTTGGCAGTTGGCTGGAGTGTAATCAAGCAAAACTTTTTGGCCGCGACCCAGTCGACCTGAATTGAGTCGTCATGTGGGTTTGGTGTGTTTGGGCCTTTAACTGCCATTCGATAGCCTGTTTGCACAATGTATAATTGCTGTATGCACACTCATCGATTATGGCAGGTGTATTTAAAGTAGATGATATTTAGGAAGCAGTGATCCAGAAGTCTCATGTAACAGCTGCATTCAACAACAGAAATTAAAAAAACGAACAGATTAATTGTGGCAGAGTTTGCATGTTGTGTCACCACTGGATTATCCCTGGTTTAATGTCATGGCCCTCTGTTCACAGACTGCACTCCTCCATGCAGCAAAGCACAACCACCACCTGATGGTAGCAGATCTGATCCGTTTGGGGGCCAACGTCAATGAGACGAACAACTCAGGGAAGACCTGCCTCCACCTCAGTGCTGAGAAGGGCTACATCAGAGTCCTGGAGGTGAGAGTCTTGGATTGGGAAAATGGGTTTGGGATGGGTTCTCTCTGGGACGGGATTTGAGCAAAACACATGAGCAAACAATGCGCCTCATCGTTGGGTCCGATTTGCAAATTACACTTACGCTGACTTATCAGCCAAGAGAATGACTGCATGTCGGACAATGTGTCTACTGATCCTTTCTTTCCTCATGACAGAGATGTCTTCCTGCTTCACAAACATATTCACAGATCAGATCAGGTTTACTTTTAACATGACCCCATTTGTCACAAGTTATTGGCTGCTACAGATATGATTTCCTTTGATCCAAACAAGTTATTCAGGTACATGTTTTTTGCTTTTCACGCCAGGAAGGTCTCATTTCAGTTGGAGTAAGTAAATAAAGTCATTGAACAGCTTGGATGAAGAGCCGTGACAAAAACCAACACAGCCGGTTTTGTAAGACACACCAACCGTGTGCAGCGCGTCAGTTATTGTCATGTGTGGAGTGAACACGTTACACGGTTTCAGCTGTGTGATGGATGAGTCACGCCGTGTGCGCTGTAGGGAACAAACAGGTTCAGTACTTCACATAGTGTACCCTTTTAATCCTAAAGGGACTGTGGTGCTCGTGTGTATAGAGATCACACTGAGGGGCAGAAACACAGAAGTTATAGGCTGTTATAGGTTGAATCTAATAGCTACTTGGGTAACATGTAATTACGCTTCACGCAAATATTTTCTCCCAGCTGTGTTCATTTTTGTAGCAGAGCTCAAATGCAAACAGCAGGTGTTTTTTGACGAGACGGATGTCTTCTCTCTGACAGTAGGAAAACATTTCAAAGGTCAAAACCTGTTTGTTGCAGGTACACTGAACACTATATTTTGGTGTCGCGCCACGTTTCACAGCAGAGTGGAAGCCCAGTTCGGGGAGAAGGATCAAGCAGTGCACGTTAATTGTCATGTCACACCGTCTGCCACACATGTTCTCGGGCCGTGTGTGCAAGAACCTGCTGTGTTTTGTGCCTAATTTCAGACTAGTGCTGCAACAGTTATACAATCAATCAATCAATCAATCAATCAGTGTTCATTTTGACAGCTATTTTAGATTTAGTCTAAGTCTTGAGACCAAAATGCTTTTTAGTTTTAGTCACATTTTAGTCATTGTTATCCTTCATAGTTTTAGCCACGGATGCTTCCTCTGCTGTCATTGAGCGGCTAACGTGTTGAGCTAACAACCGCCGCCATAACTAACAAACTCCACAAATCCATTCAGCAGCTCCATTGTCCACAGTCAGACACACACGGCTGGTAATTAGTTGCTGAATTACAGCTCACAACTCGCACCAATGGCTGACGCTGCTCCGGTATGAGTATTTTGCTGGCTAGCGAAACATCCAATAGTACAGACTATTTACTGGAGTTTACCAGCCTGTCGCTCATGTGGCATTTGAAGATATGCCGCATGACCACCACTAACTTTTTTGTCACGTCTCGTCTTGTCAACTAAAATGAAACATAGATTTCGTCTTATTATCAAGATCTATATTTAGCTCATGGAAAAGGGTCGTTGATGAAACATTTTCGTCAGAGTTTTTGTCAACAACATTAACACTGTAATTAATGTACTGATTTCAGGCAGCAGCTTTTAATTGATTTTCCCTGCAGCTATTTTGATAAGCAAAAGTGACAAACATGTTGGTTTCAGGGACCGGTTGCACAAAACACCTTAAGTTTTCTCCTTAAGTCTGACACTTAAGGCTTAATTTCTCCTTAAGTGAGGGACATACACAGTTGCACAGAAGCCCTTAAAAGGTTTCCTGAGTTAAGGGAAAAACATTAACTCCTTTACTGCGGTAAAAGTTTCCATGGAGATTGTTTGTTTGCTTGGACTCAGGCTTGTGACGCCTGTTATCATCTCACAGAGTTGGCTTATAGTTAGATAGTGGAAAAATGGCAGAAGTACAAACTTAATTTGATCCCCAAATACCAGAACACAAAAAACAGGAAGAAATTGTGACGAATATTTGTTCAGTAAGATCTAAAGTGTAAAAACAATATGACTTATCACCATAAACTCGGTCATGTTGCAGATAAGATAGAGTCAGAGGTACCTTAAGTTTTTCCCCTTGCTTTGGTTGCTAAGGTCTTTCGTGCAAGAGCCTAGGGATTCCTTCAGTCTAAGACCAAGACAAGAGAATCCCATAAATTCTTAAGTAAACATGTAAAGGAAACCTTAAGGAGAAGACTTAAGGGTGTTTGTGCAACCAATTTTATTTTGAGGAAACCTTAACAAGGACTTTGAGGAAAATCTTGACTTAAGATGTTTTTTGCAACTGGCCCCAGATTCTTAAATGTGAGGATTTACTTGTTCTACTGAATATCTTTGGATTTTGGTTAAAATGTCAGACGTCACATTGGGAACTCAGGGTTCCCACAGTCATGGGAAACCTGGAAAAGTCATGGAATCCCTCAATCTCATTTTTTAGGCTTTGAAAAGTGAAAGAATTTGTAAAAAAAATTGAAAAAGGCAAGGAAATCAGCTTCAGTTATCTTTGTGGATATCCTTCCACGTGATGCAACAGAATTTATTGTCTGTCGCTGGTGATGTATTGCAGCTCCAGTATCGATGCATCAGTGTATATAGTTTTGTTTACATCATGTACGTTTCTTCATTTCTCTGGGCAATCCGTCTCTCCATCCAAGTGTGCCAGCCAGCTGGAGACAAGGAAATTATGACAGTGTGGTTAAACATGTCGGGTCATGAATCCCAAAGCTTCCGTACCTGTGCTCCCATATTATCTTTATATTGTAGTGCATTTTTGAGATGGAGCAATGGACATGGACAGCCTGGGGCGATTTATTGTCACGTGGAGCGCCAACGTGCACTTTAGTTTCATTTTAACGCTCTGAAAGTAGAGCATGGTCGTCAGAAGGGATGCAGCGTTCTTTTTAACAAATTTACCCCAAATTAACATGTGGCGTAAAGTGTAGTATGTAATTCAGTTTGTGTTATATGTTGTGAATGGTCATGAAGAATTTTATCATGGGTCGTTGAAACACCATGGAAAGGTTTTGAAATGTTGTCTGTGAAAATGTGTGGGAACCCTGTGGGTCGGGTTTTTTGTTGTTTTTAATAGACTGAAAATTAGTTTAATTAGAGCAATTTAAAATTCTTCCAATGCTATTTTTTAAATCATACATTCCTCAACCGATGGATAGATCTAAGTGCACAGGAGGAATACTTTCTCAGCTGTCTGCCTGAAGCCAACTGAGGGCAGCAGGTATGGGGTATGTGAATGGCACACAATGCCAAAGCGCAATAAATCAAATGGGTGTAACTTAATTAAATCTTGTGCATCCTCCACCAACCACACACACATCTGTGTTTGTGATGCCAACAAACTGTAAACAGCTTTTCTAGTTCATCTAATTCAGGTCATCAGCAGTGGGGATGGTGATGGTTTTGGGAGACGCTGGACTCAGTTGTCCACCAATCTGTCCCCTCTGTCCTCATCTAAGAGCACCAGAAGCACGACAGCTGCGGCGTCTCTGATTATGTCCAGAAACATGGCATCATATCTGTGCTGCCTGGTGCTGTGTTCACATTTAGACGGCTTCATTGTAATTCTGCACATCTCACACACGAACAGCTGCTCTGTGCACTGTTACCAAACTGACTGTGTGTCATTCAGAGCAGAGTTTCCTTTTAATATTTTATTCATAGATTTTCATTTTTTAAACAAGCAGCACAACAAAGGAGCCACCCTCCCCCCCCCCATCAGAGAGGAACAATAAGAAAAGAAAAACAACAACGATGCTCTTATAGGCTCTTATATGATCTGCACAGCATTCAGCACCAACTACAGAACAGATGTCTACACAGTGAGATATACATAAACACATACACACATGCTAAACGTACAGAGCGATATGAAGAAGCATATATATACATACATGCAAACGCTTTAGGCCTTCCTCAATAAATAAGACATAAATGCTGTGTTTCGTCAAACATTGCAGAGCTCTTAACCCTTTGAAACCTCAGCAAATTGGCTTGATTTCTTTTAAAACGTGGGAAGAAGGCAATGAGCAACCAAGGAAGAAATGACCACAAAAAAGCAAGAAATTATTAAAAAAGGGAGAATTAAAATCAAGAAAATTACTTGAAAAAAGAACGGAAAAAAGTTAAAAACGAACAAACAAGGAAATGACCCAAAAAGAGTGCTTAAAAACATACATAAATATAATTTTAAAATGTAATAATAATAATTATTATTATAAATAATAATCATTTTCCCTAGCTTATTTCTTTCCCCCCTAGTTTTTAAAAATAATTTTCTAAATCTATTTGATTATTTATTAATTTATTAATTTATTAATTTATTTATTTATTTGCAGTTTGTGGGACATTTTTTACCAAGTTGCTCATTGCCTTTTTTTTGCGATGTTTTTCGGAATAAATCGCTCCGATTTGCTCAGGGTTCAAAGGTTTAAATACGTCTGAAAAGTGTCTAAAAGCAGCACAAGAAAAGTGATGTCGCTCCGGGTTTCAAACGGTTAAAAGAAGGCACATAACCAGTTTTCCAAAGAGTTAAAATATTCCTTTTTGCCACAGCCATGCCATGTTGTATTGTCTTTTGTTACAAGTGCGATAAAGCTAAGAGATGTCAGGTCCCGCCCAAGATGGCAGTGTGTGGGTCTGGTGTAATATCAGCACAGGATCAGTGCAGCCTGTGAGGCACTTTAAATCGAATTAGTTATTGTATGCAATTTATGGAGCATCTGTTAATGTCTTGAAAGTTTCCCAGGTTTTATCACCAACCGTGATGCCAGGGTCTTTCTCCCAGGCTTCCTTTAAATACTGCGTGGAGTTTAATGCTGTGAAAAGGTCAATAAGCTGAGAGACAAGTCTCTTTGCGTCAGAGCTCTGATTCATAAGCGTATACAGTTCTTTGAGACTGATTCAACATGTGATATACTTGTGATCTAATCTCTAATGTGGAGGTAATGGAAGAAATGTAAACTTGAGAGTGCGTACTTTTCTTTCAACTGATCGAAGGTGGCAGAGCAGTGTTTTTAAAGGAGATAACAGGAAGTGATGGTCTGTGGTGCTGTCATGGTTCATACATGTGTGTGTGATTTATACCTTTAACCAGTGTGTATGTTTTCTTTTAGGTTCTGAGGCACATGATGATGGATGGTGTGTATGTTGACGCTGAAGCCACTGATAACTCTGGTACGTATGTAACCTTTGAAATCTTTAGGGTTCTTAAATAACGATGACGATACTTGTATTCATATAGCTCTTTCCCAAAACAGAAATGAAGCACAACATGGCAGTGAAAGCAGTGCTCTGTTTATTTGAATATTATATATTTGTATTTTTTAAGATTATTTTGATGGCTGTTTTACAGACTGAAGAACTGCACTGACAGTTTCTGTCTCCAATGAGTTCAGATCATTCAGTTGATGTGTGTGTCTCTGTCAGTCACCATTTTCCAGTGGGGTTAAGGACTGTTTGAATGTGTGTGTTCTCAGGAATGAGTGTCCTCCAGTGTGCCTCTGTGGCTCTGAAAGCCACAGTACGTGAGCTGGAAAGCAGCAAATCCCCCAGTTGCACCAGACTCCACACGCTTCGCCAAGAGCAGCTGATGGAGACCCTGGAGTGTCTGCTGCAGATGGGCAGCTACCTTCATACCATGGTACGACACTCTGTAACAGCTAACATGTTGGTCTGTTGTACATGCAAAATAAGCGTGTGAGGTCACTTATTATTACACTGAAATCAAGTGTTGTCCTAGAAATATCATCTTACAACATAAGAGCTGCACTTGAAATGATATTGAATAAGATGTGACCAAGTTACTAAGTTCCTACAGAGCCTGTAACCACTAACCAGCCACTACCTTACTGTGCGCTCAGACCAGCAGCCGAGCAGCTCTGTGTTGCAGCTGCACGCCCACAGCTCATTAACAGGTGTAGCCAGGAGACATTTGAAGTAATAAAACAGTGCCAAAGGCCACTAAGTGCATTTGTTCAATGTTTGTAGTTGAGCTTTTTGGCGGGGCAGCCCATTGTGAAGAGCGTGAACTAATAATGAGTCAACGTCAACTCTAAACTTGGTAAACAAAGTGTTCCTAAAATCTATTTACAAACCTAAAAGCCTTGTTCCTCCCTGTTCCCTCGTCAGGTGTGTTGTCAGAAAGTAATGTCAGGTATGCCGGTATGCCTTTGAAGTGTCATACAGAGGAATTTACATAATGAAGATGAGTAGACATAAAGGCTGGAGCCTTTCTACTCAACCTTTTTTTTCTCAACGCTAATCTCGCAGCTTCCCTTCAGGGACTGAAATGTCTCTCCTCCAGAGGAACACTGGGTTCAAGAGTGGAATGTGGGGCAAGACGATATCGCTAAAAATGCATCACGCTAAAAAAAACTTATATCAGTAACTGTTGAAGAGAGTTAATTGTAGTTTAAACCAGTGATTCACAACTGAGACCGTCTTGAAGAGGTGGTCTCAGTCTGGTTACAAATAAACTCTGTGTGGTGAGAAGGTGTTCCGACCTGGATGTGAAGCAACTGCAGTCACATGACACATTGTTTGGGTTAAACATGAGCATGTTACAGTCCTGGAGGATTATTAATGTGCACCTCCTCCTGTACTGCCTTAATATGCACATTCAGCACATCCAATGCATCAAAACATTGTTTTCTAGTTGGAGCCGCGCCTCGTTTTCAAACTGTATGGTTTGACTAAAATGAACAATGACAGCAATATAGTCCACGATGAGCAGCGCTAAAATCAACCTGCGTAGTTGTCCCTCCATTGTGACATTAGAAAGTGTCACATTTATCTTGCAAGTGTACTCTTCTTCAACGTTTGCTTTACTTCCTGGATTTTTCCCACATGGAAATTCTGACCAATCAAGAGCAGCTTTCTCACACAAGGTATTTGATCTGGTCCTCTTGTAAATGCTGCCGTGAGAACACGAACCAACTCTAGGCAATTATACAACTTTGGAACAACATGAGTCCCTGATTCAGACCAAAGGAGACGACTCTAGGTCTGAGAGCAGCCTTAGAGTAACAAGTTTCTATTGCACTTGATTAAAAGGAACTCGAGACTCGCTGTTTCTAGAGTACTACTGCATATATTTATGGATCTAGAGATTCATTGCACTTTTCATCCAGAACTTTGATGACTAACTCTCTTTATTTCCTCTCTTCACAGGGTAGCCAGAGTATCCAACCTAGGATGGGATGACCTCTTGGCACTTCGGCCCGGCAGGGCTTTTTGGAGACCCGACAGTAATGTTCTGAGTTGGTTCAGGCTTGAACTCTTGAATTTGAATGGAGAGACCACAATTAGTGGAGTTAATTTTCTCTCTTAGCTTGAGTTCAGGCCTGTTATGTAAAGCATCTGGGGTTTTGTGTGTGGTAAAAACACCTGACTTGCAATCAGGTGTTTATTGTAACCCACACAGAGACGTCAGGTGCCCATCAGCTGGTTTCTGTGAAACTTCCCTTGTTTGTTACATTGGAGTAACAAGTCGTCCTCAGTTAGTGTGTCTGTGGAGATCAAGATGTAAAATCCTATGAGAATATTTTTTTAAAGATGATAGTGTTGACTGTTAGAGCCATAGGATTTTTACATGTCAGATCTTTTCACTTGTACTTGAGGACATTTTAATACGTATTGTTTGGTGGTGGGAGTAAATCCAGTTTTATCTGACTGCCTTGGCATGAGTGAGCACATGTAGAACAGTCATGTGCAGGGAGTTTTGGTTCTGTTTATGTGTTATGTATTAGCATATTATCAAGTTTCTGAATTCGTCTAAACATGCAAACTGTACTCTGTCAGATGTGTTGTAATGTGGCCTGTCTTTTACCTGCTGTTTAAAGGAACAGTGGGTTGCTTCGTTACTGGAAGTTAGAGGAGAATCTAATCTAATTTAATCTCTGTGCGATCTGGAGAGAAGCGTCCAAAATGTGTTCAGCCTGGCTAGGTTAAATCAATAATAATAATAAACTTTATTTATAAAGCAGCTTTCATGCAAGAAATGCAGCACAAAGTGCTTTATAATAAGGGTATAATGAGCACTGAGAGCTTCACATGAAATCAGACAGAATGGCCATAAAACAGGCCAACCAAGCAGTTTAATATAAAGTGGTACACAGAAGGCATCATAACTCAATATTAGCAAAACCATACATTTCAAAATCATACAATAATTAAATCATAAAATCAAGTAAGATACAACATTTTAAAAGAATTACAGCAGCGTGAAGCGTAAAAAGAACGAGTTTTGTACCTGTATTTTGAAAGGCATAGCTAGTTAAAGTCTAAAGTGAACAGAGACACTTTTAGCTTTCTTTTAAAAATGATTAGCGTTCTAGCTTCCCTGATATCTATAGGTTGTGTGTTCCATAGCTTTGGGCATAATTGACAAAGGCTGCATCCCTGATCTTCTCCCAGCTCTTGTTAGGAACCTCCAACAACCAGCAGCAGATGATCGCATACAACATTTAAACATTTCGGGGAATATCTTATACTTTTGATTGGCTCTGCAACATAACCCTGCATTCAGTCCTTGTGCTAAGCTAAACTAAATTAGACTAAACATGTTTTGGACCATGTCTCAACAGAACGCACAGATAAAAGTATAAATAAATAAATTATGTATTATTATTTTTATTAGTGTCCCAACACGTTCTCATCCGGAGTTGTCACATATGGCTGCTTTGTCAGTGGCTTTTCGCGTCTACATATCACGTGCCAGGTATCCTCCTGCGTCTGGAGGATAGCCAGGACGTCAACAAAAGCACATACTTAGGTTTAAAAAAAAAACCATCATGGTTTCACTCTACATTCGTACGAGCAGCAAACACTGGGCTCCCGCGCAAAAGTCCAGACTTTGTTGGACCCATCCACCATTACTCCCACCCGCCTTATTGGGATATTCCAGCTCCTTTAATGAAGTGGTAACCAGCAGTGTTTCACCTCACGCCATCCAGCGGTATCATACTACCGTGACAGGGGCTTTTCTTCCATACCGCAGAAGATTACGTCCGGCTACATTACAAACCGATGCTGCCTGGCGGCTTATCATAGCGCCGCAAAGATGGCTTTTGGCATCAGGTGCCTGACGCCGAAATCACTGGCAAAGCAGCGATAATCGACGACTTCGGAATGAGCTGAAGTGTCAGGACACAGCTGTAGTCCATGTAAATGTTTTAGAAAATGAGTAGATGAATATTGTTGCTTTGAGACATTCGTCAGGCGTCACTGGGCGCTGTGCCTCAGACCGGTTAAAGCCGTGTGGTCTTTGCAGTCACTAATTTACGTGTTATTTTAAGTGAGCATCACAGGTATTCTTTTCTGTGTTAAACTTTGCTCAGGCAAAGATGCAAATATAAGGTAATGTGATGACCTATTCTGTATTGATCTGTAATGTGGTGGTGGGCAACAGTAAAAAGGATAACGTGACATTAATGTAGCCGCAAGCGGCAACATGAGGGATTTCTACTCAGGCAAAAGGTGCATTTTTTACTATTGAAAAAGATGTGAGTATTTTGATGTGATGGGTGGTCACTAAGTGGTTGACCACAGCTAATATGAAATGTGTTGACTTGGAACAAAACCTTAGTCATGTACAACACTTTGCAGGTTTATATGTGTACTGATAATGAACAGGGTAGTTTTGTTTTTATGCTGATTAAAATGAAAGTAGCTGAGAATTTAGAGATATATTTGTGTTCATGTAGAGTATTACACATTAATTTATATACCTATAATGTGGGGATTATATTGTAAGGAATCGTATCTCTTCTGAAAGTGCAATTGATCACTTAGGTGTTTGTTTTTTATCATTGATTATAGACCTTTTAGTGAAAAGTGAACTACTGATAAAACTTTTACATTTATTTTAATGCATGCAGATATGTTAGGGATTCTGGTTCCTGTATGTATTGGAGTACCGCATTTTCTCAAATAAAGCCTGTAGTCCAGTGAAGACCAGTTCTTACAGAATGGCCGCAGACGTGTACACCACAGGCAAATAAAGGCCAGCCCAAATGCAGGCTTAAGGAAAACAAGAATTACTGCCTTGCAGTTGTACGCCTCCACGCAATGGTCACGTTGCACTTAGTTTACATCCGTGTCCGTGAAAACGTGGATGCTTAACACACAACTTCCCCCCGGCAGCACAGAAGATCTGTACAATCAACACAGTTTCAAGGTGTACAGTATTTTCTATTTTCCAAGCTGAAAATGTGAGAAAAAGTGGTTTATTGTAGAAATCTCAGTAAGCAGTCATTGTGTAATACGCTGGTAAAGACGTCAGTAATTCGACCATCAGATTTTGTTTGTATTACTCTTTAAATTGAGCAATGTTTGATGAATGATTCAGACTGTCGGAACTCAGGTAGGGCTTATCTCCAGACAGAAATGATATCATAGTTTCAACCAGTTTTCTTCTTCCTCTTAAGAATTTCACACAGAAACACACCATCACAGATGTCAATAAAGAATAAGTTATGTGATAATACAGTAGTTTATTACGTTAACGTGTAGAAACGACTCATTTTTTAAGCAGTGATTCACATTAGTGATGGATATCAGTTGTTGTTATCACAGTTCATGCTTTTTGTATCAACCTGTTTGTCTAAAAGAGTTGAATAAACTTCTGGGTTCAGTAAACTTTGTCTTAGAAATGATTCATTGTTGCACTTGAATGTGCCACTAATACATTATAATAATAATAATACATTAATTGACAGGAAGGCAAGGCAGGGTAGTATGGTAGCATAGCTCAGAAGACGATCATTCAGTTTGTCATAGAAGCACCAAATTTAGTACATTATAGTTTAATATATGAAGAAGACATCGCAACATTGTAGATTGACATCCTGATGAGCATGGCGACAAAATCTAGATGCATCCAATTGTAAAAATAAACATTTCAATGTGTCTCTAACCGTCATAAACTATAAAATAGACACCAAGCTTGCATTTGTAGCTCATCTGGTTCAAAAGTTACCGCAAAAACTGTTTTGAAGTGGTGGCCATTTTGGATTTTGCCGCCAATCTGCAATGTCCTGATATCCAGATGTCCTCTAGATATATAAAGCTATATATATACCAAATTTGGCACTTTTATCACAAAATGGCCGTCAGTCATGCCGCCCCACCAGGACAGCTTTATTTGTCTAGCACATTTCATACATCATGACAATTTAAAGTGTTTTACAGAGTAAAAAAGTAAAAATAAAACACAAAGGATACAGATTGACATAAAATAGTTAAAGGAAAATTCAATTCAATTAAATAGAACTTTATTTATCCCCAAAGGAAATTCTTGTGCCAAAGAATGCTTTAAATTGACCTATGGCTAAGTCCCGCCCTCAAACGCGATGAGCCAATCACAGTGCGTAAAGCCATTCCCATACACTGGAACATTCTCTGCCTGGACGTCCATTGAAATGCATTACAGAAAGTCAGTTTTGTTGGGTTTTATGAGCTTTTTCTGAGATTTGAAGTTTAAAAATGGTCAAACGGTGTGCATGGGGTACATGCAACTCTGACACAAGGTATCCTGAGAGGCTGGGCGACCAGGTGTATTTTTTACACTTTAAACCACATCTCAACCGAGAAAAGTGTCTCCTTTGGATAAAGTTGTGTGGTAACGTTAGACCACAACATCAACTCAACGTGAATAAGATTAACAATGATGTCTACATCTGTTCTAAGGTAAGTCAACATTGTGTTTGAGGCAACATATTGTCACTTTGCTGGACAGAAATATAAAGTTATCTTTAACATCTCTAGCTAACGTTAGCTAAAGTTAGCCTAACGTTAGCTCCTAGCTGCGTTCATCATGTCACCTTGTTTGCTGGGAGTTCATTAGCCTATTTTGTTCTAGTTTTGTACTTTGGTGATCGTACATCATTGTTAGCTGTTGTCCAAAGGGCTCGTCTAGCGCGCTAGCTTGTATGTTTGTTGCACTTGCTTGAAAATGAGAGCAGAAAAAACTGAAGAATATTGGCTATCTCCTGCCAGTGTTTCTCTCGTAGATAGCGGTCGTGGTAGGTGGAAGAAGAAACGTCGAACAGGCACTCATACTGTTGCCACAGCTCAACCAACCTGGCCTCCATATTTACAGTCCACCGACGTGTCGCCATGGTGATCTATGTCTTCACGCAGGCGCAGTGAGGGATAAATGCACAGACACTGGCGAATCGGCTCGTGGCTCTGCTTCAACTGTGCGAATGTCTGTGCCAGCCGACCAAAATTTCGGACATGTCAGAAATTCATCCGACCGTCCGACCGTGGTTCTGGAACAGATGATCGGCCCTCGCCCCCCCTGTTTTGAAAGGTCTCTGAACAGATCGCTGCTGACTTTAGGAATGTTTTTAATGGTAGTAGGCAGATGACGTTACAGATAAGATGTGGCTGTGGAAATTAAATCTGAGTCCAGGATAACACCAAGGTTTTTAGCTGAGAGACAAACTCAATACAGTGACACAGACATTGTATGTGTCCACAATCACCTGGTGACAGTGATATTGCATGTCATCTGCATAATTAGAGTTGGGTACTTTATTATTTCTGTATGACTTGCCGTAACGGAAGCAAGACGGGATCCCAAAATGTCACGGCCATCTGCTCTGACTAATCGAGACAAAGCACGAGGAAGCGTAGTTTATGATTTCAGATAGGTAAACACATCTTTTACTGTTACACAAGCACATGGAAAACACCAGCGAGAAAGTTTCCTCATGCTCACATCACAAGACACTCTTTCATCAAAGGTATTAAGCACATTTCAGGTTTCGCTCTGTTTCAATTATGCTGAAATTATCTATCTGGCATAATGTTTATGTTTAACTGGGCCATAGAGATTAGCACAGAACTCAGACATGCTGTTGTAACGTGTTTTTCAATTTTGACTTGGCAGGATTCGTAGTTAATAACGTGGACTATTGACAGTGAAGATTCATCCTGTAGAAAGTAAAAACACTGAACAGTCAAAGCTGACAGCAGCGAGCCAAACCACATTATTCATTGTAATTAATACTATTGTGTTAAATTAAGAAAACATTATGGTACAAATTAATTCAGGGTGAGCGCCTTAATATCAGCTCCACTTAAAGCAGTGGAGCGGCACTCCTCCAGCTCCCGGGCTCCTTCGTGTGTCTCTGCAGTATCACCTGGATCTGTTGGGGCTTGCTGAGCGAGCGTGGGTAGATGGCTAGTTGCGGCAGCTGTGAGCTGTTTGTGTGTCAGTGCCAAAATTTATTGGAAACAGCCCTTACCTGGGAAAGAGTACACTGACACCCACATTCTGAACATAATACGACTGATGGTTTGCCAAATGTGACTACTAAAATGGCTTACTCACCACTCTGCACACAGTCAGGTTACTACAACAAACAAACTGAGAGACGAGGAGGGTAAAGAGACAACAAAAAGGCAAAAAGTTGCTCAGTAAGGGAATGAAGTTTACCACAGAAACCAACAATTGCAAACAGACTTAATACAGAAAATGAAATGAAGTAGAAGGAGTTTGCATGTGTTCATGTGTGCTCACAGAGCACAGAGAGACAACAGGCAAGGAGGAAAGAATGTCTCTGGTTTTCACCTGAGGGGGAAAATAGTTTTAGGCTCATCAGACCGGTTCCATATTTCATTTTATGAGAGGTGTAACTGCTCAGAGCTGTTGTTATGGAAGGAGAGCTCACATGATGATGAACACTGAATGGAAGATTCAGCTCTTAAAAGAATCGAAAATGACTATTACAAAACTTTTGTTAATAGTTTATAGTTATAGGGTTTTTTTGTGCAATTAAAACACAAAAAAAGGCAAGAAAAATGAATAATGAATTACAGTGCAGGGAGCAACACATTCTCACTCTGACCTCGTCACATATGGACATTTGGTCATGTACTCTCCACGTCCACATACCACGTCCAAGGTACCCTGGGTGTGTTGGTTGGTGACGTTCTGGGACGCCGTGTCAACTTCAGCCTGTTACATGCATTGTCTTCTTTTAAGATACACTTCTGTTTTCACAGGAAATGTTGAGGATAGTCGAGGACTGAAACGTTTGCTGCTGTTTTTAAATCACTTTTCAATATTATGTTTTGCACTTTGAGCACTTGGAGCACACTCCCATGTTTTGAATAAACTGATATTTCTTTTCATTAATCTCAGCCTGTGAAACTTTTTGTGGCTGTCCAGCTCAGTTTAATTGATGTGCAGGTATCTCCTCTGCTGTCCTCCCTTGATTGTTTATTGTTCTGACGCACCCAAGATAAACTTTTTTGTTGCCATAAGTAGGTGCACTTTCACAGCAGACATAAGATTCAATTAAAAAAAAAAAACACACCCGCACCACAACCCAATCAAACAAAACTGATGACGTTCAAGCAGCTAAGGAAAACACCTGCTTTGACATCAGTGATGTGGGTGTGGCCACAGGTGCAGCATGCTTTCAGGTTTTAATCCACAGAGAGCTGTACTGCTCTCTGTCCTTTAGACATGTGCAGAGCATTCTTGGAACCCATCGGCTGTATTCGGCGTCTGACTTCTGGCAGACGGCGAATACAGCCTCTGGGGGCAGACCCCTAATTTTTTGGCATTCCAGTTTGATTTGGGCGGAGGAGACGAATTTCCGTTTCCGACTTCCGTTTATATATAAGTAAATATGCTGAACCATTGCGATGGATTCAGAGTTTGCAGTGACGCCAATTATGTTCTGCCTCGTTAGTTCACCGCACGGACCATTTAACCTGCCAACAACTGCAGCCGGCTCAAACGTGATCGGTCAATATCACACAGACTACAAACAGGCTACAACTGGAAACCAGGGCTCTTCCGCTCTTCTTCCGGAGGCAAGATCTCTGCAGTTTGCCTACAGACTCTACATTCACTGAATGTAGAGTCTGTATATAGAGACTATGTGCAGAGGGCCTTCAACATGACATGACCAGTCTCCGTGGTGCTAATCGTGTCCCAGCTGTCCGTCCACACTCTCCATAAGGATGGCTAAGGATGCCTACCATATTTTCTCGTTCATCTCAGGCGGTGTCTGATTAGACTTCTGTTCACAGTCCAACAATAAATCTGTACAGTAGCTGTCTGTTGTAAAGAGTACGTTTCATTCATCTGAGGGCCTCATTTGTTCTGTCGTGTTGGTTTAAAATAAAAATGCAGATCAGAACATATTCCATGTCTGAAACTGCTGTGGTCAACGGTGTTATGTTGTGTTCACACCAAATGTGATGCAAATTTTCACGTCTTGTTACTCGCGCAAGTTTGAATGCTAAAATATTTTGTTGTGACTCGCTTTATATGCGTGAATAACTCACATCACACACACATAAAATTGCTGAATCAATCAGTGAACTTCCGTCAGTGCATCCTCGGCATCATACACCTGACCCGGAGGATCTCAGTGCTGATTGGCTATCTTGGCGTGAATCGGTCGCGGAAGTTCAGATGACGAGAAATGGCACTACTCACTTTATTCGCACCTCTTTATTCGTGCGTGGTTTGAACAGAACATTGCAGTAGAGAATCAGCCTAGAGGGTGGAGAATTTAATTTATGCATCCATGATATGGCCTTCCTTCATATATTAATAATAAAGCCTGTATAATGTTATAATTTTCATATAAAAGCTTATAACTTATGTGTGGGCGTGGCCGTGCCGATTGGGTCTGCTTCCATTGTGTGCATATCAGGAGGCCGCAGAGACAGACGTGTGTCCAGGCCAGACACCTGTAAAATGTAATCACCTTGGCTACTAGTATTTAATTACACTTTTGCAAGGTTTACTTTCTTTTAATGATGAAGATATATTATCATGCTGTGGTTTGTTGGCCAATACAATATGACACCAGTTAGCTGCCAGCTAAGCAAAGCTAACTTGTTTGTCGATTGTTTGGTCTGTGACGTAATAGGTCAACTGGAGAAAGGTCCAATACTAAAGGTGAAAGGGGGTATTTCACCACCTGTTGTAGAGGAGTCAAACATACTTCGTTCAGTAAGTCGATTCCCCTCCCGTGCTTGTATACTGGGACGAGGACAGTAGTCCAATTAAAAGGCCTAGTCAAGCTGTAACCGTAGCTCTGCTTAGCTGTACATGTAAACGTACTGAGTGCTTAAACAGTCTGAAGCCACTCCCACAGAGCCAGCTGTGATAGAGAGCATGTGTACATATGGCGATTATACATAATAAAGTGATTAATATGTGGCTGCAAATACTTATGTCAGTCAGAATATGGTCTAATAACAATTCTCCAACTCAGCCAGATTTACTCTGCTGCAACACAAGTCCACACTGACTCAAACTTACGTACATGAGCGGAGATCTGACGTGAGATTTGATCGTAGCCTCTGCTCACGCCTATATTGATAAATGCCGAGCTTTGCGTGGAAATAACCTTACGCCCACTTTTGTGTCTAAGAATCTAACTGGAAGCTTGCCTGAGTATGTGCACCTCCTTTAATGTAAACAACTACATGTCACTGTGTAATCCTGTGCTGCGTGACAGTAATATATCATTGAGTCCTTAGATGACTCCAGCCTTGACATTTTTAGACATGTGACTCCTGTGATTCTTGTACGATGAAGGTTAAACTCCTGCTGGGAATCATGGAGCTATACCACTTCTTCTGCATCTCCGTCCAATCTGACCTCCTAAACCTCCCCCAACCTCCCAACTCCAACCAACTCCCCCAGCATCTTTAACCACAGCCCCCACCCTCAAACTGTACCTCCCCCACTGGCTGCTCATAACAAATTTAAGAGCTTCTTGCTGGTATGTAAACAGCCTTCAACAGAGCTGCAGGCCATTCTGCATCTCTGAGCTCCAGCTCATCCTCTGCTCTCCACCATTACTAGAGTCTCACTGTGGTTCCTCCATCCCCCCCCTCCACCCTTTCTCCCCTTCTTGCATCACATCCCCTCTCCCACATCGTTCTCCCCGACCAGCTCTAATATGATCCTGTGTTGCCTTCATCTTACCTCTGATTTCTGTGGCCAGCGTGTCTCTGTACAACCGCTCACAGAGATATCATGCACATTCACAGCTGCTGTTTGTTACTGGTGATGGAATTTGTCACATCCTCATTATAAACTGGAACATCCCGTGTTACTGGTCATTAACTGGTCCTGTGCCCCAGTTCTGTGTTGAATACTAATTCTATGCAGATTATTTGTCCGCGTCCACGCTGGAAAGTTGACAATTTCCATATGCAGATCTCCTTGTTTTTGACGGCCCACAATGCAACGCACAAAGGAAATGGAGCTCACAGCAGGAAAAATAAAAACTTGTGGCTGGTAATCGGCAAAAACACGACCTTGAGTTGAGATTGTTGTATGAACTGTTGTTTACAAGGTCAGGAATGAACTGTCAGGCCTTATTTACCTTCTTCTTCTCTGAGTTTAATTAGCCGCAGTGTTCCAAGGTTATCGTACGGTTTGCATCCATCTGTGCATGTATTGCATCATTTCCTGTTAGTCCAAAACAGTAAATATTTTTTCTATACTAACTGCAGAAACAGTATACTATGACAATGTGACTATGGCTTATATTAGAGGTCGAGCTCTTCATCATGTTGCTGGTCACGCCTCATCATATTCATCATGGTCATTTTTTTGTGATCTACACAGCTACAACTGATGCTCGACCTGTTGATTTCATAACGATTCTTTCTTCAATAAAACCATCTGCTAAAAACGCTTAAAGCCCAGCTCAGACCAAAGATTCGCGACGAGACAGTTAGCATTTAGCAAGATCTTTGACCTTTGGGCCTTTGCTACATTTCCCACCAAATCTGAGTATCAAGTCCCACCGGAAACCTCTCTGTTTGCTGCTGCAGGGTTTCAACACACACCACACGCCTTACTTGGCTGATTCATTTCATACCTGTAATGCTTCTGAGCAAATGATAACATCAGCAGTTCCTTGGAAGATACAGAGGCGTGCACACACACACACACACACACACACACACACAAGCTTAATGTTGGATTAGGTTCATATGATAAAACAATACACACACACATTCTGACTGGTATATTGTGTAACAGTGATGAGCTCAGACTGAAAAGTGAGTTTCTGAATCATTTTGCCAACTCACACACCAGCCAATCTCCACATGTAGTGTGTCTGTTTTCGAGTGTGGTACACTAAATAAATAAAAAAGGTCTCCTCTTCTTTTTTAAGAAATTGTTTTAAAAAATCAGATACCTCATCTTGTAAAGTGTTGCTAGTGTTTTTAGGTTATTGTGTTGTAAAAGTGTTCTTCTTGGGAGAAATGTTTTCAGCCTAATGTCAGTGGTGGATAAAGCACCTGAAAGTAGACATATCTTACCAGAGAACTACTTTAATATAAGTTATAGTCACCTATAAGAATATTACTCGAGTAATAGTCCTAAAGTATCTCATATTTACTGCACTTAGGTATCTAAAGCAATTTTATCATATTAAATGCAATTAAATATTGGGAGTAAAAGTACAAGTAAAGGCAGCCGGTCAGAATTTGGAAATTTATGCAGTTTATTTCTATGTAACCTGAACACCACCTTAAAAATGGAGCCTACACTTGGAGAAAAACAAGGTGTGTTTCACACCCTAAAGGATTTAAGAGCAAAATCCGGTTTTTCCTTCCCTCTCATTCCTTCATTCGTCCATCTGTCCCTTCTTTCTGTCCTTTCATATTTTGTATTGAGTAACAGAGATCCTCAGGGGAAATGTAGTGGAGTAGAAGTGAACGCTGACAGACATATAAAAACTCAAGAAAAGTACAGATACCTCCCAAAAAATACTTGAGTACTTTAGCAAAGTATTTTGTCTTTATTACATTACATTAGACCACTTCCTAATAGTAGTTCAGAATGAGAGAGTAGTAAACGGTTGTTAGAGATATTTATTACATGTTTGGGTACTTTTAATGCAGTCATAAATTAAAGAGGCAACAGACAGCATCGTTTCCTAAATATATCATGATGAAAATAATGTGTGTTGCACAGGGTAGTGGCCACAGTAAAATCAGACTATCAGCGTTTACATAGGTTAAGTAGTGGCTTTGCAATCTTTGTAATAAGCTTCTGCCACCGGTGCCGAAATTTCACGGAAAAAATCTGCTTTACGGCAGGAAACGCGTCATGTATTGCGAAATTGGTTGGTCAGCCAATCAGGGACTGGAGCTGGTCCTTATGAGGAGCTGGGCATGAGATAGTTGAGTCACGAGCACAATGGCAGACGGACAAAGTTTGGAGACAAGTGAAAAACGGCCTAGCACAAGAAAA
>NC_065507.1:5412769-5439563 GCF_006386435.1 Epinephelus moara | reverse complement strand
GTTTATTCTGGAATGGGGACTGTTTACATGTGCATATTGGTATCATTCCACTGTGTCTACTGTTGTTTGTACTGATACTGTACATATTGGTATCATTTACTGTGAGCTGTTTGTACTGGTGCTGTGCATTCTGCTATAATTATTTGCATTACTATTTGTTTTTTCTTCAGATAAATCTGATAATTGTTGCTCGGTCTTTTCATACATATACACAGAGGTATACTGGTGGCTTTACAGCCTACATTTTATTTAATTTAGAGACTCTAATAGAGTCATATTATTGATTATCTCTGATCCCCACGGTCAATTTGGTCGTTGCAACAGTGCAATGCAACACCACTGATGCTAGGTGGCGCCAAGCTAAAAAAAAAAAAAAAAAAAAAAAATCCTATCTGTTGCCTCTTTAACTGCTCTATCAGCATGGTGAAAGAAAACCTTCTAAGCTTTAAAAAGTGTAAAGACATACAACAAGGTCTCACTCCAAAGTCGTTGAAATCTGGTGCTTGGTCAGTGACTTCCAGCGTCAGACACCGACGAAAAAAGCTGTGCTATCACTTTGGCATGATACGAAATGATACGAAAAACGATATTTTTAATGGTTCCAGGCAGGATCAGGGGGAAACACAGTGGGACGGAAACCTGACTAGGACAGGTGGGAGGGGTGCTGGATGGGTCAAACAACCACCAACTTTCACCTGGGAGTCCAGTGTTCACTTGCTGTAAGATTGTAAAGCCAAACCCTGTTCTTTTATTCTAAAACTAACCACATGCTTTTGTCGCCTAAACTCAACCACATCTCTGTGTTGGCCAAACGTCACCACGTATGTTTGTTGTTGAAAGAAAAAAATGGCAATGCACAGTGTTGTACCGACGTGGTGCTTTTATTTTGAAAGAGACTGTATGCAAACTGTACATTCCCTGTGAAAACAGAAGTGTATTTTGAAAACTGACAATGCATGTAACATTGGAGTTGAGAATAGAGGCAGAATAAAAGAAAAACCCACAGTGATCTTACTGCTCACACACAAACGAGTCATGAGATGAGGTTACCATTAAACAAAAGGCGAGACCAGTGAAGTGTCGTGGTCCTGGGTTTTTATTCTGTTATCTTGGGGACTTTGTTTTCTGTATTCTTATTCTCATTCTTGTGATTAGATCTCTGTGCATATATACCTGTGTGTTTCCCTTTGTTTCTTTTAGTTCATCTGTGTTCATGTTTATGAAGTTGTTGCTGCTCCGGTTCCTGCTTAAAGTCATCCCTGTGTTTATCGTAGTATTGCAGTTGACTTTCAGTTAATTTTGGGTCTTCTGTCTCTTGTTTTTTATCAGCTCAATTAAAGCTCACCTTTTGTTTCAACGCCATCTGCCTACTGATCTGCATTTGTGTCCTTTTCCGAACTGATACATGACAGACGTCACCTCAGGTGTCAAAACAAAGTCAAACACCGCCTCTTTCCCAACAGATGGAATACGTACAACATAATGTAGGCTCCACATGCATACTGCTGGGCAGGCTGTATCAAAACCAAAGCAGAAAATTTACACCACTCATCTCTTAACCCTCTCCACGACTGTCTGGCATTATGAGACACACACTTCACATGCTAAGACTTTTTTGCTACAAGTGCAATGACTGTATTTCATGCTGCAAACAGTGCAGACATAAGACACTTTAAAGACACATTTCTCTCCACCTGATTCCACTTCCAGAAGTGCTATTTTTGTTAATTATTTGTGATATTCATGAGCCTCAATACACTCACTGGGTATTAGATTTTATGTATGTAAACTGTGTAGAGATGTCTGCTTTCTCTCAAGTGTAATGGAACTAGATGGCACTCAGCTTGTGGTGCTCAAAGTGCCAGAAAAATGCATTTGGAAAAACTCAAATCTCCTTCCAGAAATCAAGACCCAGTTACTTAAGATAATCCACAGACATTGTGAGCAGTTTCATGAAGGAGCTATTTTCTTTCTACCAAACCACACCCACCAATCATATCACTCTGGGTGATATACTTCAAGCTGCACGGTGCTGGGCAGTGAGCACAGGTCCCACTAGAGGACATGGGGCCCTCATGCCACCCTCATGGAGTCTGTTTCTGACAGTGTGGTCAGAAACATGCACACCAGTAGCCTGCTGGAGGTCATGTTGTAGGGCTCTGGCAGTGCTCCTCCTGTTCCTCCTCACACAAAGGAGCAGATACCGGTCCTGCTGCTGGGTTGATGCCCTTCTCTGAGTATCTCCTACGCTCTTGAGACTGTGCTGGGAGACACAGCAAACCTTCAGGTATGGATGTGCCATCCTGGAGGAGCTGGACTACCTGTGCAACCTGACTGGGCTGCAGGTACGGCCTCATGCTACCAGTAGTGACAAGGACACTAGCAGAAGAACAAACTAGACAAGAATCAGTCAGGAAGGATAAGGAGAGAGCAGCTGTCTGTGGACACCACATGTAAAACCATTCCCTTTTTGGGGGTTGTCTTGCTTTTGCCTCTCCATTGCACCTGTTGTCACTTTGATTTGCACCAAACACAGTCACTTGTGCTTCCTAAATGGACACACTGATACATTGAGTACATTTACTCAAGTACTGTGCAGAGCAGATGTCCACTATATTTCAAGGAGAAGTATTGTACCTTTAACTCCACTGCATTTGTTGGACAGCAGTAGTTACATGTTGCTTTACTAATAAAGATCTTACACACTAAGTACACAATAGGCAAATGATATACATTTTATTGTTTAATCCGTATGGATAAACAAATTCCATGTCTGAAGGGTCATTTGTTCCTCAATAGAAAGTGAACTGTGCTACGTGTGCACAACATCTGGACTGGAATATAGTGTACTCACAACATGTTGTCATGTAGAAATCACTTTTTTTAAACAGACCTCCAGTCTGTTTCTGAGCTTAGAGAGACACCTGGTGGTGACAGAGACAGAGACAGAGACAGAACCCTCCGTACAGTACATCTCACTGGAATATTCTTCATGCACTCACAGCTAATGGATTCACTGCTCCCTGTAGACACACCGTGTTCACCACTCTCTGTTGAGCCATTCATGTGACATTTACTCACATTTGTACATCGTTTATATATTTATTTTACATATTTCAGCTGTTTTTAAAATATATTCCTGACATGACATTATATATATATATATGTGTGTGTGTGTGTGTGTGTGTGTGTGTGTGTGTGTGTGTGTGTGTGTAATTATCATATAAACATGTTTTAATCATTGTTAGTGTTTCTCATGTTTGTACATATCGTTTAGTTGGCTCAGTGTGGATGTTAGTGTGACTGTAAGTAAAAAAATATCACTTTATTTCATATATTTTCACTCGACGTGTTGTGGAATTTAAAATGTTGGTTAAATACACCAGATTTGCTCTGCATTCATATTCAATATGTGTATTTAATGCCTATTTTTTACTGTAATTTAACTCATTTGGGAACATTTGAGTTTCAAATTATATTGAATTACATTATGTTACATTATATTTTTAATTTTGATTGCTTTATTTTCTTATTTGTGTCATGCACACTTACATGAGCCCAACCCTTGTGGATTTACAAGACACCACACAATGATGTTGTATTAACAATCCAAAGTACATGTTCTTTAACTGCTCAGTCCAGAAACAAATACTCTACCTCCTATTTTAGAAAAGGCAAAGAAACTCAGCCACAAAAAAATGTTCCCTTTCTGAAACAAAATTTAAATTTTTCATGATCATCCAACCAAAAGAAATCAACATAGAGGTCATTCCTTATGTCTTCATATACTATACTGTACTATATACTATATTTATTCAATATATAATGCACATAACTCTACATTTTTATTCATATTCTTGTTTTTTTCTATTGATGTGTATACTGTAGGAGCATTATCGCATAATACATATTTTATATTTCTGTTTGTAACATATTTCTATATTTATATTTTTACCCTTACAGACTCAGCACAGTGAACATATTTTTATTCTTAATATCTTAAGTGCTGGTGTTAAACACTGTCGCATAATGCATATTTTTATTTCTATTTCTATTTTATTACTTTATATTTACATACTCTTATTCTTACCTCTTATAATTCTCTTCTCTTTACGTCAGAGCGACTGTAACGAATCCTGGGGATCAATAATAATAAATATATTTCTGATATTCATAGTGTTGTGTCATTTAAATATTAAAGGATTAAAGGAATGGATGGATTTTTGTGTCATCTCATCTAAAAATGTGTAATAAATTAATATGTTATAATGAAGAACTTTATTGAACACACTGCAAAATCAGATTATAAATTTTATATCAGCATTACAATCCTTTTTTTTATTTTATTTTTTTACATAGCATCTGTATCAAACAACAAACAGAAAGCAGACTGAATCAATAGATTTAAAGGCATTCTCTGTCAACCCAGTACTTTTTTATTCTGATAGTTCACTTGCATCTCTCTCCTCCTCCTGCAAGTATTGTGTGATATTGCCTCATGCACTTGAAAGGCCTACGACTGCTAGGAGAGATACCAAGAGATTTCTCACACACACACATACACACACGCTCAAACACAGGCACACGCACCCTCCACGAGCTGGGAGATGAGATAGGCAACTTATGTTGTCTGTTGACTGCCGGAGCTTGATATGGCTCCGCTCAGCCCCGGGGCTCGATCACAGTGCAGGAACAAAGTAGTGAAATATTGGAAAACACAACATGAGAAGTGCCGATTAGTGTTTCTCAGCTAAACATATTTTCCTTTATTGTGTGGCTGTTTGGAGCAGCTCCACTCAATCCTGGCTCCTGAAGCTAAAAGGAGAAACAGGTTTTGTTGCAGAGTGGTCAGGTGTCAATCAAAGCCCGCCGTGTGCCTCGTGCTGCCGTCCTGTGGTGAATCCTGGGAAATAACCTGGACTCTGACTGCATTGCAGCCAAAAAAGAGGGCTGGAACCAGCAGTTACGGGGCAGGGCACAGACTGGGTGGGAGGGGCGGAGTGGGTTTATTCTGCATCTGTCTCTATCTCTTAATCCCACCCTCTTCTTATTCTCTGTGAGCTGATCTGGGTGCAGTTCATGGAATTTGGACAGCTGTTGCAAGGCGTTTGAATGGCTGCAGGATGAGTGCATAATGAGCAGCATGCAGTGAAAAACAGTCCAAAGGCAGAGATCAATGATACTACATAACTGGTTTATTTGGCTGTAATTTACCTGATGTATAATTTCCTGACATTGACATCGATTATTAAAAGGACCTGAATTTCAGATACATCAAATTGATCAATTGAAAACAAAATTCCCATGAAGTCGTACCGTTACCCAACAACGATTTATTGTTGCGTCAACAGGTGATTGTTTGTTCGCAAAATACAGCCGAGAGAGAAGAGAAGAGAAGAGAAAGGAAAAAAGCCAGTGAATGTTTCTGTGTTTCTCAGAGCGGAAAACCAAAAACCTGAGCATGAATCACACTGGCGGCGGTGGCGGCGGAGGGGGGAGAAAGTCGCCAGCTGATGAGAGGAATAAAGTCAACTCAGTTAAATTGACGCGGTGGAGATCTTGAAGCCATGCAGTTAACAGAATATTGCCTTCAAATAACACTCGCACATGCTTTTTCCAAAATCAAACATGCATTGGGTATTTCAGGTGGGGTAAAGAAGTGTAAATACTCGACAGTTTTAGCAATACAAATTCTCTAAATGTTTCTGATAATGAATATTTGTAGAGCATGTTACACACTTTGTCCAGCAATCCCTTTATTCAGTTGATTGTTTAAAGCAAATGATAAATGAACATTATTAAGTAAAAATAAAATATAAAATAAAATATATATTTAGCATGGATCTGCCTCGATGCTGCCGATGTGTGTGTGTGTGTCACAAAAACCACAAGCAAATTCCATCACTACTACTAATTCAAAGAGCATTTTGTAAACGATCAATCATTGCAAGCGCAAACTCGGTCATCACAAGGCTGTGAGTGCAGTTCGGATCACAGTGGTCACGGACAAGTTCAGCATCTCCTCTAGGAGCCACCTCACTAAGGCTTGTTATAGTTTAGTCACCCATTTGGAAACTTCTTTTTTTTTTTTCTTTAGGAAAGGTGTGTTTGTGTTCGACCATCCTCTGGAAACAATTATATGTTGTTTTTGTTTTTCTCTTTTTTAGAAAAGAACTACCAAAATCATGCAACTACCATTTCATTCCTGTGAGACAAAAACCAGTTGGTGCTCTTGACTTGATTTTTCTCTTGGTGCTGGTCGGGGAGGTTCGGAGGTGAGGTCAGCGTGGGCGTTTTAGGCACTGCCATCCTGTTTGAGCCGCTGACTGCGAGCCTTGTAGACCTCGATCAGTAAATCTTTGACGTACTGGATCTCGCGCTCCACCGACTCCGCCTTGTCACGAAGCTCCCGGTTCTGCCCCTCGAGGCCATGCAGCTCCTCCTCCAGAGAGTCCAGCTCCGCCCTCTTACGCAGCCTGTACCTGCAACAGAGGGGGAAGCGTTTGGTTGGTCTCACGGGGTTTTTTTTTGCTGCCTTGCATCTTTATTAATGAGTCAAGTGAGCGTGACCTTTGAGCTACATCGGGAGGATTACCCACGCAGCTCAGACATCCCTCCCCCAAGGTAACATGATGTGCTGTTTATTTCACCTCATGACTGATCAATTCTCCCCAACTTCCCACTTTCACCCACAAACATTACAGAGACTTTTTACAGCATTCAGCACAGACGTGAAGGAGTGAAACTCACACACAGGCAAACCAGACTTATAGAAAGGGTTAGGTGGGGCTGAATTTGGCAGGCAGTGAGGGACTTTCCATTTCCCTCCTACACTCTGCAGGACATTTTTAAAGCAGTGGGGTGGCTGGTTTACGTAACACTCCTGCCATGTTCAAGTTTTAAAGCAAAACAACAAAATAATCAAGTATTATGAAGTGATTGACGAGCTTAAAAAACAAGAATATAATCTTTAATGACCACTGCAGCAACTTTAGTGATGTCATAACAGACGTTTTTACATGTTTATGAAGCAGCTTTTTAAAAAGACAGTCAGATAAAGAAGGAGATGAGAATAAATTTGACTAATTGTTTACCTGTGTGCAGCAGTTTTGTTCTGGTCTCTCTTCTTCTGCTTCCTCTCTCCACTGCTGCCTTCCAGAGAAGGGGCGCCCATCACCAGAGCTGGTTTGAGGGAGCAGGGCTCATCCTTTAGCCTCTGGGTGGGGCGGTGGATTGGGGCGCCCATCAGCGTCCCCTCGCCGTCCCCTCTGGACAGACATTCGTAGCTTTGGTCTGCAAGGCATTCTGGATAGAGGTAGTGGCCATGTTGGGGCTCTACAGCCTGTGCTTGTGACGGCTGATCTAGGTCACCTATAAAGCTATGGTAAGGCTCTGTGCTGGCCATGGACTGGTGGAAGTAGCCGTCACCGGCCACCATTGTCTCTTGGGGGATACTCCCAGAAAGTCCTCCATCTTTACTGCAGTGCAAGACCTCAAGCCCCGTGCTATCGTAACTTACATTGACCTTCACGTTGTGCATCAACTGTCCCTCTCGCTTGTGGTGGCTGTCGTACGAGCCACCCAGACAAAAACCTCGGGCAATCTCTTCGCTGCAAAACATTCCTTCTGAAAAACAATAACTCTCCTCTTCCTTCAACGATAAAGCACATTCTCTCACCTTCTTGACGCTCCCGAGGCTGTTCTTGCTCACTGTCTTCAGTGTGGAGTAGTGGTTCACAGACAACTCTGTGCTTCCTGAGTAACTTCCCCTCGAGCCCCACGTATCAAGTCCAACTTCCTCCCCGACTTTCACCGCCTCACTGAGGATTCTTCGCCCGTTGTTGTGGTGGTAGCGGTGATGGTAGTTGTACGGAGCGGGTCGCGCGATTTTGGTTCTGCCGATGGGACCGCCACAAAAGCTGGCCAGGTCCAGTTCCCCTGTTGCCAAGGTAACAACCACAGGGCTGGTTTCTGATTGGCTGGTCCCATACGAGCCATAGGGTAACTGATAATAAGACTGGGAGCCCATGGCTTGAGCACCCTTGTCACATTTTGAGGATTTCTCCAACTTGTTTGTTGTGGATGTGGACTCGGAGCGGAAGTAGTCCTCCAGCTGAGCCAGCTCCTCCTGCAGTAGAGAGGTCATGACCTCCAGATCCGAGGGCACCTTGACATCTTGTTCTAACGGCGAGGGTGGAAGGGATGAGCTGGGAGAAGACTCGGTCGTCGACACAAATGAAGACAAATCAACTTTTTCCGTCATCCAATCTGAGTGACCATCACCTATGAAAAATTAAAAAAAAATAATGATTATAAAAATCATAGAATCAGCAAAGCAATCCAATATTTTCATTCAGCTGTTGGTGCAGAATAACTGAAATACAAAAACTACAATTCAGGAAAAAAAATCTTAAAATCACGCAAGGTAGAGAGGATAAATGTAAAAAAAAAAAAAAAAAAGAGAAAAAACTGAAGCTTAAAATGAAGCAATACATCCGAGAAATCCAAGTGAACAACTAACCGATCATCTGAAAATGATTGAACAGCATCGTCTGCATTCGATAAATATCCACTTAGCTGTACTCACTGTACGACATTAGCCCCGTGCTGCACTGCGGCTCCGACCTCGGGATGTGGAAAAATAAAAAAGCGTCTTGGCAAAACTCACCAATTAAGTGCTGCCTCTCCGCTGGCTCCGCCCCCGACCTGGGCCGTGATTGGCTGTGGCTAGCCTGTCGGAGAGGGGGAGCGCCGAGCTCGCCTGTGGAAATGGGAGGAATTTTCCTGCGAAGGATCGATGCCGCCATTGTGTCGTCTGCGTCGATTAAATTGTTCAAAAGCACAAACCGTGCACTGGGTGGATGAAAGAATTGTGGAAACACCTGAAGACCTGCGGAGAGGAATTAGGAAAATTAACTAATTTAGCTAATTTTTTTTAGCTTTTAAACTCTCCATTTTCACCTCTAAAGCATTTAATAATTCCCCAAAATCTTTAAAAAAAAATAATTTAAATAGAAATGCAGATTAAAAAAAATAATTAGAATTAATATTTAAAAAATAAAAGTACAAAATAAAATTATTTTTAAATCCACATTGTATACTCTAAAGCATCTAATAATTCCCTGAAATTAAAAAAAAAATACATAAAAATACAGATTAAAACAACATAATTAGAATTAATATTTAAAAAATAAAAACAAAATAAAATTTTAAAAGTTAATGAGCTCAAATTAACTCTTTAATTTTCTATCCACCTGTGACCTCATGCTGTGAGCCAGTATTGATTTGTGTCAAAACTGTGTAATAATTAAGCAACAATATGAACTTGACAAACAATAAATCATGGGAAAAATAATAGGAAAAAAATAGAAAATATAATAACATGAACTAAATGAGATATTTAAAGACTTTACACAAACATAGACATTTTTAAAGTTGTTTTCTTGAATGTAACTTGAAGTTGCGGACTAGAAATTGTATCAAGAAACATAAATTAAATAAATTCACCTTTTTAAAAGTAACTTTAATGTGGTTACTTTAAAATAGTAATAATGTTTAAAATGACTTACACTAAAAGTTAAATTCAGAATACAATATAATATTAGTTTAAACAAAGTCCAAACAGGTTTGTTGGTTAAATAAAGACATTATTGTCTGAACTTTGCCCAAAGCTCTCAGCCAGTTTACTCACCCCATAGTTTCTGAATAGTCTTGTGGTGCGTTCCGGGAGCAAAGCACGCGGAGCTGGACGGTGAGGAAGGAGACAGCCACTGTTTAAAAAGCCATATTTTCCCTTTTCATACTCAGGGACTCTTCATCAAGTGCTATTTCGACGAACAGACTTGCAGACAGAAAGTTTTTAAATCCGCTACTTCTGCAACTCCTAATGCCCGGACCTGATCACAGCAGACGAGATTAGTGCGCAGTTTACAGAGTTCACCCGGCCGTTACGTCATGAACCTGGGGACTTTCCCATTATCCAGAGACCTCAGCCTGTTTGTGTGAGCTGCACACACTCCTCCAGCCTCCTCTCCTCCTATTTAACCTATTATAAACACTTTAATTACATGTAATCTGATTTTACTGAGCCAGTTTTTACTTTAATTTAATTAAACACAGGAATAATGATAGAAAAAATAAATAACATGCGTTTAAAAATAGTGTAAACAGCAGTTGTGCTTTGTTTGGCTGCTGAAGAAACCACTGAAATCATTTTATCATTAAAAACTAAAATATAAATGAGTGCAAGAAGTCTTTAACAGATAAAACGTTGCCCTGCCTAACAGCTGAGTCGAAATAACACGACATGAAGTTAAATAAAATACAAATAAACAGAGGCAGTGAGGAGGAATGGAGGCAGTACAGCAGACGGCACAGCCACGCACTAGTTTCCGCAGCGCCGCAGCGGAAGGACACCGTGTTGCAGTTCGAAGGTGTAACTTTAGTTGCAGCCCTGTTGCATCAGATCCGCAGGGGATTCGCTGAGCGCTGTAACAATGTGGCCACACCATTGGTTTATCTGGGGGAACTTTTTTATTTCTATTGGCCTGCCATCGCTCTTCCACTGATTGCTAATCATTACACATTAACACCAGACTGGGACCAGTTCACTGTGGATTATAACCAGTGATGATGTGTGGTGAGGAGCGAACCGTGACCTCCGGCTGGGATCAGAAACACACTAACACGCACTTTAATTCAATTATGATCTGAGCTGTGTTTCGTTTCTGTGTGCTCCCATAATTTAACATCACTTCCTTTAGTGTGGTGAATCCTCCTGTGTGGATTTACTTTAAAAAATAATCCCAGTGTGAATTAAAACTTAATTATTTTCAAATTAAACCCACTTAAAGTTGCTTTATGTGACTTTTTATTTCAATTCAATAGAATTGTATTTATCCTGAAGGAAATTCCTGTGCCAGAGGACGCTTCAAATTACAGTAACCACAATTTTAACCATTCACAACCAGTACCCAGCGTCAGGGTCGCTCACTGGGCCCAGTTATAGAACAACAGAGTGTTAAATATCTGTCAAAATATGTGTTTTCAAGGAGCAAAAGCAAAACCAGTGCCTAATAGAGTTACAGTAGGAGTAAGATAAAAACAAGAGTTAATAAAAATGAACTAAACTGGTGGAGAAAGACAGACTGCGCCTGATAATAAATGTTATATTGATTATGATTTACAGTGAGAAGTAGTTAGTTTTTATAGAGGTAATAAAGTTCACCACTTTATTTACTGCACTTTTTATTTATTTACTTGTTTATCTGACATTATGGGGGCTCAGTTTAAAGTGTGCAGTCTCGAAATGGAGAGTAATATGATTATTGTCTTGTGTATTTTCATGTAATTTTCACCCAGTGTCATTTTAGAGGTGAAGGTTTTCTATTTGCTTTTCACTCTGTTCATGCACAAATATTCCCACAGGTTTAATTACTGATGCAACCTGCATGATTTGGAAATGTATTTTTTTGTGAATTAAGCATTTATTCATAAGAACGTACCGATCTGATGTAAACAGTTTGGGGTGCGTTCATGACTGCCACTATACTGCGTTTTAGTTTGACTTTATCATTTCTCTGTGTAAAGACTGTCACATAAATTGATGTGTGTTGTTCATGTCTTCCTTTTGCACATGGGTAACATGACTGATTACAAACTCACAGCCTCTCTTATTAAAGAGGGCTTCTCGTCGTCACACAAGTATTTCCCTGATGAACGTCTCGCACCATTAAAATGATTTTTCTTAGGAAGTTAGACAGTGTGCAGGAGTTCTTCTACAACTTGTGTTCTCCTTCGCACCCGTTTGGAAATAGATGAGTGAAGTATTCTTTTATTTGACTGTGACAAAACATTGTTTTATATGTAAAATACAGAGTAGATGCAGTGCAGACAGGTTTCCAGCCATGGTTAGTTTGCAACCTCTGTCCCTGGTTAGGCTTTTAGAATTAAAACAGGAAGTTCAGGACTACTGCGCTTGGAATTAAACAATATAACATATACAATAAAATACAGGCACAGGCTGAGTGACAGTTGAAACCAAAATAAAAACACACAGAAAAACATTTGTGAGGCTTCTAACTGCTTTTTAACAAACCCCTGGTTTTAACACATCTGGGGAAAACTGCATTTTCCTTCTCTGCACTTCAGACATGGAACCATCTTCAAAAAGATATAAAATTAGAAACACTTGAATTTAAGGGCATCATAAAGAATGTGGTGACAGAGACATGTGCTTGTTTTTCCCTCAGAGGCCACTATGTTTGAATAGTTGTTGTTTTATTGTGGATTCTTGTATTATATGTTGTATTTGTTGCATTTAAACGTGTTCTGATTGGCTGCTACCTCGGCCAGGTCCGTCTTGTAAAAGAGATTTTCAATCTTAATAGGACTTCCTGGTTAAATACAGGTTAAACAAAAATAAAAATGTTAATATTCCAGACATAAATGCATGGGTGATCACACACAGCATCATGTAAGTTAGTTCCTGTTCAAGTGTCAGAAATCTAAAGCGCTGTTTTTAAAAACAATTTTGTGAAATTATAAGAAATATTGGCATCATGACCTCACTGCGTGGGTCGCTGAGCTGAGAGGAAACTTTTTTTTCAATAGATTTTATGAGATATAATTTCTAATGCTATGTTTAGATACATATTGCATTTAAAAAGACAGATGTTTAAATTTAAGATATACTTTGTTAGAGCCCACGGGTACATTCCACCTCTGCATCCAAACTATTTAGGAGCATAATTTTACCAAAAATATATTTTTCCAGAGCATTCATGTCTTTAATGGAGCGTAGAGATGTGGAAATGTGCAAACACAGTCATAAATACACACATATTTGAATCTGTAAATGACATCAGAAGTAAATATGTAGAGAGGTTATATAAACAGGGGCGTAGCACCAAATTCTGGGGACTGTGCCTCAGCAGTCTCTGTGGGCCCCCTGCCTTTCCTCTCTTGATCCATGTCTCTTTCTCGCACCCTTTTAAAGTGTTTCTACAAAGTCAGTTTGCTTTCTCTTCCTCTCCTCTCTTTCTTTCTTTCCTTTTTTTTGGAATCCTGATTTTTCCTCATGGGTAAAGACGTGTACGTTGGTGCTCCAGCAGCAGAAGCAGTCACTCACCGCACTGCAAGTCTCAAGTAAGTCTCAAGTCTTAACCTTCAAGTCTCAAGTAAGTCCCAAGTCATTTTTTCTTGGGCAAGTCAAGTCAAGTCAAGTCACAGGTTATGTCAAGTCAAGTCAAGTCAAGTCAAGTCCTGTAATAGGTCAAGTCAAGTCACCTTATTATTGTAATTTTACCTGCAGAATCTGATCTTAATAAAGTGAAAAGACAAGATATAAGTAACTGTCAGTAAACATTGACTTCATCGCTGCAATGTTTACTTTGCAGGGACGACCCCCATGCGTGCGTGCACACACACACACACACACACACACACACACACACACACACACTAACCAAGGCAGCGGCCAAAATCACCCATTTAGCTCATTTAACCCTGTGTTGCTCGTTCATAAAACGTACAGCCGGTCTTGTGATGAACCGGTCGGAATGTTCGCTCACGTTTTCTGGGGTTAATGTTAGCAAATAAATTAAAAAACAAGTTCTACCAAAACAACCCACACCGCCCCCCCACCCCACCCCCGTATCGTATCAAGCTAACGTTAGCTAACTACCGACTAACCAGATAATATTAGCTAATTGACAAGCACTTACTGGGCAGAATGGCTCTTCAAATGACAAACAAAGTTTGAAGTTGTCGCCTGGCTGTCCGAGATGTTTATGCCGCATGTCTTGCACTGTGCTGTTAGTCTTTTGCAGTAATAATGGTAATTCCGAAAGCCGAAGACGATGACTCTCTGTACCCCTCCCACTGACATGCTGATGCCTATCTGATATAAGAGGGCCCGTTTCTCCAATAAACACGTAAGGTACGTAGAGAGGGCATGACTGATTGACAGGATAGTGATCCAGTCATGACAACGCCATTCTCAGCCTGCGCTCCTACCGGGTAATCGACATTATTTTTTAAATTAATTTATTAATTTTATATTCTAACCGAAAACATGATGTGAATAACACTCAAGTCATTCAAGTCATTGCGTCTCAAGTCAAGTCAAGTCCCGAGTCTTTAACTTCCAAGTCTGAGTCAAGTCTCAAGTCTTTTATTTTTTGTCAAGTCAAGTCACAAGTCATCAAACAGCGACTCGAGTCGACTCGAGTCCAAGTCACAATGACTCGAGTCCCCATCTCTGACTCACCGCCTCAGTTGCATTTAGTGCAGTGGTGGACTAAACCATTCTGTGCATTACAGGGGTGAGAGGAGCCTCAGGAAGTATCCACTATTTTTTATACAAATTTCAGTCTTTGAACAGATTTTATTCAGCCACTTTAATTTAGTATTCTTAATTTAAAAAAAACTGCAAACTAAACCAAACTTCATCAGTTCATAGTTCAGTAAAATGATTAATTTCTTACCTTCTGTGATATTTTTGTCAGATATGCAGTGATGATTTCTGGGTAATATGTATGTTGATGTTGTTCAATATCAAGTCTGTATTTGTGTCAAGACAATACACGAATGATAGCGTGCACCGGGGCCTGTCGTAACTTCCGTATGGCACTGACAAAGAGGGACGGGTACTTGATCAGTTTATCAGAGTTTATCGAGCTTTATTCACATACAGGCCACAAACACAGAGTATGAAACATGTCCTCAACAATACGATTAAGCTGTGCAGTAAAAACCTTTATAAACTGACAGCCACTCACAATATATGCAGCAAAGTGTTGATCAGAGTCAGGAAGCATCAAACGATGCCACCAACTACATTATCTGCTACTGGATCAGCGGCACCTGTGCTGTAGTTTGTCTTTCACAGTAACGGCACATCTGATTTAACCAAACTTGCACTAAATACTCTCATCCTTTCACAGATTGATTACCGCCAGATAATGTGGGCGAGTGCCACAAAAAAAGGATTTAAGCAAACTGCAGCTACTGTAGAACAAAGCAGCACACCTTGCTCTCCAGTGTCCGTGTGGCACTAACAACAGTACCACACATCTCCATCATAACTGGCTAAAAAGTGAAGACGGGGTCATTGATCAGCATGGAAAGTTTTACAATCCAAACTTCCATCATGTCAGTACAGTCGATTACAACACAATTTAGAATCATACACTGAAAAATATTCAACTGTATATTCAATAATAATTCATAATGATTTTATTTATTTATAGGCACCTTTTTACACTCAAAGTCACCTTACAGGCAAAGATAAAGAAAATAACAGCTGATTAGAAAATTCAACAAGATAAGGAATTACAAGGTCCACAGAGTTAAATACATTAAGTGTCATACTTGGTCGAGTTAGTTTGCTGTCTCTGTCAATTAGCTGTCCATTAGTCACTCACTCTACAGCAGGAAACGGCACTTCAAAATAAAAGCTCTCTGCTGGAAATTCATTGTACTTGAAAACTTGACATGTTTGCGAGTTTCTTGCGGTCCATTCAGAATGGACCTGCGACCCACTTTTGGACCACGACCCATCAGTTGGGAACCACTGGTCTACACCCCACTGGTGGGACAGTGAGGTGGATAGAAGAGGGAGACCCTTACAGTTAACTATTGGCTACCAGTTGCATCACTTTCACAGTAAACCACTGTGTCATTTTTACAGTAAATTTTACAGTAAATTGTAAATGATGTGTACATATTACTGTGAATTAGCAGTAAAATTACTCTACTTAACTGTGACCTTACAGTTAAAGCCTGTTACGTTACAGTGAAATAACAGTATGTTCCTGTAAATTACTGACTTAAACTGTAAGTTTGATTGCTGTGAATTTACAGTATGCTCCCGTAGAATTACTGTATTTCACTGTAATCGATCAGTTAAACTGCTTCTGTAAAATTATTGTATTTCCCTGCATGAATTTCACAGTAAAACTCTGGTTTGGTTAAATATCACGGTAAAAGCCTGTGAGGTGATAGTAATGTAATTTATTGTGAAGTATTACAGTTACATATTGTTACTTCCTGGAATTAATTTTAAGTGTACACATATAAAATAGGATAGGCAACACAAGGTCAGATTTTACTGTCTAAGGCAAACACTATAATATATGGAGCAGTGTTAGTATGGAATTATTTATCACTGTTACTGATTAAATTAACACAGAAAACAATGTTTTAAAAGAAAATGAGGAAACAATTTGGAACATCATATTTGTAAGAAGCGGTGCATTTGGAGATTTGTAGTTTTTGCTGCAATGTCATGTGTTTGCTGTTTGTGTTAATGGTCATGTCTAATTTATGTTTTCAGATATTACTTTGGGTTGATTATGATTTTTAATACCGTGAAACTTCAATTAAATCCTAGTCCCAATCACCAGCCCAGTGTGGCTACACATTTTGACAAATAAATGCCTGTTTCAGTTAGAGGCCTGGTCTGGTTGCCAAGCAATTCACTTTTTATTTTTTATTTTTATAGGAGTTCTTCGGATGCATAAAAGTGGGTTGTTGGCTACCTCAAATTATGTTTCCATTCCTCAATTACCCTGTAAGTTATTCATATCCTTCTCATGTGCTGTTTGTCAGAGCTAGATTAAATGAATGATACATAACTGATGTATTACCTGAAGCCTAATTTTTAAACAAGTCATATTCACACTGGTTTAATTTAACAATTTAAATAGTAGACTGAAGTTTTACAGTATGTGTTTTAAGGGGTTGATTTGTGTGGATTGAAACGTTTAATGCATGTTTTTAAAGGTGGACCCCGAGAAGATCAGCGGTGCTTTTGGGCACGGCTAACAGGGATCCTAACAAATAAACAGCAGAGCAGAGAGCGTCCTCACCTACAGCTGCACGTCTAATTTTTAACATTTAAGTTTCTGAGTGTTGCAGTACTTTGCCTTATTTCCCTTCCTCTCAATATGTTTATTTTATGTGTAATATATGCACCAAAAAGCAAAGTCCTTGCATATGAAAACCTACATGGCAATAAACCCTTTTCTGATTCTGATTTATGACTCTGACCTGTCTATTTTTATTTTATTGTACCATGATCTGTAAAGTTCATTGGGAATATAAATAAAACTTAGTAATTTAGGGGGTTACACTTTATTTTAACCCCTCCTGTTGACATTTATAAGCACTATACACATTTAACAAGTGGTTTATAACACACTTTAATGTAGTTGTTCAGATGTGTATTTATTAATGTATTTGTTAACAACCACATCTCCTTCTGTGGACACCCATAAGTGACTGAGTAAACAGAGACTGAATGACAGTACAGTAAAACACACTTGTAATGATATTAAATATGTCCATAGCAGACGTTGCAGTGTTGACTGTAAGAACTTAAAATCTCCTCAGTTATGCTTATAACTACATTATAATGTGTGTTATAAACAATTAATTAAATGTTAATGTACTGCTTATTTATGCTTACTAGTAAAAATACTAGTTAAATTAATTAAAATTAGTTATCCTGTTCAGATCCCCTGTCCGTTCCAATGGATATAACTCTTCTAGGATGTCTACAGCTATGAATACTGTCATCGATGGGACGTCTGTCAGCCAATCACAGTGTTCCACATCATCTAAAGTGGACTGCACTGGAGCCACGCCCCCTTTTTTTAACAAGCATGGCCGACCATGAAGCAAGGAGGAAGCGTAAGGCAGTCTTTTAATCATATTCTTAGAGCACATAATTTGTGTTTGAACTGTGTTTAAGGTAAACACGAGATGTTATATTACTTATATGTCAAAATATTATATGAAATATTTCGCTTTTATTTAGGATATTTTCAAAAATATCCGTCCATTGGAGCAAACAATGCATCTGAATGTCACAGGAAAATGTGGGAATACAGTTCTGATTTGATTTTCTAATGATACAATATTTATTTTATTGATTATGTACACAGAATAATAATCTGAGGAAATTTTCATTACACTGTTTTTCTGGAGATACATCTGTAATACTTCAGAAATTACAAATATTTTGAGTCGTGATGACCAAAAAAAATGCAAAATATATATACAGTGTGTTTTAAGGCATCATTTTATTCACTGATATGATTTAACTACTCAAAATAAATAAATAATCTCATTTTCATTGTTGAAAAAATGCCTGTTAAGACCATTTAATGTCATTTTTACTATTACGTGATTTCTGCCTCGAGATTCTTTGTCCACTAGAGTTGAGAGAACAAAACAAACACAAAATTAATTAAGTATCTTTATCATAAAAAACATTTGCTATTGATTTATTAGTAGAAATCCATCATTACAATATTTGTGTGTGTGTTTGGCACATCAGTGGGTTCTGACTGGGTTAATATATGTTAACAGTTATAACTCCTCCTGTGGACACACAGGCTGCTGGATGAACAGAGAGTAAAACACTTAAATTAAATATGTCTTTACAGGAGCTGTTTCAATGCTGACAAATACTACACCATAATAACAACTTAAAATGTCCTTATATATGTTTATAACTACATTACAGTGTTTTATAATCCATTAATTAAATGTGTATTCACTGCTTGTTTAAGTGTTTCCCATAATAGAATTATAATCACTCAAAGTATGAAAAGCTGGAATCGTGTGTGTGTGTGTGTGTGTGTGTGTTACAGATGCATGTAATTCTGTCACACACAGAGTACGCTTCAGCGAACACACACACACACACTCTGATTATAATAAATCTCTCGTCTGTCACAACATCATTACCATTTAACCATTTCACAGGCGGCTCAGAGCAGGATCTTCATTTAATCATGAGCTTTAATGAAGCGCAGGAAAACAAGAAACAACTGCAGCGACTGCACAAATAAAAAAATGTACAGACGTGTGAGTTAATCACACACGAGACACAGATGTTTTTACAAAATTATAATATAGGCAAGTGTGACTTTGAGCTGCTGGAGGACAAACTTTGATCTTAAATTGATTGATAACAGATGATGGTGACGTTTGCAGACGGTGGTTATAAAACTGCTGCTCTCCTGTGACAGCAATCTCAACAACATGAGGTGTGTGTGTGTGTGTGTGTGTGTGTGTGTGTGTGTGTGTGTGTGTGTGTGTGTGTGTGCATGTGTGTCTTCTATAACGAGTCTGATAATAAGTTAAGCACAGCCTCATGTTTGAGATCCATCTGTAGAGTGATAATGAATGTGTGTTTTCTACCTCAGCAGGTGACAGTCTGTAATCACATGTATTTAATGTCTCTGTCCTCAGGCTGTTACTCTGCTCCTGCTCCTTGTGTCTGACCTCTGCAGGCTGTGTGTGTGTGTGTGTGTGTGTGTGTGTGTGTGTGTGTGTGTGTGTGTGTCATGACGGGCGCTGTGACAGCTACTGTAGGATGTGTGGAGGTCGGACAGGCTGGCCCTCATTAGTAAAACCAGTACGACTCTGCATGGCTCCCTGGCTGGAGCTCCTCTGCCTATCCTCTGCCTCCCCGGCAAACCAAAAGCTGATTGAAGCAGCCAGGTCTTCTTGTTGCTATAGTAATAGGCAACACTGGCTCACCCCTCTCTCGAAAACATGTTTTTGGCACCCCTGTAGCCGTGGGTTTTTGCGGCCTCCCCCTCAGAGCTCCTACACCCCCATTGTTTACAGTGCTCGTCTTGCTATTTTTGCAGACGGTGCAGTTTTTTATTATGCATGATGCACCTCTTTAGTCGCGCATGAATTTGTAATCATCCGAGGTCGCGGGGATCAGGAAAAGTTGTTCCTGATGTGTGCAATGCCCCTGCAAGAATTTTATATTTCATCTGTTTTATAACCTCTAACAAATCACTTATTGAAATTAGTTGTGAGTGTATCAACAACACGTTTTATTCATGCGTTACAGTGTTTTCAACAGAAAACTTTGACATTTAAGAGTCCTTGTTGGACAGAAAAATAGGAAACACTCATTTCAAATGATTAAATCAATCATATTTTAAATTTTAACACAATTAAGTGTTTTTTTATTGACAATAAAATCAGATTATTGACTGCAGATTTGAAGAAATGTTAAAAATCTCAGCACAAACGTAACAGTCGGTTTAATTTTAACCTCCCACACTGTACGCTGTATGTACATATATATATTTACAGTAGTGTCCACAGATTTCAGTGCTGTGTGCAATAGTGAATCGACACTGAATTCCTTAACTTGCAGCCCTTTTCTGTATTGCGGCAAAACGATTGCCTGCTTTTTGTGCAGTATTGCCCTCCATCTGTCCGTTTGTACTGTACAACCATACAGGAGCCCTCTCCAGCAGTGCATCGTGGGATGGGAAGAGCCTCCTTCAAAGACGAAGGCGGCCATGCACTCCTCTACTATGGCACATTGGTATCAGTTACACCATAATTTCATCACCAGCAGCTCCCTGTGAATCCTGCTTACATTAACTTTTTACAGGGATTGGCAACGCAGACGCAGAGATGCATGGCAGTGCCAGCACTTGAACCCATTTAGATTTAGCCCTGCTATTCAATAGTTGGTCTCAACATATTGTTATTTGTTGATGAAGTGTGTTGTATTTGTATGAACAAATGGTGCGAATTGTGAAGAATCCCCGCAGTTACAGTGGGATTACACTGAGAGAAAAGGCGAGGGGGATTAAAAAAACAAGAGGATGGGGAGACTTCAAAGTGGCAAAGTATGCAGGGCTGTGTTTGAATGATGGCTGGCGTATTGTTTTGATAAGTGTTCCCTGAGGAGAACATGTGAGGGAGCGTGTCACTTTCTCCTCTCATCTCCGAGAAAGGGAGCCGGGCACCGAGGGAACGTCAAAACCAGCCGTAATTACAGCGTTCATGCAACAATACTGCAGAGCGGCTGCTTCACACTCACACAGCAGCAGCAGCCCCAACACACACACACACACACAGATCACACAGATCACACATGCAAATGAATTAATTTGCTTTAAACATGAACCTAAATGAACATGTTAGACCCTGAGATGGTGATGATAATGCTGGTGCACAGGGAGCGAGGAAGAATATCAAATGTAGACAATTTAATCCAATCCCCATGACACACACTTCTGCTTTCATCATGCTCGTTGTGGTTTTATCAGCGAGTGTGAGAGCTTGTTCTCAGACAAAACACGGCGTCAAATACTCTGTAAATTTCTACATTTGTTTACAGTGAGTGTGAAACTTTAATTAACGTCACGTCCTCTGTGCTTACAAATGCAAATTCCAGCAGCAACATGAATAAAGATGATTTAATTAACCCATTACTTTGGCCATGAACATCTTTTAGATGATGATAACCTTAGGTCTCATTAGGAAATCTGTTCTGTTACACACCACCACACACTCACAGGAAACACCACACACAAAGATAATTTTATTACACATTAAAATACCTGATCAAAATGTGACATGTCTTTTAAAAAGCAGCCTCGTCTTCTCTTTTTTGTGCGACTGCGGTGAAACATTTTATTCCAACAGCTTCACACTGAGATTCAGAGCTTCTCTTTATTCAGTGCGAGCGTTTTCACAACAAATTTAAACATTCGCACAAACTGGAGGAGCGGGCCCTGACCACAACATCAATATCAGTCAGCCTCTACTGTTAATTCATCATCAGTCTGTGGCAGCGGTCCCCAATGTGAGGGTCAGGACCCCCCGCACATAGTCGTGACATGAATAATGAGAGAGGAAATAAGAGAAATAAATGTGGCTGCAGAAAACACCTCAAACACACGTTTAAATACTGTTTATTTTTTGGACTTATTTGTCAAAATCTTTGCATTTTCTTGTTAAATACCGCCTGGATTTATATTTTAAGGCCTCAGAAAATGTTCAAATAAAACAGTCAAATAAGGGAGAGGATCAGTTTTTGATTCAGCTGCTCACAACTGTGACGAGGGTTGCAAGCAGACGCTTCTCTGTATTAGGGAATCACAAGAAAGTCAATTTTAATCATATTCATAGCCCAAAAAATCACAATTTGGATCAATAAAAGCAAGAAAAAAATACCCTAAATGGGAAAGAAAAATAGAATACGAGCAGCGATCTCTCTTAGAGGATGACAAGCAAGCAGCAAACCCACTGATCCACTCGATCGATCCTGTGTCTTCACTGAAATCAGATACAATGCAGTGTTTCTCACCTCTGCCTGACATGACTGACTGTTTTATTACACATTTATTTTAGAAATGACGCTGGAATCGATCAGTGACATATCGTTGCTAACTATAGCCCTGAGCAAAACACATTTTAAGGCAACATGTGAATTAAATTCCCTGTGAGTAAGCAGTTTATTGAGCTGATATTGTTTTTAAAAAGCAATAAATGTAATAAATATCAGTAGTGGAGGGTGTCTTGTGGCTCAGTGGTTTGATTCTATCAGAGCACCTTTGTTTCATGTCGAACCCTTTTCTCTGTCTCACTGCATTTCCTGTCTGTGTCGCTGTCAAAATAAAGGCAAAATTCCCCAAACACAGTCTTTAAAACATAAAATATCCATGCTGACCTTCAGAAAACAGTCAAAAGCTACAGAGAGAAACCTGAATTTATGATCGGAACCTAAACACACACACACACGTTATATTAGGATAGACAAATTTCTGTGGACAGGTAAGGAGACAGGCCGTCCACCAGTGTCAGTGGACTGAAGGAAAACAGGTGTGACGGTTAAACAGCATTATTCCTGCGCTGCTTCTTCCCTGCAGGAATACTGATTCCATCATTATGAATTTATTAAAGCTCAGATTTTAAAGCGCTCTTCAGTTCTCCAGCAGGATCACACACAGAGCATCGAGCGGAGCAGATGAGTTTACACCCAGAGAAACCCACATTACTAGATTACTGTTGTCTTTCTCAGGGTGTTCCACCGCAGCCTCTCGTAATGATGCTGCGGTTGGGGGGAGCGAGCGCACCAAGCCGTCCCAGCGATTTCAAGTCATTGTGGTCTCATTACAGCAGGCTGTTGGTAATCCTCTGCCTTTGATCTGGGAGCTGAAGGGAGCTGTGTTTTACTGTAGTTTAAACAATGTTCTGCCTGCTCCCTCAGCACCTCCACCAGGAGCCCTGTGGTAGCTGAGGAGCCGCTGCCCGACAGAGCCGAGCCAGACAGACGGAGAGTCTGGGGCTGGTTTGTTTTTTAAAGCTCGATGCAGGTGAGACAGAAACACAGATGGTGTGTGAGTGAAGCTGAGGTGAACCAGGAGAGTCGTCCACCGGGGTCACTTCAAGTCAGTTTAGAGCACTTTATTCATGTCTCTTCAGGGATGATTCACGGCGGGTGTTTCCGCAAATATCATGAGCACAGAATATTATCCATACACACAAACTCATGAAGAAGATGAGAGATGGAACAACAACTCCATCTTTATACATCCCTTACAAAGAGTGCAGTTGCTTCTTTATGTATCTGATCCAAAATGACCCTTTAACAGTCATCAGAGTTTGTTTGGCTCACACAGTGAAACCAAACCTCCTGTTTTTTTTTTTTTTATATGATGTCATTTAAATAACATCTGTACTTAAAAGACTGAGAACATGTTGAGGGTGGTTGAGACAGGCTACTTTTTTTGTTCTTTCACACTGAATTAAGTGCTCAAGCCTTTAAACTCTGCAATAAACAGTCCACCAGTGCCTACATTGGTATTTTTTCTTGTTGTGATGTCATTTCTTACAGTATCCTCAAATACTTAATATCCCTAAAATCTGTGCAACCTGAGCTGAAAGTTTATGTAAGTCATTATACCAGAATATTTGATTAAAGTATTTAAATTGAGCCATTAAAAAATAATTAAAATCACATTTTCCATCAGTTTTTGCAAAATTAAAAAAAACACATTGATCCAAAAGATTTTTAAATGTGGAAACATAAAGAAAATATTTCTCAACACTCTATAAGTTATTTAAACTATGTACATTATTTAGTATTTGAGATTGGCTCATTTTTATTAGCAGCGTAAAAAGGCTTTTTGATAGTGTAATCCAGGGGTAAGCAACCTGGATCCAACACTGCTCGTTGCAGTTGGGTTTCTAACTACGGTGGCTGACCTGAAGATGCAAATGTCCCTATTTGAAGCTGGTGTTTGTTGATATAAACGGCTAAAAAAAAAAAACACAACAATTTCCAGGCAACAACGGTTAGTGAGATATCCTACAAAAAATGCATGCACAACAGCTTGTATGATCCTACAAATTTACACCCCACGAATGACATTACGTCCTCAATGTGCAGTCGTGAAATTAGCACTACGTTATGTAAATCAAAGTTACGAAGGATACGTTTGGGCAGAGAAACAAGGTGGGTATGTACCTTAAAAGGACTCATAGTTCAGTCAAAGTTCACATGGATCCAAACACGCCACTCAGAGGGAGAGTCCTGGGCAAAAAGTCCAGATTTTCTATCATTCCAACCTGCCTTCTTTTCAGTGCTCAGGACTGCTTCCATGTTTACTGCCGTAAGCGCACTGGTCATGTGATCGCAGGTTTTCAGGTGATTATATACTAAAGAAAATATACTTATTAAAATATGTCCTGTTTCTGCCAATGCACCCCCCAAATCCTGCACACTGGACCATTAAACAGAGGAGACCGAACATGTTAGTTAGTGAGCTTCAAAGGTGCTGGTAGGAGGATCTTTGTCCATCTTGGACAGAGCCAGGCTAGCTGTTCTCCCCATCTCCAGTCTTTATGCTAAGCTAAGCTAAGCGGCTGCTAATTGTAGCTTCATATTAAACAGCCAGATATGAGAGTGGCATCGAAACAGGTTCCAGCTGCAGGTTAAGAAGGGCCCAATGAGACTGAACCAAAACAGTGAAGGTGTGGGTGAACAGAAAGATGCTAAATGCTCTGTGGAGCTGAGGAGCTGCAGAGTCAGGTGATAATTCTCTGTGTCTGACATTTCACCTGCACGTCGTCATGTGATCCACTGGGATTTCATGGACAGGAAGTGAGATCTGCTCTTTGCTCCTGAACCTTAGTTATGTGACAAAATCAAAATCTGCTCCGTGCTGCACTGACAGTCATGTTTCTATACATCATTGCTCCACTGGGCTTTTACCATGGATGCTTATGTCATCATCTCTGACAAACCGACCAATCAGGAACAAGCACTTGCAATAATAAACACCAGTTGCAGCATGAACTGTTACAGTGTTTTTCCTGTTGTAATAAATCTGCACTGAAAGACAATATTTTGCTCTTGCTTACACATCGACCTCTGACTGAAAGTGTTATGTTTACACTCCTTTCTTGCAGGCTTTCAAAAGGCATTCTGGGAAATGTAGTGTATAAGCATTATGTCCTCAGCTTGTGCTGTAAGAATATATGAACTGATTTTAAATTTAAATTAACTTTTTTTGTAATTTTCTGTTCTTATTTGTTCTTATTTCAAGATCATTTCTAAGAATGACACAAGTTGATTTCTGTTTTTGCAGGATGGAGATTGGTTTCTAACTTGTTTTCAGTACGAGGTTATTAAGCCAAACAAGCAGCACAGCTCTATGTGGTTCTGTCAGTCAATCTGTCTGTCTGTTGGTCTGTCCATCACTCCACACTGAAATGTTTCAGCTTTTGGATGGACGTCCATGAAATTTTAACTAGACATGCACAAAGGTGGAAATCACAGTGGGGGGGCAGTGGTGTTTGGATCCCCCGCTTTCTAAGATGCTACAGGATCAAGGTATTAATTTGCACACTTCTTTGGTTTATGACCAGCCTATCTGCAAAACTGACGACATTTCCATCAGCCTCAGCTGTAATGTGTTAAGTGCTAATTAGCAAATGTTAGGTGCAGAACATGAGCATGAGTAAGGATCATCAATGTGAGCATGTTAGCATGCTAGTATTAGCATTTACATCTAAGCCTAAAGCACTGTCAATACTAGCGTGAGACATCGAGGCACAGGCCTCTGTAGATGGTGTGTGCAACACATTCTCACTCCAACTTCGTCACATACTTATGTTTGGTCATGAACTTTCTATGTCAATATGACGCCCAAGGTACCCTGGGTGTGTTGGTTGTTGATGTTCTGGGACGCCGTGTCAACTTCGGCCTGTTACATGCATTGTCTGTTTTCAAAATGCACTTCTGTTTCACAGGAAATGCAGTTTACATACAGTCTCTTTCAAAATGAACTACGTCAGTACAACACAACGACCTGACATTTTGTTTTCTTCAACAACAAACGCACGTGGTGGGGTTTATAGTATCACGGGACGCAAATATCGCTCACCCAGATGAAAGTCAGTGCTTGTTAGACCCAACTACCATCGATCCCTCCCGCTCCACTTGGGTTTTTGGGACCTTTACTTTCGTTCTTGTCTCTCCCTGGTTTCCCCTGTTGCTGCTGGGCACCATTAACAGCAACCGGCTATGTATCATGCCAACGTTAAAGGACGGCTTTTTTCGTGAGTGTCTGACGCCGCAAGTCCCTGCCTAAGCACGGGTTGGTGTGCAAGATACAAGCATGCACAGAGTCATTTATGCTCAACACATGGTTGCAATATGGTCCAAAATGCCAGGCGCCGTACCAACAAAATATTCTGTGGATAAGCCAGAAGTCAACAAGCGTTGTATTTTTATACTGCTTTGTTTCTCTCTTATTTTTTAGCTTTACACGTTCTTCTACACCCTGCTGCAAAAAGCCTCTTCTTTCCCCTCATGGGCTATTTCCTTGAGGGCCATTAAAGGGGAAGTTCCGTTTTTTACAACCTGGACCTTATTTCTGGCATTAAATACGGTTGTTTACTCACCCAGATAAGTTTGGTGTCATTTGGAGTCCTTCGGAAGATATTTAGATCC
>NC_065507.1:5393633-5412730 GCF_006386435.1 Epinephelus moara | reverse complement strand
GTCATCACATTGTCAAGTCGACAAGTCATTTGATGACGTCATCACATTGACACGGCGGAGGAAAGTGAAGTATCTCCGCACCAGTGACTGCTCGGCATGTATTTTTCACATCGCAGGGATTTTTCACGGACATTTTTACAGGAAACTACAACGCGGAAGTGCGCTCGACTATGAAAGCCCGAATGACTGCTGACATTCCTCGCGGAGTCCGCTCCAAAGTATCAGCATAATCAGAGGCAGCGATTGCATTCCGTACACAAGCACACAGAGAGAGAGAGAGAGGGAAAAAACACACAACTTGTCGACTCCTCCCGGGGGGTGTCGACTTGTGCCACTGACATCGACACGTCAACAAATCGACTTTTCTGTTAATGCCCTACTATGTAATAATAAATTCACGTTTTGCATAAGAAGTGCCTCTGCTTTTTGTGCAGTGTGCGGGCCGTTCTACACAAGCGATGAGAAGAAACTAAAGAAATGTAAATTCTCATAGTTATTTACTTATCAAGAAAACAAATTCAAGGAAAATAAACAATTTATGCATGTGTGTAGGCTACTTACTCAATCGAAAGTTGCCTGTTAGGTCCTGCAGGCTTTGGCTGGGTCTTCCAGTTTACTTTCGGGACACGAAAAAAAGTCTCTACAACAGCCCGATTGATCATAGAAGTGAAATCCTCTGTAGCTGTGAGACAGTCATTTCTGGAGACATCCAGACGTGTATCTCCTGGCCTCAAATCCCACTCGGAGCAACAAAGGCATTCCTCCTCAGTTGGCATAGTGGAACATTGTCCACAAGAACACCACCAGTTAGCATCTATTCTCGGACGTGCAGCGGTTTGTTGTTCTCTGGCCAGCTGTTCCTCTCTCTGCCTCCGCATCCTCCTTTCAAAGAGCTCCTCATCCGTATACTCTGGCTCAAAACGGTAAGGACGTCCATCATATTCAAAGTCGTCGTCCTCAACCTCAAAATCTGACAAATATTCAGCCATGTTTCAAAAAACTAACAGTAGCAAATTCCAGCTGTAAACAGAGCCGTGCTGCGGCGGCACGTGCGGCGCACCTGGATGACAGGTTAGTAGGTCAGTATAAATGACCCGGATGATGATGACAAGCAACTCTAGCGATTCATAAAAACATATTGGTGAAATGAACATGTTTCGCGGCAGATAATGTGTTATTTAGAGCCTCATTGTTGGTGCCCCGATCATTCCCACTATATGGATGTACGCGGCTCTCGCGGATCTAAATATCTTCCGAAGGACTCCAAATGACACCAAACTTATCTGGGTGAGTAAACAACCATATTTAATGCCAGAAATAAGGTCCAGGTTGTAAAAAACGGAACTTCCCCTTTAAGGCCATTTGACTGCCGCCCCTGGTCTCTCAATGAAGAGTCATAGAGAGTTGCAGTGGGTGCCTAGTGACAAAAATTCAAAGGTGTACTACTAAACGTCATGTCCGCTTTCAAAGCCTTCGCCCTCGACACAAAAGGAGTGATTATGTCATTTTCTGGCGTGCGCAAATTGGCAGCCTCACTTGAAATATGAAGATAAAAATTATTCTGCAGTGAGTAAAGAGGTCGCAGATGATACAGTTTCAGATTAAATCAATACAGGAGTGTTTTGGATGTCAGGATATGGAGATCTCTAACAATGTAAGAGTATCTGAGGGGGAGTTTTCCTTTAAATCTTAAGTCACACAAAGCACACTAAAGCTAAAAGGCAGTGTCCGTGTCTCTGGAGCACCCATGGGACTCTTGAAACAAACCAAGGCGGTGCTTAATAAACCTCTAGAAACTACACAGCCAAAAGAAGTGAGGGAACAGAAGGCAGCCAGCTCTCTGCTATATCCACCACCTGAAGCTCAACATATCCCTGCTCAAGCTCTGTACACACTCTCACACACACACACAAACACACACAGCCCATGGATTCTGTTATACCAATATGGGAATCATACAGTCTGATATGGCCTCACTGACAAAAATTCACTGGGATTGTGCTCATCGCCGGCTCATGTACCCGCCGCTGTGCGATTGTGTTTGTCCCTGATCTTCAACATTTTGGTAGAAGTGTGGATTCCAATAAAGGCTTGTTAAACAACAGATTTCATTCTCCGACTCAAGAGGGCCCTGCATGGCCCAGAGGCGTAAGCTGCTCCTTTGAACATCTAAATCCCCATGCAGCGTCTGACTTCCCTTTGTTATTCGCTGGTGGATGTTCCTTCACTGTTTTTCCGTTTGTACTATCACTCTGGAAAGGCTCCAGCGGACTGTGTAGAGGGAGCTTTTAGCTGTAAAAGATCATCTCATTGAGATCATCAAGCCCCATTTAATTGAACTTTCATATGATATCTTTGTCGGGGCACAGGGTGAACATATTGTTTTAATAAAGAATTCATCAGCCAGAGATGGGGAGCCAGATTTAATGAGCCCCTCCCTGGACTGGAGATGGGAGACATGAAACAAACAGTCTGCTCTCAGCCCGAATGTCTGCTGCCCTCTCCTGCCTGCTGCTGTGAACATACACACACATCACACTCACACGGAGCCAGTGCAGTGACACTGTTCAAGTACCAAGACTGGATACATTATTTACATTTATTCATACTCGTGCAGGGCAGCATGAGCCCTGATCGTCAAATAACCAACCAGCCAGTGTGTGGACACCTGCCCAGTCTCACTGTTTGTCAGTCGGCTTTGATTGTTTCATCAGTTTCAGATTTATTAGGGAATTTGCACGACTACAGTTCAATACTAACCAATACATGTCCTTCATTATGATCTACTACTGTAGCCCTGTGTTAACATCTACTGTAGTTCAACAACACAGACACAGGTCGCTTCTCTAAAACAGACATTTATTTGGGCATTTCTGTCTCTCTGACGCATCTCTTTCTTGTCACGCTGTTCTATTTTTAAGAATAAACATAATGCATCAATACAGTGGACAAAGTGTAACATGACCGGAGAGAAAACAAAATGGCAGTCTGCGTGATCCAAGGCCGGGTCGCGGGGCAGCAAGCCGAGCAAAGCACCCCAGACGCCCCTCTCCCCAGCAACACTTAGATGGACACTTGGATGGACGTAGGTGGACGTCATTTATTATGTCATTTTAGACATTAACAAAACAAAGGTTGAGCCTAGCAAGACATTCTCAACACTGTGCTATACATGGCGTTGTTTTTTTTTTTGTATAGCCCCTTTTACACTGCCAGATTTTCTGCGAATGTTGGGCCATTTTGCCGGCAAGCTGCGAGCGTTTAGACACACAGAGCCGGATTGGCGAGTTGATCTGAGGTGCCCAATTTTCCGCCTCGTAGGGTAGACATATTGGCGGAACCCTTTTGGTTTAAACAGACCGAGGCAGCCTTCTGCAATGGGAGGGGCTGTTGAAGACTTGTGGGAGGAGCTGTTGATGACGCCGCACATGCGAGCCACTGGCGGTGGATAAACAGGAAACAGCTGATAGCAGGAATTAGCGGGCAGCTAGTAGCAAGAGGGAAACACAAACCTGACAGACACTGTAAAGATGAGCAACTGGGGAGACAAGGAATTGCGCGCCCTCCTTGTCCTCGCAAACGAAGAGGCCATTAACCGTCAGATGACGGGGACGGTGAAGGACGGGCCGACTTATGAGAGAATTGCCGAAGGACTGACCAGCCGCGGCTTCCCTCCCACGTCACTGTTTACGTCACACGCTGAGCTACACGTTTTGTTACTTGCTCACGCCCCCCATTGCCCCGAAAAAGGCACATTCTGTATAAACAAAAGTAGGCAGGCGGCATTTTGCTGCACTCCCTGATTTTGTTTTTATACTGCCAATGCTGAAAAAAGACTGATTGGGCTTTCCTGCACGTTCACTGTCACAGACAGGCCTGAGAACAGATTAGTAAACAGTAGAAAGCAGCATGGAGGCCATGGTTACCTCTTTTTATATATCTCTTACTTATTTAGTCTGTCTTTCAAACTCGGTGCAGACTCATTAAATTTGCTGCTTGAGAGCTACTTGGGCAGGACGGATGGTAATTTATGGAGATACGTCAAAGCATCTCGCCGGTTGAAGGGGCTATAATTCGCATGTTTACTCGGGTATTGTGTTCCCATCAATGCCGATCACAGTCAATAAATATCCATGAATACTGCAGAGTCATTTGACCTGAGTGTGAATGCCGATTTTAACCTTTCCCATTACATTAAAAAGCCAGATGTTAGTGGGTGTTAACGAGTTTTTTGTGCAGTGGAAAAGGGGCTAACTGACATATAGAAAACCTGGGGTCAGGTCCCATTTCAGCATAGGAGTAGTGGTCGGCCTGGGCGTATAAATGGGAACGGGATACATTCAGAGGCTTCCCCTGACGAGTCAATCTGTTCATCTTCAGTTTTGAATCAAAGTCAGTAAGAGAGTCAGCTTTATTTCCAGTAGCTCCCAGTGTATACTTACAGTATTTACAGCACAGCCTGCTTAAATGTACTTTGACAATACATCGATGTAGCATTCAGACTGCATCAGTTTAAAACGTTTAAATAAAGCTACCTATAGCTGGTATCTCTGACAATTCCCAAACTCTCATTGCTGAGACACTGAGTATCTGAACAAGTCTCGCTGATGAAACAGTTTCATGTTGGCAGCTCCTGGAGGCAGGGTGGAGCAGGTTTCTTTCAGGTTTGATTGTTGACTACAGTCCTCCCAACACACTGGAATAACTGGTACTGATGCAGCTCGGGCGATGTCTGTTTGGCCACCTATTAAAAGTAAAAGTACTCCTCTCTTCCTTCAGGGCTGTCAGAAGGCATCCTGGGAAATCCAATGTATGATGCAGCAGTAATCTCATCCTTATGACTTATTTCATGCCTTCTGTTTTGTCTAAATCTATTAGAGCAGTAAGAATATTTTATCTTGTTTATAATGTAAAGAGATATTTTCTAAGATCAAGTGCCATTTTTCTTTATGCTGCTTTATCCTACCTGCTTGACCCCCCATTGTTTTAAGGCACACACGCTTATTTTTAGAGAACTTTTTAAACTAGTTGAATTATTTATATTATGAATAATATAACTTTTAAGGTCTTTATTATGAAGAGAAATGACTACAGTGGTGATTGTTTTGCTGTAAGTGAAGTGTTTATCATTAAAGAAAATCTGCACAACTGTTAACCTGAATGATACCTGTGTTTCATAAGTGTGAAGAGGAATTAGATCTGAAGGATCTGTGGTAAAAGGTGACGGAACTAAAAAACTAAAGTGGAAAAATACACAATTACAAGAAAAAGTTGCATTTGAAGGTAAAAGTAAACACGTAGGAGTAAAATTTACTCAGGTTGGCAGAGTAAACAAGAAGAATAGACTTTAGTCTCACTGAGTGGATTTGGATGTCCAGGTTTTTGTGCATTTGAATCAGTCAAATCAAGACAGACAGAAAGAACTTTAAATTTTAATTATTTACTCAAAACAGAAAATACAAAATACAACAGTGTTTTCTTCTAGAAAGCCAAGATTTAAATGAAATAATGACACGAATACAAAACCATACTTTAACTCAAGATGAGTCCATAAACTGGGTCATTCTCTACAACAGAACGGAATACATTCTTAAAGCACCCTGTACTGGGAAAGAAAGAAACATCTGCACTGAGTATGAGCTGGAAGTCCCAATCCTATGGGACTTCCATACCCAGACTGACAAACTGGTGATGGCTAACCAACCGGACATCGTCTTGATGGACAAACGACAGAAGAAGGCAGCGGTGATAGATGAAGCAACATCAGCAACATTAGGAAGGAGGAACACGAGAAGCTTGAAAGATACCAAGTGCTGAAAGAGGAGCTAGAAAAGATGTGGGGAGTAAAGACTGTAGGATTCCAGGTACAACATCTGAGGTCTCTGTCAAGAAGTAGTGCAGTCCTAGAACAGCTAAGATACTGCGCAGAACCCTCAAACTCCCAGGCCTCTGGTAGAGGACCCGAGCTTGAGGAAGACGAACCACCACGCCCTTGGAGGATGCTATCTGTAATCAAGTTTCAGCCTGGCCTTTATCAGCCTAACGAAACAGGTCTTCGCATCACAGTGCAAAGAGTTGTCTGTCTTGTTCCTCCTGCTGAGGCACAGAGTCATTTTGCTTGACTCAAAGCAAAATTAGGCGACACAACTGACATGACAGGTCAGATAACCACGCTTTTGCATGCACGTGATGGCTGCCCCAAGCCACCTGTGTCTATTTGCATCTGTTTGCATTTGTTGTGGACATCCTCAGAAATAAACGCGACATGTCCGCACGATCCAATACACACATAAATGGCATAAATGGTCGGGGCAGTGTTGGTGGAATGAGAGACGGAAACTCACCACTGTTGAGATATGCTTCATACAAACCATCCATGATGGCAGTGCTGTCACTTTTTCGGCTGTTATCCACACTGATCTCAGAATTAACAATTCAGTAACCCCCTCAAATGTCACCACGTTTATGGATTACGACATGCAAATCTGGAAGTTGTATATGGTCTAAGTTCTCTGGTGTGCTCTCTACTGGAGTGCTTCATCCTCACGCATAGTACATAGGCAAGAATGTGAATAATTCCGTTCATGATGCAACTGGTTGTCTACACAGATGCATGCTTAAAAAGCATGTAGATCTGCACCCTAACTCTTAACTCTCACTTCTGGCTGTATCTGCAGCCTAGGATCAACGTGTATTAAGAAAAGAAAGAAACAATAGATGTTAAAACAGACTCATTTGAACAATTACCCATGGAAGTATAAAAGCTATTGCGAGTGGTATTTGGACTGCTCTGAAGCCACTATAGAAGCCATACGATTAGCCCATAAACGGCTGTTAATGGCCGACTTGATTACTCTGAATTGCTGCTTCAGAGGCCTAAAACACTCTTTGTCTTCGTTATGCTCCATTATGTCCCGAAATGATCTCCCCAGTGGACATATAAAGTGATAATGTTGACTCTTGAGTACTATCTTGGTCACAGACCTCAGATTTGTGCAGAATTTCATAGACTTTAATTGTCCTGAGGTAATGTTCCTGACCTGTGTCTTCGCTGAGACAGAAGCTCTTAGATAAACCTCTGAGCGCAGCACTGTGGGTGAATCTGATAAAGAATAGTGCTGCACACAGTAAGTAACCAAAGAGTGAAATACTGTACATAGTTATCACCTCTGTTCCATTCAGTCGTATCTTTGATTGATTTTTGTAGCAGCGGAGATCAAAGGCAGGAGGAGACAAAAGATAAAAGAAGATAAAAGAAGAGCTGGAGGAGAGACATCCCAGAAACTGTCACAGTGTCACCTCCAGTAGAGTAGCAGACCTGACCTGAATGAAAAACTCAACACAATACACTTTCAGCACTTAACCTGTGTATTGTTCTGCAGGTCTCTGATGGTGTTTACCAAGCGGAAACTTGTGGGACTGAAAAATAAAGCCAACGCTTAAGTGCCAAAAACTGCAGTTCCTCTAATGGCCACTTGAGGCTGGCTTCAAAAGGGAGAAAGAAAACTAGAATAACTGCCTCGCGGTTGCAATCACCATTTACACATTCTCACTCCGACCTCGTCACATATTGACGTTTGGTTGTGGACTTTCCACGTCCAGATACGACGTCCAAGGTACCCTGGGTGCGTCGGTTGCTGACGTTCTGGGACAGCATGTCAACTTCGACTTGTTACATGCATTGTCTTCTTTCAAAATACACTTCCGTTTTTACAGGAAATGTACAGTTTGCATACAGTCTCTTTCAAAATAAATGCACGACATCAGTACAACACTGCAAACTGATGCTTTTTTACTTTAACAACTAACACACGTGGTTGGGTTTAGGAAAAAAGAACAGGGTTTGGTTTGACTGTCTTGAACACTGCTTTGTTAAATGTAGCTGTTGTCCCTGGCTTCATATGAGTAGAGGAAAAGTCCACTAGCAACTAGGCTAATTTATACAGTGTAAAATGCCATAGGCTTGTGCTAATAACGTTAGCATGTTGTATTTGTGGGGAAAATGCTTCCAGATGAAGACAAGTGTTTGTGCATGCTGTGAGTTAGTTCAAATAAACACAAGAAATTTGTGCTCTTTTTATATGACTCACTTGTTTACATTTTATTAAGGTCCAAAGTTACACATATTTGCTGCTTGAGTGACAAGCTGTCTCTGAAGTGTCAGGTCCACCCCTCTCTCCTCCACAGCTTCACCCTCTTGTCCAAATACGGTCACTTTTAGCCCCAAGAATCCAGGATGGTGACGGCCAAAATCCCAAACTCGAGGCTTCAAAACTGGAATCCACAAACCAATGGGTGACATCATGGTGGCTACGTCCATTATTTTTGTAGTCTATGGTATTTGCAAACTGGAAAAGTCAGGCGACGACATGTCTGTCAACAGAGGGAGTGTGTTGGGTCAGAGAGATTTTTAATACCCTGCGAGAAATTCCCCTCATGTTTACCCCGTCCTGTGTCTCAGAGGATGGCAGGACCTTGACACATGATGTCTTGTGCCAGATGACTCAGCTGTGTGTTTAAATGACTCACCTCCCTCTGGTTATTGGTCGACTCTTGTTGTTGCCAAAAAACACAGGTAGTTCTACTTTACCAATCTGCCTACAGGATCCTAATGTTGGTACAGAGGGAGGGAGGCCAATGATGATGATGATGATGATGTTACTGCAGAGCAGTTTTAGGTGTTTTTATACTGACACCAATGTAAGTGAACCACATTAAAGGAGCAATCCAAAAGTTTTACACGACAAGTTCAGTTCACTTGTCATGGGGAGTAAACTGAATCTGTTAAAACACAGGTGCATGAAGTTTTCTGTGGCTTTGGAGGACCTCCGTTGAGAGAGATGAACCTTGATGATGTCATCAGGGTATTTTTGGTTTGGGCTTAAAAACAACACATTTTTTGACGTAAATGCTGAAATAAAAAACTGGAGGATAGGTTTGAGAGACGTGGGCAGACACAGAGACTGATGAAGAGATGCTATCAAATAGAATTTGATTTCAAAATCATTTTATTTTATCGGTAAAAAAATAAAATAAAAAAAATAAACATTTAGAAAAAAATAGAAATAAAACAGCTGAATGGTAGTGGTATGAAGGGAGTGAAAAATAATATAAAATAAAATAAAATAATTGACTAAAGTCAGTAATTTGATATTTATGTGTATCAGTTATTGTAGTACGGAGAGTCCTGCCAGGTATGTTGATTCTGGGGGCACTGATGGCACCAGCAGTACAGGGAGTTTGTTACTGGCTTTGAGATATGTTTCCATGTATGTGATCTGTTAGATTGTGTTAAACAGGTTATCTGTATTTTAAATTCTGAATTGCTTTACAACAATGTTGTTACCACTGTTCTTCCTCACTGTTTTTACGAGCACATTGCTATGACTGGCGGTGTGTTACCAACAACAGCTGTCAGTCATAGTCATGGAATGGAACTAAGTATATTTTACCAAGTACTGTACTTCAGTCTGCAGCACCAGGAGTCAGCGTGCCTGGATCACTGCCCCTGCCTGCCACCAGGCTCACAATGCACCTGACCCCAATTCCAATCCCTGCAGATGGTGGACCCACAGGGTGGCGGCTCCATGTTGGGTCTTCCAGCTAACCCCGACCGTGCCCCCTGACCAGTCTGGCTCCAGGGGCTGTGTCCATACCAGGCAACATACTCAAGGTCCAAATTTGCCATGTCATCAAGGTCTTCTCGAATCCATCTACAACCCAACCCTGACCTATGGTCGTGAGCTTTGGGTAGTGACTGAAAGAATGAGTTTGCAGATACTGAAACAAGTTTCCTCTGTATGGTGGCTGGGCTCATCCTTAGAGACAGGGTGAGGAGCTCAGAACTGGTGATTTAAACTGGTAAAAACACCAAATAATGCAGTGATATGCTGCAAATCCATGTATATCCGACGCAGTTTGGCATGTTGCTGCAGGCGGCTAGTCCAACCCATGCTCATATGTGGTCACCTTTTTTCTCCAATAACATAAGAGCTAGACGTTCAGGATGTTTTCAGCAGAAACAGAAGTATCCACAGAGGTCTCTCCCTCCCCAAAACAAACAGACCAGGTGATTTAAATAGCTGGAAACACTCAATAAAGAAGTTTCATGTTACAAATCAGTGGAGCTCCGGCGCTGCTCATTGTAGTTGGGCTTCTTACTACGGTGGCTGGCGCAAAAATGCAAATGGCCCTCTGTGGAGTGTTTGGTTTGTTTGTTCTGGGCTACTGTAGAAACATGGCAGTGCAACATGGCAACCTCCATAAACAGAGACCCGCTCCTTATGTGCAAATACATGGCTCATTCTGCGGTGAGGAGAACACAACACTTCATATTTCAAAGTCATTATACACTAAAGAAAACATACTTATTATATATTATATTTCTGCCAGTATATCCCCCTAAATCCTGCAAACTGGACCTTTAAGCTTCAGAGTCCTCCCTTGCAGCCTGCTGTTCAGCTGATTTAATACTGAAGAGCAGAGCTGTGTGCAGCGTGCATGCAGAAGTTGACTGTGAGATGTATGATTGTAAAAGTCAATATTATACATTTGCATAGTGGGAGAAATTGCCTGGGGCCTCCGTGGAGCCACTCAGGACCCCACAGATGGTGAGATTATCTCCCTCAGCATGTCTTATCTCTGTTGCCTTCAATACCCTGTAGTCAGGCCTCTTGTTGCTCAACAGAGTTGAAACTGTCTGGCCACCATGCTCCTGTATGAGACCAGCTCCTGTATTCACCCCCTCACCCACTGCGGTGTGCACTTTTCTGAAATTCCTCAGAAACTGGAGGAGTGGAGCTGGCAGCAGGCAGGACTGTGTGATTCAACTTTTGGGAAGTGAAACTCTGTTGGGAATAGGGAGGAGGCTGCAAAGGTCCAACGGAGTTGGGGGGGAGTGACTGAAAGGGAGGGGGTGGAGGTGGTTTGGGGGTATAAACAGCAAACCACCTCCTCCTCCGATTGAGCAACTTGCCCTGCACATCCCTATCCGCCTCTCTCTGACTCCGGCCCGCAGTGGGGGGAACAAGCTGGGAGTAACGTCCTCCTCCGGTGCAGTCCGCTCCGCTCAAGTTGTCCCGCTGCTTGCAAAGCAAAGCACCGACTGTGCTGTGCAGACATGGCACCTGTCCTCCAAATGTTTGCTGTCATCATCGCCTCAGCGCTCCTGCAAACTGCGACATCGGCCCACCTCAATGACACGTAAGTTAAGGACAAATGCGCTTTCTTAACAAACTGTCGCATCTCGGCTTGTCTGCAAAAGTTTGCTGTGTGCGTCACACGAGGAGACGCCAAGTGCACGCGCCGGTGTTTGCAGGAGAGGCAGCTGCACGTGATGAAGTTTGCGAAAAGTTGAATTTGATGTCGTGTTGTTGGATGTTTGGTATCAGGGAGCAAGTATCGTCCTGGTGCAGCAGAGTCCAGTGGTTGGCCTCAGGGTAGGCTGCTGTTATGCAATCTGTAGAGGAGCAGTACCCACCATTGTGTGTGTGTGTGTGTGTGTGTGTGTGTGTGTGTGTGTGTGTAGTATGTGAAAATACCACCCAAATACCAAAGTTCTTATTTAATGAATCTATTAAATCATCTAAAGTGGAGACTCATTATCAGTTTAAAGGGAACATGTGATGCTGTTTAAGACTCTGAGGCCAAACAGATGTCTTTCTCTTCTCTCATCTCTGCATATTGATCATGTCCTGACCTTTGTTTTGCAGCCCCGTGTGTGTGTGTGTGTGTGTGTGTGTGTGTGTGTGTGTGTGTGTGTGTGTGTGATCTGCACTGTGGTCATCTTAACTCAAATGCCTCTCATAGTTTAGTATCAAAGTCCAATGATTTTTCATCATCATGCAACTTCCGCTCCGGATAAAACGGCATCAATATTCTCAGCAGCACCACCCAAAACTCAATTAAATGTGTCCTTTATTTCTCATTGGCAGCAGCAGCAGCAGCAGCAGCAGGCCCCTGTACACCAACCAGCCTCAAACACAACATATTCAGCACGGTGGTTGTTTTGGGTGTCCTTCCCTGCTATTTACATGGACAGCATGTTAAAGTAACACCATATTTCTAATATTGATTTGCATAGTGGTGGAAGAAGTACTCAGATCTATTGCTTAAGTAGGGGCGTAGGTTTGGTGTCAACGTTTGGTTGGGGGCCACATGAAGCAGAGGCTTGGGGGTCCTGTAGTCTGGTGAATTTTTTGTGCACCAATTTGTGTAACTTTTCTGCATCATTTTATTGAGGGGAACAAATACTAAACATTGAGGGGGACGTGTCCCATATATCTCTCCATAATCTGCACATATGCACTTAAGTAGAAGGACCACAATATAAAAGTTGAGAAAAAAGAGTAAAAGTACAGATTGTAACCAAACTGTGTAAATATCAAAAGTAAAAGTTCTGCGACTGATATTATTATATTTTTTGTAAATGTAGTGAAGTAAAAAGCACGACATGTCCTTTTTAAAATGGAGTGAAGTAAAAGTATAAAGCAGCAGAAGATAGAAAAACCCATGTAAGTACAAATACCTCAAACTGGAGTAAATATAATGAGTTACTTTCCACCACTGGTCTTTTTGCACATTATAACCTGCAAAAACAGATTTCCTGCCCACTAAGCTGTTAACAAAACACTGACATCACTGTTGTAGCGGTTCCGGTTTCAAGGTATACCGTGATATCTAAATTGACGATTATCTTATTGTGTACATTTGCTTATCTACAGTATTAAAAAAAATGCAACTGGACAATTAAATCTCAACTTTATTTTAGTTATTTTATTTAGGTTGTTTCAAAAGGGAGACTTTTTACACAAACTTCCATTTAAAAATGGTTTTAAGTTTATAGTTTAAAAAAAACAAAAAACAAAAGGTTGTTTAACCAGAAACAACCCTTCCATATTAATTACTTCAAGGGTCGTTCTGACTGAAAATAATTCTGTGATACCATAAAATCGCGATGTTTTCTGAGGCGGCTATCGTACCGTGAAAATCTCATACCGCTGCAATCCTAGTGTATATTTGCCTATTTACATAGGTAACATATATAGACAGGAAGCAACATTAGTATTTATTTGGAGTTGTGTTTCTGGCCCCTTGATGAATGTAAGCCCATATTTCACTCTTCTTTTTGCTCTGTTTTGGTCTCCTCCAGCACTTATATCAGTCTCTATAGCTGCTAATTGCTCAGCTGTGTCCTTCAGCTAGTTGCTAACTGTGTCTGTCTGCCACTTGGTGCTGAGCAGGGAGTGCACAGTGGGTTTTTACTGAGCGGAACCTTTGATTTTTCTGCTGTAAAATGAAGCCAATGCTTGAGTATCGAAAACTGCAGTTCATTGAATGACCACTTGAGGCTGGCTCCAAAACAGAGAGAACCCCCACAGACCTCCATGTTAAAATGCTCAACTTTACAGCAGAAATAAACATGTTTACAGCCTGGTACAAAAACAGTTTTGAACTTTATAACTAATTGCAACATTCATAACAACTGTACAGAGGGTAACATTTTTTTATAACTCATCCATTTACATTTTATGAAGGCCCGAAGCTCCATAGAGCCGAGGCCGATTGAGTGACAAGCTGTGAGGTGTGGCTACTGTCTATGAGTCAAATATGGTCCAAATATGACCACTTCAGGCTCCAATAACCAAGATAGCATCGGCAAAAATGCCAAACTAGAGACTTCAAAATAGCAATCAACAAACCAGTGGGTGACGTCACGGTAGCTACGTCCATTATTTACGCAGTCTGTGGTTTTTAATGATAAGAGTGACACCTTTCACCTTTTTGTAACCCATTGTTCTTGTAAAAATATTGATTATAGCTGCTTTAATGTCAAAATTCTCTAACTGATCTCCCAATGTTCACCTCCACCTCATGGATTAACTTTATTTAACAATCTTGGTCCAAGAACGTTTACTAGCCCAAACCATTTAAAGGAGTTGGATTGGCTCCATGTTTAAGGTAGAATACAACAGTTAAAAACTTATTATGGTCTGTTACATTTTACAAGGTCTATGTCTAAATTATTATTATTATATTATTATTATTATCTAATTATTTTACAGGGTGTTTTCAGTATGTTTGGGATTCTAATGGCCTGAATACAAGGGCTAGGGTATCTGATCTGAAACAACCTGAAAATTACTCATGAAATTAAAATTGCGTTTCATTTATTTGTAGCGGCCCAACACGATTAAAACCTCTGCCGTTCAGCTATTAATTGCTTCCCACTCTTGCAGTGCAGAGCGTACTCTGAGAACAGACGGAGCAGCAGAACGAAGGAGCACAGAAACCGTTCATTGCGCTGGGTCTAAATGTTTGCACTCATTCACAGACAGCTGCTCCTGTCATTCATCAATCTTATCTGATCAGCTCTGATCGGATCAACTGATCACCTATTAACCTCGCCACTCAAAACTCCACAAACTGCTGCCGAGGAAAAAAGAAAGAGTTTCACCTGTACTGGGTTCACGGACCTGCAAAAACTCCATCTTCTCCATCTTAGATTTTAGATGTTGGAATATCGTTAATGTTCTCTTTTCCTGGTTTCAAAGGCTGAATTACAGTTAAGTGATGTAATTTTGTGAAAGCACCAATAGTCAACGCTACAATGTCATCGGGATATTGATATCAAGATATTTGGTCAAAAATACAGTGATATTTGATTTTCTCTGTATCGCCCAGCTCTGGTATTAGAGTGAAAATGAGATATTAGTTGCGTATGTGATTCCCTATTCTTGCTTGCCTCCTAGCCTAGACTACAGGAGTCTGATTTATAAACACTGTGTGCACACAAAATAAAGCCTGTAAGAGGGGTACGCCACCTCCCACAGAAAAACTGTGATCAATAAAAACAGACTTGATGGGAGAAACTTAGACCCATGCTTACGAACCTTTTGGAGACAGGAAATTGGTGACGCAGATGGTGAGGTGGAAGCTTGAGTTTAAAAATTGTTGAATATTTTTTAGCCAAGCCAAGCATGTTTGGCTTTTGTCCACATGTACATTTTTAGCATGGATCATGCGCACTGTTTTATAAATGAGATCCCAGGACCGCAGGAAATAAGTCATGACTTTATAGCAACATCCTGATGAATTTAACTGTAAACCTGCAACAAAAGTCTTCTTTGCCTTTCAGCTGTTAGCACAACACTGACATCACTGTTAAAGTTGATATAGTGAATGTGAATATTTGCTTATTAACATATCGAATAGACAGAAAGCAACATTAGAGTTCATTTAGAGTTGGGTTTTTGGCCCCTTGGTGAATGTAAGCCCAATGTTCACTCTTCTTTTAGCTCTGTTTTGGTCTCCTCCAGCACTTATCTGTCTCTTTAGCTGCTAATTGCTCAGCTGTGTCCACCAGCTGGTTACTAATTGCGTCTGTCTGCCACTTGATGCTGAGCAGGTAGTGTACTGTGGGTATTTACCAAGTGGAACCTTCGATTTTTCAGCCGAACAATGAAGTCAGTGTGTCAGTGCCAAAAAGCGCAGTTCATCAAATGTCCACTTGAGGCTGGCTCCAAAACATTCAAAGCACATTTGTGTTCTATGTGTTAATTTATTGAATAAAATCAAAATCAAACAGGTGATGCCAATAATAGCTAACTGATTTGCTACATGCTCAGCCTCAGTGGGCACTAGAGAAGTTTCAGGGTTCAAATAATTGACAAAAAACATTATTGCGATCACAAAATCCATACGAACGACTATTGTAATGCTGGAGTAGAAACAAGTATTTCTTCTTGTCAGAAATGATCCATTGGGCTGCCTTTTGTTGTTGTTGTTGTTGTATAGAGGCTGTGTCATAATAAGTATCTCTGAGCCTTACGATGGAAAGTTTCTCCTCCTCTGTGCCACTGCATCACGCCCGCAGCTGACTGTACCAAAGAGTAGCGTGAAAGTCACTCTGCAGCAAAATCTGGGGACCAAAACATCCCCAGAAATCCACTGCACAGCGGTTAGACTTGCAAAAAAAACAAAAGACTGTTCGACTCAGTCAACTGAGGGGTCTCCAACTGACTATTTGAATCTCCAGCTTTTAAGGGGCAGCCCTAGTTGTTTTGTTTGGATCTGTAGCACATCATGTCCTTTTCAATCTCCACTAATGTCCTGTCTCTACCTGCAGTATTTTTGCAGTGACTGTGAGCTCCCAGGTGAGAGGAGGGAAACAGGAGACCCTGTGTGCCCACATCCACGGCCCCACCGAGCCTGTCTCTCTGACCATCGCCCTCGAAATGGACTCTGGCAGAACGGCCATCCTGGAGGAGGCTGTCGAAAGGGACTTTTACCGCTGCTTAAACTTCCAGGTCTGACTCAACATGTGTACACACAGTTTGGCAATTTGCAGAGTGGCGTGTCATATTTCACTTTGGGATTTGCTTGTGCATCGTCAGTGGCAGCGAGGACGACCAGAGCACATCTTAACTTTTAATGTTTTTAGTGGTTAAATGCATCCATGAGGTTTCCAGGCGCAGTGTACTTTCCTCTCCTCGTCCTCTAACCCCCCCATTAAACTAATGGCACAAATACCACAGTCATTATGTACCTAATTATCCAGCTGGCGCCATGACTGGGGCTGTCAACGCCAATGGTTCTCTGTAAATTAGTGCTCTGGTTTCCGTCACACCGCTGCCCGCTGTTACGCAACTTACGGGGCTTGCTCCATATTGATGCGAAACGACCTGCCGACCCCAATCAGCTCTATGACAATAGCACTTAGTTTCACTTCATTCCCCAGTGTTTGGCCCTGCGGCAGGCTGAGTCTGGCATTTGTCTATCTGCAACTAAACAAAGGCTGCTTTCTGCCAAAGGCTAGCTATGTACCTGCATTCCTCTGGACTACACCCCCCTGCTCCCGACCCCCTACCCTCAGTCTCACAACACACACACACACAAGGAGGGGGAAAAACACCCCTCACAAATTTTGGAAGTTGTTCAAGTCCCTGTTATATAATAGCAGCTACATTAGCAAGTGAAAACATATGCTACACAAGGATGACGACATTTCATAATTAACCTTGTGTAGTGGAAGAAGTCTGTTGCTCAATTTGTACCATTATAGTTGACAGATGTTGCACTGCAGAGACAAAATGTACAATCTAGAGAAGTGCTTCTCGGCTGGGCACAAGTTGTGCTTCTGCACAAAACTAAATTTAAAAGCACCCTCCCCTTTCTTTCTGTCTCTCCTCCTGAAGATTCAAATATCCCCTGGTCCTCTCTGACACGTGTGTTTTTCTGGTGTTTCAGGTCCCAACAGTGCGCACCAAAACTGTGGCAACCATAAACGTCACCATTCAGGGTGAGAGCGCCTCGATGAGCAAGAAGTCCAAAATCCTCATCGAGCCTCCTGGTTTCATCCACATCATCCAGACTGATAAGCCCATCTACAAACCTGGACAGACTGGTTAGTGTTGAATGCTGTGGTGTTATTACGCTGATCGTGTCCAACAGGAGGAAGTTCTAAAGCGTCTGAGCCTCCTGCTGTGAGGTAGAGTTGCTGCTGCTCTGCTGCAGTCGCACTGTTCATACAGCCCACATTATCTCCTCTGCACTGCTTACAGATTCAGCTGCACTTGCACATTTTGGACTACATTAGAATATCTGCATAATGCTGAGCCATTAGTTGACAACTTTAGGAATTATGTCTGTATTCACCGCAGGAATTATGTCTGTATTCAGTTCAGAGAAGAACGGTGGTTCCTCAAGAGTTGTTGGTAGAGGAAGTGTGCAATAAAATATATGTAAGAACACATTCGTCAAATCACCATTCAAAGCCCACAGTACTTTTAAATGAATTTTTAATCTTGTGGATTTGGAGTGTTTTTTTTCTTCTTCTTAACGTTGATGTAATTTTTGGAACAATCAATATGTTAGTGTCAGATTAGTATAACACTGTTGCGGGGTAGGCTGAAATCTGAAAATGGCAAAAACATAAAAGGCAGAATTTGAATATACATCCTTCTCCTGCAGCTCTTCGCACTCTTTACTAAGCCCCTCCCACCAGATGACCATGGGCACATGCTTCATACAGTAGCCCAGTGTTTTCCCAGACAGACCTTTGGTTAGCAGCTGTAGCGGCTCAAATTTGGCCAGTGCAAAACCCCCAGCGCTGCATGTCGGGGCGGGCTGGTGGCCAGCAGCAGCACTGGGTCTATCTTGTGTAACTGCAGCAACAGAAAGTTTGCTGATCTAGCAGGGAGTTGGGGCTGTCTGGTCCCCCATAGCAAGGGGTTTGCACTGGCTGGATTAGGGTTGTTGCAGCCTCTACCAACTCTCCTCCTGGTGAGATGGTCTGTAGCGGCAGGGAGTGAGGCGGACGACACACTTTGATTCAAAGCTTTAGCTAACATTAGCTAGATACATGAATATGAAGCTTTTGGCTCCAGTTAGTAAGTCAAGTCAAGTCAGGATTTATTTCTAGAGCCAATTAAAACGACGGCAGTCGACCAAAGTGCTGCACATAGGTGGGTACAGAGTTAAAACAACATCAATAATAAAAATAGAATAGATGTAGAAAATAATGATAAGAAAACAGAAAAATAGCAAACATTAAAATAGCAATTTAAAAAACTGAGATCATCGTGCTCGGGCTGAATGATACGCCAGGTGGAAGAGAAAGGTTTTTAGGGAGGATTTAAAAGTCTCTAGGGACTGGGAAGATCGAATGTGAAGGGGGAGGCTGATTCTAGCAACATTTTCATTCCATCTCTGAAACACTTTGTCAGCCTGGCCAGACTAGAGTCTGATACGTTGGTCATTACTGGTTGATATCGGCTGATTATCGAGATGTCGGTATTGGCGTTGTGAACCACAGATACGTGGAAACGTAATATTTTCATTGTCATTTATAATATTATAAAGATAAAACAGTCTGTAATGTCTCAAATTGTCCAGCAGGGGGCTCTGACCATAAAGGCGAAAACACACTTGCGGCAAACGTCACACTTCACAAAAACTACGCCCCTATTGTTTTCAATGTGCAACCCCACACGGGTGGCAGCCCTATGGCACTTTACGCCACTGCCCTATTTCAAGCCTCACTGCTCCCAGAATTAAATGCATCCCCCCCCCCCCCCCCCCCCCCCATTCGCTCTCTG
>NC_065507.1:5377600-5393539 GCF_006386435.1 Epinephelus moara | reverse complement strand
CCCAGAATTAAATGCATCCCCCCCCCCCCCCCCCCCCCCCCCCATTCGCTCTCTGCTTGTACATACTGGCTCCTGTAGCAGCTCTCTGCTCCTATAGCAGCTCGACTCCTCTCCTCCGCACTGATGCAAAGAGAACTCATCGAGTCTCGTGTATGATACAGACTGGATGAGGACAGATTCATTGTTGAAGTTGAGAAATATCCTCAGCTAATCAGGGAACAACTTTATCATTATAAAGACCATGGCCAAAAAGATATTTGTCTGTTGTCGTCTGTTGCTGAGCTGCAGAATGACACATCTAGTGTGTGTGGAGGGTGGCACGTGATGAGCGTCACATGACAGGTTACTCAATGCATTTTTCCTCATGTTTTTGACAGAAATCGTTTGCTCAGGGTTCAAAGGTTAAAATACTTGAGGAAGGTTACTAAAAGCAGCACATGAAAAGTGATGTCGCTCCAGGTTTCAAAGGGTCAAGCTCCAAAAACACTGAATCCTGTATTTCTCAGAATGCAAGGCATCTGCCATTAGACCCTGCTCCATCACTCTAGAGGGGCTCTGTCCAGTCTGAGAAAATGACTTTCATAGTGATGTCATCGGGGTTATTTTGGCTTCTGCTCGGGGATTTTTCATAGATATTCTGTTGAATATCTCGGGGTTTTACCAGGCAAGGGGGGTCTAACAAAAACATGCTGTTGAGGAGCATTATGGGAAGTGCAGTATCAAGTGTTTTTAGAGATTGGACCACCACTTCTTCAGGGAAAATGATGTCTTGGCCTATGCTGCTTCAATTTTGACCGTCCATCCATTTTCATCTGCTTATCGGGGCCTGGTCGTGCGGGCAGCAGGCCAAACAAACTCCCCAGCAACGCTTTCCAGCTCCTCCTGGAGGACATCAAGGTGTTCCCAGGCCAGATGAGATATATAATTCCTCCAGTGTGCTCTGGGTCTGCCCCCAATTTTGACCGTACTTTATTAAATCAGTCCCCGATTTTCATGGAAGAACAATGCTAAAGAGTTTGGTCTGTAAGAATAGTGCCGTCTTTTTGTTTCGTCCTCTATCAGATGTTCCTCCTCATCCCACCTGCTGTACTGTGGGGTTTTATTCAGTTTGTTTCCTGTCTTTTCTGTCTGGTGTTATGTATTTGTGTTTTTGAGTTATTTTTAGAGAATAAATTGACACTAATTCCTTTTTTTTCCTCTTTTCTTTAAAGTCCAGTTCCGAATCGTCTCCATGGACGCCAATTTCATCCCCGTCAGTCGAGTGGTGAGTTTTATTTATCCATTTTTGCCCTTCAGAACGATGAGATATTGCATGATGAGTGTAGTAATTCCAGCCAGTGAACTTTGTAATCTGGTGTGATTTCTACCAGGCAGCCGGTGAATCTGGAGAGCGAGGTCTATTTTGGTTCAGAGAGTGGGAGGTGAAAGGAGGGCTGTTTGTTGATTTTGAAGACAGCGTGGGCGTGAAGCGCTGTGTGGAGTAGTGTGATAAACATGCTGTCAGAGTTCATTTGGCACACACTGCATTTGACCCAAACATCTGAATCAATACGGGCTCAAGGCCTTTTCCGTTTGTGTGGAGAAGCTAAAAACACAACTGCGTGCAGCGAACGTGAAATTAATTCAGATGTATCATGTGATGATGTAGGCTGGTAGAAAGTAGTGCGTCCCCTCAGCTCTGAAGACGGATTCAGATGGTCATATTGGAAACAATATAGCTGTAATTTATAGGATCCTCATTTATTTACCCACACTGTGTCGTAGTATCCAACACTGTGTTGCTTCCAGTGCTTGATTAAAGATGTATAAGTAGAATATTGAAAGTATTTTCATGACCACACCATAATATCAAACATAAAAATACTGTTGTACACATTTCCTGACAAACTGTGGGATCTTGACTCAAATTTAAAATAAATGTCCGTGGGTTTGAACGAAGTTTGTCCACAAAACATGAGTTTGTGGGTCAGTTGTGAACCAAAAATACCTTTTCCCTCGGATTTTATTTGTTGTGGATGGCACTTTTCTTTGTTTGCTCAGCCATGGTGAATATTGCCAACCTCCCAGTTCTTGTTTGTCAAGAAAAAAAAGTTTTTGCTGTGGAAAAACAGACAAGATAAAGATTTTTTTTTTTTCTGTAAACTAGTTTTATAAGAGTGTTCTAATTGGAAATATTGTGCAAATTCTATGTTCAGCTTATTAACTTTACCTTTTTTTCTTCTTTTTCAGTACAAAGTGGTGGAGCTGCAGGTAAGCTTTCCTAAAATTCACTGAAATGAGACCCTGTGCTATCCTAGCTAATGGTCAAGTGTGGTTTTATGTGATGAGAGTGTGCCATGTCATCTCGTTCAGGACATAATTTTTAATATAAGAAAAATTTATATCATGATATTCGCGATATTTTGATTTGCTGACATGTTGACGTCATACTGTTACCCACGGCAACAACAAGCATGGCTGAAAGCAAAATTATAACCAACTCTACGGTGGTTCCAAAAAGAGGAGCAGCTTCAGTCGTGTGGAATGAACTGTGGCGTCCTGAATGTTTTATGAACAGCCCCGGACTTCTCAGACTCTTTTAGTGACTTACCGCTCAGAGGGAACTCATTCAGCGGCTCCTCTGGCAGCAGCACAGCGTCTCTCCCTCTCTCGTTGGTGCACACGGGATTCATGTCGCCAAGTGATTTTGTCATAAACCTTTGGTAATTTAAACCTACGTGACGCTTGCAGCTCAACAACAAACTACATATGTATGACTGTGCAATGGTTATCGTATCATAACAGCCTGTCACAGGTTACAGCGTGATGATTAGAGGAGAAATGGCAGAGCATAAAGGTGCAGGTGGAAAAAACAACTCAGTCATTTAAGATTTTGCTTTAAATTTTTACAAGAAGATAAAAGAGAGGGATTTTATAATAAAAAACAGGAAGTTTGGCATACAACTGGAGCTAGCAGAAGAATTCAGGCAGGGGCACAGGATCAGATGAACGGGTGGAAAGAAGCACACTAGTTTTTACAATGGTTTTTATTCAGACAAAACTGTTTGCCATCTGATTCATTTGAAACAATTTACAATGACAGGAAAAACAATCTGCATCTAGCAGAATGGAGTAAGAGGTCCTTCCCTCTTAAACTTCAGTTGCTTATGCTGGTCACCTGCAGCAGATAGCCATGAGTGATGATCTCAACCGTTAATGAAATGTACCTCTGTCTTTATGTAGGATCCCAATTCAAACCGCATCGCCCAGTGGTTGGATAGGACACTTGTTAGCGGCATCCTTGATCTTTCCCACCCCATGATTCCTGAGGCGGCACAAGGAACCTACATGATCACCGCAATGACAAACAAAGGAGAGCAAATTTCCCACAGCTTTGACATCAAGGAATACGGTGTGTTTCAGTTACAGACTAAAAAAATAGAAATAGAAGAATGTGTTCACCAAAATAATTTATTTGATCTATGTCAATTTTGTGTGGTGAGATTTTTGATTGTGTTTCTTTTGCTTTAGTTTTGCCAAAGTACGAGGTGAAGGTTCATCTACCCAGTGTGATCACCATCCTGGACAAAGAGGCAACGATTAAGATTTGTGGAAAGTAAGTGTCCCACTTTAACAGGACAGACAGAAGTTAGCAAGGGCAGTGAAGTTTAGGATGGTAGCCATTTATTAAGGTCAATCTATCCTCATTTTTTGTATATAAACCATAATGATATTACAGCTATTTTGCATATATTTAAATTTTCTTAGAGACTTGAAGCTTAAACGTTATATTCTTGAGTGTTTCCTGTTACAGTGGTTCACTGACAACTGACGACCAGACTTGTTGTCAACTAATGTGACTGAGAACAATCACACTATACTGTATATAGTGTGATTCTTGATGTAAGAAGTGTTAGTGATTGGAACTGTCTGGAACCTTGGCTCACCAGCCTGTTAACTCAAGCTTTGATTCCCACAAAAATTTAACTTTTTTTCACATTAACACCTGCTGAGTCATCGGCAGCTCTGCCACACCCAGTTTTGTGTTTGTCCCACATCATACAGAGAATGGTTCTAGCTAGCCTCAGCTGTCATGTTTTAAGGCTCCAATTGTTGTGACAACAAATGGTCAGACTGTCTAAACTTACTAAGCAATGGACAAAGTAATAAGCAGAGTACTGTACAGAGTAATGTACGAAGCAACATACAAAATAAGAAATGGACTAATGCACAGAGTAACGTACAAAGTAACAGCCGGACCATTGAACGATGTAACAAATGGACTAATGTAAGGAGAAACGTACAAAGTGACAAACAGACTAATGTACGAAGTCATGTACAAAGTAATAAACGGACTAATGTACAAAATAACCTACAAAGTAACAAATGGACTAATGTACAAAGCAATGTACAAATTAACAGATGTACGAAGTAACAAACAGACTAATGTAAGGAGTAACGTACAAAGTAACAGACAGATCATTGTACGATGTAACAAATAGACTAATGTACGAAGTAACGTACGAAGTAACAAATGGACTAACGTACAAAGTAACGTACAAAGTAACAGACTAATGTACGAAGTACAAAGTAACAAATGGACTAACGTACGAAGTAACGTACAAAGTAACAGGCTAATGTACAAAGTAAAGTACAAAGTAACAAATGGACTAACGTACGAAGTAACGTACAAAATAACAGACTAATGTACAAAGCAACGTACAAAGGAACAGATGTACAATGTAACAAACGGACTAATGTAAGGAGAAACATACAAAGTAACAGACGGACTAATGTACAAAATAACCTACAAAGTAACAAATGGACTAATGTATGAAGTAACAAACAGACTAATGTAAGGAGTAACGTACAAAGTAACAGACAGATCATTGTACGATGTAACAAATAGACTAATGTACGAAGTAACGTACAAAGTAACAGACTAATGTACAAAGTAAAGTACAAAGTAACAAATGGACTAACGTACGAAGTAACGTACAAAGTAACAAATGGACTAACGTACGAAGTAACGTACAAAGTAACAGACTAATGTACAAAGTAAAGTACAAAGTAACAAATGGACTAACGTACGAAGTAACGTACAAAGTAACAAATGGACTAACGTACGAAGTAATGTACAAAGTAACAAATGGACTAACGTACAAAGTAACAAATGGACTAAAGTACGAAGTAACAAATGGAGTTTTTTCAGTTTGACTTTAAGGATTAGCCAGTTAGCATCATTCACATCTGATGGATATTGTGCTGTTTGTTGCTTTCTCAGGCGATACTATACCTGCTGTCTGGGGGATGATATCAAACTGAAATGCTAAAATCTAAAATCAGGATCGTTTTCATCCTTGTGCCTTTTCCTGCAGATACACATATGGTAAACCTGTTGTTGGTTCAGTGAAGGCAACGATTTGTCGAAATGCCGTCAGGTTTTACTGGTATTCAAGTGCCCAAGAAAGTGACCTCTGCAAGACGTACGACTTGACAGTGAGTATCCCAGATAATTAAAAAATGTGACTTGCTGTAACTGCAGTTTACTTCACTGTGTCTACTTTTTTTGTTTGATATTGACTCTTACTATCTCGCAGACAGATAAAGATGGTTGTGCAACACAAATTGTGAACATGACAGAGTTTTCCCTCGACAAGAACATGTACGATGACAGCTTTGAGGTGGATGCGGAAATGGAGGAGTACGGCACAGGTATGTGGACTCAGTACACAGGCTGGATATGTTCATTGAGTCATTATTAGTTCCGGATGAGCTCTGATCTGTATGTTTACTACCATCTAGGGGTCATTCTCAAAGGCAATGGGCGGACCAGCTTCAGCAGTCACATCAGAACTGTCACCTTCGAGGACGTACCTGCAGCGTACAAGCCTGGCATCCCATTGGAGGGAAAGGTAATCAGTCTCATTGACCGCTGAGAGCTATAGTGTGGCAAGACTCTGCAGGGATGGCAATGAGTCCACCACTTTGGTTCAGACGGAAATACCCTAACGAATATTGTAAAGACGTTTACAGTCCTCACAGAATAAATTCAGCAGCCATGATTCCTAGAGTATTTTTGAAATACTGCTTCTATTTAAAACTTTGTTAACATTCAGAGTTTCCAGGAAAATGTTGCAATTTATAAGTTTGAATTATTTCGATTTTGTTGCTGAGACTTTTATCCATCAGTTTGGTATAGTTGATGGTTCTAGGAAACACATGAGCCTCAGTCATGATTGTAACAGAGGGAAAGCCAGTCGGAGGAAGAGCTATCAGAGCTGTAGTGAAATCTGACTGCTTTGTCCCGGCAACTTGGGATAACTTGTCTGAAAGGCTGAAAATAACTCCACCGTTGCTTTCTGACTTGTTTGCAGGTCAAAATGGTCGGTGCAGACAACAAAGCTGTTGCCAATGAGGAGGTGTATCTGTTTGTTGGCGATTCTCAAAACGAAACGCTCACGACAGACATGAGAGGCATGGCTTCATTTTCTTTGGACACCGGCGACTGGAAGGGCACCTTAACTCTGAAGGTTGGTTACTGCTTCTCAGAGACATTTTTTATTCTAGCACAATTAATTCAGTTCAAGGGCTTCATATTAATAACCAGCTCGGTATTTATCAATTATACAATCCATATGTAATTAAAGAAACTTTGCACCATATCGATCATGTTTTAGGTGAAGAACACAGACCTAAATTATCATGAAAGGAATCTGTTTTCGAGAATTGGTTTGTTGTTGGAAAGCTGAGTTAAAATGTGACCTTTGACCTGTGGTTGTTGTGTCAACAGGCGAAGTCTAGAAAGACGGAGGACACTGAGCCATATGTGGCCAATCTGCGCAGACCAGAGTACAGATCGGCCTATCACCACGTCTCAGCATTTTACTCTAAGAGCAATAGTTTTCTGAAGCTCATGCAGGTGAGCGGGAAGATCTCCTGCGACAAAGATGCGACTGTACGTGCTCAGTACATCATCCAGGGGGAGGAGCTAAAGAAGGGACAGGAAGTCCTCGACTTCTTTTACCTGGTAAGACTCATGTGATGGCTTATGAGCTATTGCCAGTGTCACACCTCGCCTACATTTGTTAACTTTAAGTTGAACAGTAATTAAACCACTCAGACTCCAAAAAGCTTTTTGCAGAAACAAAGTGGGGCTAATTGTACACACACACAAACACATATTAAATGCATCTGCCTGTGTGGTATGTTTGATTGTAGGTGATGTCCAGAGGTGGAATTGTGCAGCACGGTCATGTCTCAGCAGCTGTTAAAGCAGGAACAGGTACAGACTGTTACTTAAACTAAGGCAGCCATCTTAAAGGATAAATCTGGTGATGATCTGTATTTCCCTTATTGTCAGATACTTTCATACGATCATATGTCACATGTCCTTGTCTCTGTTTTTCCTGCCTCAGTCAACAAAGGAGAGTTGTCCATACCGCTTAGTCAGGTTACAAACCTGGCACCGTTTGCCCAGGTGGTGGTTTACACTGTGATGCCCAGTGGAGAGGCTGTGGCCGATAGCCAGGACTTCCCCATTCAGCTCTGCCTCAATAACAAGGTACCGCCTGAATGACCCTTATGACCTAAAGCTACGATAAATGAGTCCAAGTCTTCAAAGCAATTTTTATTTACAATAAAGTACACATCTTAGGTTATTTTGAGTCTTTTCTTGTGACCTGACGTCCTCCTATCAGCTCCCAAACTAATGACTCTCCACTGCGGTGTCTTCTGTGCAGGTGTCTCTGAAGTTCTCCTCGCTGCAGGAGCTTCCTGCAGAGAAGACCACGCTCAATCTCCAGGCTCACCCAGGCTCCATGTGCTCTGTCAGAGCCATCGACCAGAGCGTCCTCCTGCTGCAGCAAGAGCAGGAACTCACTGTCGACTATGTACGACACAATCTTGAGCACTGGTTGACCCCATATGTACCTTTACCAACACCTGAATGTGATGTTTCTATTGTAAAAACCATACTTGAGTAATTTAGTCAGTGTGGAGTGTGGACTAGTAGTCAGACCTGAGTCTCGCCTTTGCAGAGTACAAAAGCCCCTTAATCAGCATTTGGACTAGTTCAAGTCATGATAATCAAATATTATGACAGCCTCATATTATTAATACCTCCATGGTGAATGAAGAATCCAAAAAACTGAGAAATGTCTGTCACTCAACTTGTGCTGTATAGTTAAATGTCTTTTATTTAGTTGTATGCTCGGTACTTCCCAAACAGGCGGCTCCTAACAACAGGGAACTAAACTGAAAGTGAAACTTATTGTGCTCTCTTCAAAGCCAGGCTCCACTGGCAGTGATTTTACTTCACTGAGCAGGGGAGCTGCTGGGTTAGCGCTGTGTCAATCACTTTGTGTTATTGTGTGACTTTGGTGAATCCGAGCTAACCCTTAACAGCAAGTCACATGCTAAAACAAGCTAACTGATTGAAGCAGCTGTAAACCAGTTGCTCCCCTGTTCATCCATCCATCCATTTTCATCCGCTTATCTGGGCAGCAGGTTGAGCAAAGCACCCCAGACGTCCCTCTCCCCAGCAACGCTTTCCAGCCCCGGACCCCGAGGTGTTCCCAGGAAAGATGAGATATATAATCCCTCCAGTGTGTTCTGGGTCTGCCCCGAGGCCTCCTACCAGTGGGACGTGCCCGGAACACCTCCAACAGGAGGCGCCCAGGAGGATCCTGATCAGATGTTGAACCACCTCAACTGACCCCTTTCGACACGAAGGAGCAGCGGCTCTACTCTGAGCTCCCTCTGGATGTCTGAGCTCCTCACCCTATCTCTAAGGCTGAACCCAGACACCCCACAGAGGAAACTCATTTCAGCCACTTGTATCCCCGACCTCATTCTTTCGGTCACTACCCAGAGCTCATGACCATAGGTGAGGGTTGGGACGGAGATAGACCAGTAAATCGAAAGCTTCGCCTTTCAGCTCAGCTCCCTCTTCACCACAACTGCATCACTGCAGAAGCCGCACCAAACCGCCGATCCATCTCATGCTCCATTCTACCCTCATTCGTGAACAAGACCTCGAGATACTTGAACTCCCTCGCTTGAGGCAGCAGCAGTACTGTTTGTGTCAGTGCTGTGTGGCTTTGAGCTCAGAGAGGGCTGTTTGTTTGGGAAACACTAAGCATACGACTGGATAAATTAGACTTGATTATACTGCACGAATCGTGTGAGAGAAGAATTTTCTGAGTTTTTGGATTCTTTGTTCACCGTGAGGGCATGCAAGAAAAACAAGGTCCTCTTCAGGGTTGAGTAATTGATCTACAAATGGATTACATTTGGAGGGTGAAGTATCCTTTAAGTCAGGGGTGTGACGTCCAAACTTTTTTGAATGGGGGCTAGTTAGATGATGTAAAGAATACCTTGCGGCCAGCTGCCTCTACCGAGCAGGAAGTGTGTGCTGTATTCAAATAAACACAAGAAGTTTGTGCTCTAGAGGAAAGATCAGCACTCAGTGAATAACCTCCTAAGCCCTATGATAAGCTATTAATGCAAGGCTTAACTATACAGACCAGTGAGCAGTGATAACTAACATGTCTTTGGGGTCATCAGGTGGAAACCTCCTTTCACCAGCGTTTCATCTAGTTGGTCCCACGACACCTCCAGGAGGCTAGACAGTGATCTCTGGCGTCCCAGAGACACTCCCCTAATGCCAGGTCTCACTGCTCCCCTCCCCGCACCAACCCAATAACCTCCTTTACCTTACTTACACATGGCTTTCTCAGCCCAAACAGCACTGCCACCTTTAACCAAACCCAGGCTCCGTACATGCGAGCTCCAGGTAGAGACAGTGCTGATACTACCTTTCCTAGCACATTCACCATACTCTATTTCACATGCTACATAGCATAACTACAATATCAGCTAAAGTTAAAGGGGATAAATAAACTTACAGGATCAGCAAACACACTCACCTTGCAGCATGGTCTCCCACTTACTATGGGTAAGGGTTTCCCACCCGATATCCCTCCATTAGGAGGGATAGAGCATGAGATGGATGTCAGGCCACCTAGGTGGAAGGAAGTTCAGGAGGTGGTCAGGCGTGCAAAGGCTTCTTGGAGTCCCCTACCGGGTTTCTAAAAGTGCGCCTGATATCCTTAAATCTTTGTGGAAACAGCTAAGAATAGTTTGGGAGAAACAAATTATACCAAGAGCATGGCGTAGGGTAGGGGGTGTCCTCTTTCCTAAGGAGAAGGAGTCTGTGGACCTTAGCCAGTTCCGGATTATTTCTGTCTTGAATGTAGAGGGGAAGATTTTCTTTAGTGTGGTTGCGCAGAGATTAGCTAGCTGCTTAGAAAGGAATAGCCTAATAGATACCATGGTGCAGAAGGCAGGGATACCAGGTTTTTCAGGGTGTTTAGAGCATACTAGCATGATCTGGCACCAGATTCAGGCAGCGAAGATTAACAAAAGGGACCTACATGTAATATTTTTAGATCTTGCAAATGCTTTTGGTTCAGTACCGCATAGCCTCATTTGGAGTGCGTTTGACTACTTCAAAGTGCCACAGGTAGTTGTTAACCTAGTGAAGGCATACTTTCAGGATATTAGGTTGTGTCTAAGTACGGCAGGTTTCACAACAGGTTGGCAGAGGCTAGAAATAGGCTCATTACTATGGCGATGGAAGTAATCATCAGGGCTTCTAAGTGGGTGGTAGGTAGGGAGAGACGGCATCATGTGTTTTGAAAACTCATTCGTTCCACCTGCACAATTCCTATCTGATGCATGTCCACAAACTGTATCATAGTCCTGCCATCGTGAGGTGAACAAGAAAAAAAGCGAAGTGATCTTGCTATATGAACCAATATTGTGTTGCAGACCACGTACAGTATACTTTGAAGGAAAAGCTGTGGCCATTTAAAATCAGTCCGCGGCCCCTGGGCTGGACTTTGGATGTCCCTGCTTTAAGTGGACTGGTGGACTATCCTGTACCTGCTGCCTGTCCTGATGACTCACTCGGGCTGGTGTTCATGTGTGTGTTTTGTGCAGGTGTACAGCCAGCTGCCTGTCCAGAGGTTGGTTGGATACAACTTTGATGTTGAGGACTTTGAGCCATATCCCTGCTTCCCTGTGCCGATGCCAGAGCCAGAGCCTGAACCAGAGCCTGAACCAGAGCCTGAGCCTGTACAAGAACTAGAAGATGTGGATGCAGCTGGTCGATCGAAGCGCTCGATCTACTTTGGACCGCCCAGTGGGAAGAATGATGTCTACAGCATCTTTAAAGTAGAAATTTGATCATTTTTCTTGACTGTCACAGACTAGGCCAGTGGTTTTCAGGGGTTCAGTGGTTTCAGTGGTTTTATCCTGTGTGTTCATCGGGGGTGACCAAATCATATACAGTATATCACTTCACAATCTCCTATTTGGTTTTCATCATCTCTCTCTCTACTTCTAGGAAATTGGAATCAAAATTGTGACCAACTCCGATGTGAAAAAACCTCACAACTGCCTTGAAAGGAACTATGAGTTATTTTTCTATGATGCTGGTATGTTTTAGTGTTTGCCACAGGTAGTTTCCATTTCATATGACCCCAGAATATAACTGTAACATACTTTTTACTCTTGAGAAGAAACACTTGGCGATTATAGAATGTTTGGAAATGCTGAAGACCTAATAGTTGGAAGTGTCCCGATTGAAATGGCGAGTGAGGATGAAGTGGCAGAGGCTGGAAAGACCAAGGAAACTATCAGAACATACTTTCCTGAGACCTGGATCTGGGAGCTGGTTTCCGTTGGGTAAGTTTAGGTGTGTCATCAGACTTTTTATATCCGTGTGTTTCTAGATCTCGTGGACTCTCCGGTTCCCATGGCCTTCAACATGATGCCGCAGAGTTCAGGACATGGTGTGCTGAGAAAAGAGGAGGAGAAGAAAGAGACCGTCAGGACGTTCTTCCCCGAGACGTGGATCTGGGACCTAGTTCCTGTGGGGTAATGATAACATATCATATTAAAAAGGGGTGAAATATTGTACTTTTTTTGTTGTTGTTGATGTATTTTCAGGCAATTGTACATTTTGAATAGATGTTTGAAAATATATTTTGGCAAGAATGTTTTGTTTCTTCATGTCACTCACTTTTTATTTTAAAACTACGACGAAACAATGGTTGATTTTTGTTTTGTTTTTCTTTCAGTTTATTGATTACCATCTAGTTTAGATGTTTTTTGTCCAAATAATCAAAAGGAAAACAGTCCAAGGCCCAAATACGTGCATCAGCCACTTTATTAGGTTCACCTTGCTAGTACCGGGTTTGACCACTTTTTAATTCTTGGTGTCACAGATTCAACAAGGTGCTGGAAACACACAGAGATTTTGGTCCATATTGACATGATGACATCACACAGTTGCTGCAGATTTGTCAGCTGCACATCCATTATGAGAATCTCCCGTTCCAGCACATCCCAAAGGTGTGGTCTTCCTATATTGAAGCACCCCCCCACAAAACTGAGATGGAGATAATTTTCACCAATTCACCAACCCCAAACCTCTGTGTTTGAGTGGTTACTGAAGACGCTGTAAATCCATTTGTCAGCTTATTATTAACGGTAGTGATGCGGCAGATTCAGGTTATCTTAGTGGAAATTTTTCAAAATATCACGTTGAAGTGGCAAAGCAGCGCCCTGAGTGAGATATTGATAATACACAGAAACATTACTGCAGTAGTTAACCCTCCATCTTCTCTCCCCCACTGTCACCCTTTCACACTCACAGACAAACACGCGCCGCTGTGCTCAGTCTGCATCTCAGTCCATGTCCTCAGTCCTGACAACTGTGTTACTGCTGGATAAAGTTTGTGGCCCTGTTTGGGTTCAGGTGGTTGATTAACCCATACTTTGCTGGTTGCGTGGCGCAGATTATTTAGGTGAAGCTGAAATGATTCCTGTATTTAATAAATGCTGCTTGAGCCTTAGATTTATGCAAGTCTGGGGACGAACTGATAGTTCTTATTTAACAGTTTTTTTTTAAGGATATTTTTTGGCCATTTTTGCCTTTAATTGATCAGAAAGCTCAGGGTGAAGGGGGAGAGAAAGGGAGTGACATGCAGCAAAGGCACAGGCTGGAGTCGAACCCGGGCCGCTGCGGCAACAGCCTTGTACATGGGGCGCCTGCTGTATCCACTAAGCCACCGGCGCCCCTTATTTAACATTTTGTTTTTAATTTTTTGCCGCATGTTTTTTTAATGTATCATTTTATTTTTTTTCAGATGATTTTTTTTTTTTTTTTAAAGATTATTTTTTCAGATGATTTTTTTTTTTTTTTTAAAGATTATTTTTTCAGGCTTTTGCAAGGCATCGCCTCTGTATATGGGGTGCCGGCACTACGCTACCGACGCCCCTTTCATATGATCTTTTTTCACATAACTTTTTTTTTTAATTTAATTTTCTGTTTTCTTTTTGTTTTTATTTATTATTTATTTTATTTAAATGTGAATGTGTATAAATGTTTGTGTGTATGTATGTATATAAATGTTTAGATATATATGCATGTGTGTGTATATATGTGTAAATACATATATATATTTATGTATATAAATGTGTATGTATGTGTGTATATATATATATATATATACACACATACATATATGTGTATATATGTTTGTTGGTATGTATATAAATGTTTATATATATATATATACATATATATATATATATATCTCCCCTCATCTTTTCTTCTAGCACCACTGGGAGGTTGACATTTTAAGCTTTTACTCAAAAAATACTCACATTTTTTGTTAATAACAAACACATGCAAAACTAATGACATTCCCATCAACCTGAGCTGTACTTTGTGCTTACTGCTAATTGGCAAATGTTAAAGGTGAAGTGTGTAAAGTTTAGGGGGATTTGGTGGCGTCTAGCAGTATATTACAGATTGCAACCAGCTAAAACTTCTCCTGGTTAGAATTCCTTCAGTGTTGATTGTTCAGAAGGGTTTTTACCAGGAGCTGAATTATCCACAGAGGTCTCTTCTTCTCCAAAACAAACAGACCAGGTGATTTAAACCACCAGAAACACTGAATAAAGCAGTTTTATGTTACAAATCAGTGGAACTCCGGTCACTGCTCATTGTAGTTGGGCTTCTTGCTATGGTGGCCGACATGAAACGCAAACAGCCCTCTGTGGAGCCAGTGTTTGCTTCTTCCCTTCTGGGCTACTGTAGAAACAGCGTGGTGCAACATGGCGGTCTCCATAAATGAAGTGTACATATAAATGACTCATTCTAAAGTAACAAAAGCACAGTGATTCTTATTTCTAGGTGATTATACACTAAAGCAAACATACTTATTATATTATTTTCCATTTCTGCCAATGTATCCCCCTAAATACTGAAAACTGGACCTTTAGATTTGTACAAACAGCTCCCAGAGGACTTTTGTAAACATTTGTAGTTCTGACTGAATGTCTCGACAGCTACTGTATGTCAGCATGATTTGTGATAACTGTGATGATCCAGCATGTGACCACATTAACCTGTGATTGTGAACATGGTGAACATTAAACCTGCTTAACATTAGAGCAAAAATAGTGTTGACATAGTGAGCATGTTAGCATGCTAATGTTAGCATTTACCACAGAGCTGCTAGTGTGGCTGTAGACTGTAAATGTTGTTAGAAGTTGTGTTCCCAGGAGGCGCAAGACTAAAGTTCCTTTTTACCACTGAGGACAGTTTTAATCCCTGTTAGCAGTTTATCTAATTGCAGAATCAGCCACATCCACCAGTATATGTTAAAGAGTAATCAGCCCATTACAGTGACATTTCCTGAGCACTCAGAGTCCCCAGAGGATGGAGCTTTCCTCTTGAGCCCTCCCTTCCTAAAGTCAAACACAAAATATCTCATCATGTACTAATGCATGTTGTCATGACATTTCCAGAGCACATTCATATTTTCATACTTCACTCATTCATCTTTAAGGGAAACTCTATGCTACTTGAACTTTCTCATTTGCCTCTCCCTCATGTGTTCGTACAGAGACAGTGGGTCAGTGAACGTGGAGAAGACGGTCCCTGACACCATCACTAAGTGGGCGGCTGGAGCTTTCTGTGTCTCCTCTGTGGGCTTCGGCGTGTCGCCCAACATTGGACTGACGGCCTTCCAGCCGTTCTTCGTCAGTCTCACGCTGCCCTACTCCGTCATCCGAGGGGAGGTGTTCACACTCAAAGCCACTGTCTTCAACTACCTTTCCAAATGCATCATGGTAAATATTTAAGGTCTTACACGTGGAATTTATTTACAGTGGTGCAGTGGTTAGCTTCTGTGCAGAGTTTCCTCCAGGTGCTCCAGCTTCCTCCCACAGTCCAAAGACATGCAGGTTAACTGGTGACTCTAAATTGTCCGTAGGTGTGAATGTGAGTGTGAATGGTTGTCTGTCTCTGTGTGTCAGCCCTGTGATAGGCTCCAGCCCCCGCGACCCCCAACAGGATAAGCGGTTATGGAAAATGGATGGATGTTTCATATATTTAATGTATTTAAGAGACTGAGTGTGTTTCTTTGTGTCTGTCTGCAGGTGAGAGTCACACTGGCTGATTCAGACCAGTTCACCTTCAGAAACTGTGAAGGCTGCCAGTACAGCGTGTGTTTGTGCGGGGAGGAGAGCAGGACCTTCTCATGGATTGTGACTCCAACCGCCCTAGGTATTACTACAGAAATAATGCCAACTCGAGTCAGACACAAATTATTCTTTTCTTTTAATATTTTATTGCAGATCATATAAGGCAGTCAGTGGCATTCACATTTACATGTGATACACATTTATTGTATGTTCCTTTGGTGGTCTGTTGAAGGATCTCAGGTTTTTGACAGGACAAGTGAACTTAAATAATAATAACTAGTCCATACCCATTGGTAGCTGTGTCACCTTCTACCTATGCCAATCCTCAATGCCTATGTGCAGTTTCACATAGATTGACCACGTCAGTGAGTAGAAAAACGTGGGACAGACAGAATG
>NC_065507.1:5377365-5377563 GCF_006386435.1 Epinephelus moara | reverse complement strand
AGTGAGTAGAAAAACGTGGGACAGACAGAATGACTGACTGACAGAATGACACACTGACAGTTTCCGTGATTATGTACAGCATACCATACCATGACTTAGTCATACCAAAAATTAGAAAAACAACATTGGTCCACAGGGGGAGCCACAGCGATCGGTCGCATTTTAGCCATTTTGAAGCATCTTTCTGTTGTTATAGCG
>NC_065507.1:5267181-5376199 GCF_006386435.1 Epinephelus moara | reverse complement strand
AATTCTTTAAAAATCCTACGATGTGATTTCCTGGATTTTTTTTTTCATTTTGTCTCTCATAGTTGAAGTGTACCTCTGATGAAAATTCCAGACCTCTCTCATCTTTCTAAGTAGGAGAACTTGCAAAATCAGTGGCTGACTAAATACTTTTTTGCCCCACTGTAAGTGGCTGCTTTAAAGGTATGAAATTAAATTTGTGAATGTGAGTATAGCTTCTAAACCCTATGGCGTGCCTTGGAATTAGTATTGTAAAGACACTGGCATGGTCCTTTTAATGTAGAAGAGTTCACAGGGTCTAATTTTGATGTTAAATCCATGCACATTTCACCTATAAGATTCAGTTTAGAAATACTTATTCATATTCTTCAAAACTGGATTGAAGCTCGTCTCAAACAGCGTCAGCTCTGCTCTCTCTGCCTCCTCATTACTACAAAGAACATTTCCAAGTGACTGTTATTAGTGTCGCTAATAATCTAAAGCAGTCTTCACATCTTTATAATTAAATACTGATGTTGTTTGTTCCGTCCAATGCCAAACTTGCGCTCTCAGTGACACAGATGAGGCAGAACAAGCTAATTAATCTGTATTAAGGGCACTGACAGCTGTTGCGTCTGCACCGCTGGAAGCAAAGACAGGGGGCTGTTGTTGTAACGCTGCCTGGCCTGAAAGCAGAGGATTTCTATCAGCCTCCATCAGCACGGATGGAGACGAGGCTCTGATGAATGTCAAATTGCGCTTCTCTAACTCCCCCTTAGAGGAATGCTGACAATCACTTGTACTAACAAGTCAGGTAGTATCTCTGACGAAACACTCAGAAACCTCTCCCTCGGGGGGTGATCTGTACTTGTCCTCTGTGTGAAGGATTGTGGGCTGTGAAGGAAGAAAGAGAGGGGGTGGGAGATAGAGCGGTATAATAAGGCAACAAATAGGGATTAATGAGGGCGAAAGAGATAGGAAACAGGGGGGAGGAAGGAAAACACAGGGAGGAGGGATGGAGGAACAGGGAGGATAATGAGTTGGACTGAAAAGCAGACAGGAAGCTGTTTTGCCTCCGTACACAAAATGTGACAGTGTGACAGTGAGTGCGAGCGCTAATCAATACAGCCCTGCTCTCGGATTAAGACTGTGTATGTGTGCACTCAGGTCAGGTGAATCTGAAGGTCAGCGCAGAGGCCCTGAAGACTGACATACTGTGTGGCAACGAGGTGGCCACCGTCCCCGACATGGGCCAAATCGACACCGTGGTCCGCACCCTGCTGGTGGAGGTCAGTGACTGTCACACACAACACCACACAGCCGAGTGCAAAGGTGACAGGAGCACAGTGTCTGAGGTTGAAGACGTGTTGCAGACAAACAAATGTGACAGTTCGTAGGTGGTAGTGTCACATGTCAAGGTTCAATCAGTCACATATTTGTGCTTAATAAGGACATACTTTATATACTTGTTGTTTTATGACTTTGTGAGTGAGGCATAATGTTTTCAGGTCGTCCGTCTGTTCCATTTTCATAATATCTCAAGAACAGCATGAGGGAATTTCTCAAAATTTGGCACAAATGTTCACTTGAACTTTGTGATAAAGTAATTAGATTTTGGTGGTTATAGATCAAAGGTAAAGGTCTATGTGTACGCCCTAATTGTGCATTTGTTGGGGACTATTTTCAGCTGCATTTGGTGCCCTAGTGAATATTCGGAGCTGCAGGACGATGTATGTGGGATTGAGTCAAAATAAACCGCTGTTCATGGTGATGAAAGAACACAGAGTGCAACAGTTTGGCTCACTGATGTGTGTGTGGAGCTCAGCGAAAGATACATCAGGCCTTGATATGCACACAAGACTTGTTAGTTGGGCTTGTTATGTTGTCTTGTAATGAAATATTTCTTTGTTTCTCCCCACAAGGCTGAAGGAACGCCACAGATGGTCAGTCACAACGCCCTCCTCTGTCCTGCAGGTGAGTGTTCACAGACAACCTGTGTATCAGCATCTGGTACCTGAAGGTCACGGGGGTCAGCGGCCATCTTGATCCTGTCAGTTTGAGCAGAGCAATCTGTCATGGAGACGTGTCAGAAGCTCTCGCTGTCGTTCAGTGTGAGGTTGTCGTTGTTTTCCACCATGTCAGAACAAAAGGTCAACGACAGCTGTGATTTGGTTGCTACATTGGGAACACTGACTTTGTTTGTTAGTGTTAAAATAAAATCGCACATAAGTACCTGTATCAAAGCCAGGAGACTGTTAGCTTAGCTTAGCATAAAGACTAGACTGGTTGAGTCCTCACCTCTGAAGCTCACTAATGAACGTGTTCATTTTGTTTGTTTAATCCGTAACAAAGATGTAAAATGCTAAGTATAGTTTTATGTGATAGACCTCTGATTGGGCCCAAAAAAGTCAGGCCTGACCCTGCATGGATACCTGCACAGTTTCTGTACAAGTCCGACCCGAGCCTGAACCATGGCAGCAGTTTTTGGCCGGAGCCAAATTAAAAACAGAATATGAGTGTAGAGATGAACAGATGATTTGTGCTGATTAAGATTCAACAAAAGTCTTGAGGGAGAGTTTGTGTGATCGAGGGACATCTGTGCAGCAGCAGGATAAATCCCCCCATGGAGTCCAGACACTGGTGGTGGTGGCTGATGATTCTGATGAGGCTGATGAGGCTGATGCATCTGTAAAGACTAGGTGGTGATGGGGAAGTGGAGGGAGCAGCAAGAAAGAACCAGAATCATCTGATGACTCAATTGACCGATCCAGACAATGACACCTAGAGACAGTGAGTGAGCATACGTGCAAGGCGTGAATGGCAGGGTGAGAAAGAAACTTACAGCCTGAGCATGAAAAGTATTGTTTCACTGACTGAACTTTCGCTGGAGCTTCATTACAGTAGTCTGTCATCAGCGTTCCATGGCGATGTGGCGTGCTGATGATGACCACCTCTCTTGGCTGTATGTTAGGCCCATCTCTCCCACTGCTGGGGAGGCAGAAGCCAACACTGCCAGCCAAGTCGCCTGCAGCCCCTCGCTATCTTTCTCTAGTTTCCTGTCTCCTCCCATGCTTTCCTCTTTATTTAGTCCATTATAACTCCTGCCATGTACGCTCGAGAGCTGCCAGTTTCATTACAGAAAAAAAACCGCTGCTAAATTGGCGTGAACCTGATCCGATTCAGGCCCGGGGGCAGTCATGAGAAATTACAGCCTGGCCCGGCCAGAACCTGTCGGGTCAAGTTGGGCCCAGTCAAACTCGGCCAGAGAGTCAGAGCTCTATGATGGGCTAAGCTAAGCAGCTGTTTTCTGTAGTTTCAGAGAGGTGTAGATCTTCTTAACGAACTTCAGGACGTGAATATGCTTCTTTTGCAAAATGTCAAGCTGTTCTCTTTTTCCTGTATGATTTATGTGTTGTCTTTCCTTCTTTGTGTGTCGTCAGACGGACCTGTGGAGAAGAAAATCTCTCTGCTGATGCCTGAGATGTTTGTGGCTGGATCAGCCAGGGCCACTGTCTCTGTGCTGGGTCAGTGACGCTATATGAAGACACTTACTGAGATGTTTCCCCATTAGCTGTCAAGACTTCAGCATGTTTTTTAACCTTTTCATTGCTTCTGCAGGTGATCTGATGGGCCGGGCCATGAAGAACCTGGACAAGCTCCTGGCCATGCCGTACGGCTGCGGGGAGCAGAACATGGTGCTGTTTGCGCCCAACATCTTCATCCTCAACTACCTGAAAAGCACCGGTCAGCTGACCGAGGAAATTCAGGACAGAGCGACACGCTTCCTGGAGAGCGGTGAGTCGTTGCGTTCCAGCTGTGACGGACAGAGTGTGGGGAAGAAATGTCTTGTTAATGTAATACCATGTTGATAATGTTGGCATATTATTTTTACTAAGACAGTATCAGTTAGTTAGTTTGAGCGATCTGCATGAAACTGGGTGAACATAATCTAGGGACCAATATCTAAAGTTCCCTCTTGGCAAAAGTTGGAAAACTNACTGGAGAAATTTAACTCTAATTGGCAACTGGGTGGCGCTATAATAACAGAAAAATGAACGAAGGCCAGATTCCAACCCCCACCGCTGCAATGAGGTCTAGCCGCACCTTTCCCATGTGAACTACCAGTGCGCCCCACTTTTAAGTCAATACAACATATAAACACTTTAACTATCTGCCTTTCAACGTGCTACCTCAACTACTAATGTACAGTTTTAGCCCACTAACTATCCCACTATTGGCAATGGTACAACTGTACTTTAAATAAAGCAATCGTACTATCAAATTCACAAACACTCTGTCTGAATACATTGCTCTTCTTAATGGGTTCACTTGACTATTTAATCTGCAATTTCCTACGACCTGTATCCCAAACACACACCATGTGAAACTGTACGTGGGCAACTGTGCACTCAGTGGGTATGGACTAGTATCAGTATATTTTCAAGCAAGATACAAATTTAGACAACACCGTTTGTATTGATATAGGGGCAAGTTGCGTTACATAACACTTAGTTTAGAGTTAAAAGAAATGAATGGTTGGGCTGGCCATGTTCAGACAGGGTCGTTACCTGGCCCATTAAATACATGCAGTAGCACATCTCTGGTTAATCACTGTGTCACATGAAAGCTGTATTTTCACTCTTTTTTACCTCACTATCATTAAAGATAAAATGATCATCACAGTAATAACTCTCCAAAGTTTTAAAATCTTGTCTCATAGTGTTATAAATTGCTGCGCAGTGTTCTGACATCTGCCTTCAGTCTCTTGGATCTATTATTTAAACCAGCCTTCGGGGATTGTATTTCATCGTCTCATCGGTGTGTGAAAGAACAGGCCCTCACCGACGGAGCCCCCCTTCCCTCCTCGCACTGTCTGTCTGTCTGTCTGTCTGTCTGGAGCATAAGTTTGTAAATGTGACAGTTTTGTTCATGTGTGTCTGTGTGCTGCAGGATATCAGAGGGAACTCACCTACAAACATGACGACGGCTCCTACAGTGCCTTCGGGAAGAGCGATGAGTCTGGAAACACCTGGTCAGTAAACTCAGTGATGTAATGAGTCGATGATGCAGATAATGATGCTGTGAAATGGCCATGACAGTTTCTGTGAACATGTGTAGAGACACTGGTCGCCAGTTTGACTCATTTTAAAGAGGAAAAAACAAAGTTAGTCAGTTGTAAATGAAACCAATTTAATATTGTAGCTAATATAAGAACATATATAATTATTTTTAGAAATGATGGAGCATATTTCATACATTAACAAACTTTTTAAAATTAGAAGAGGCATTTTTAAAAATAATTTTATGTTATTTTAGAATAATAATAGTTATTCTATCATATTTTACATATGAAACTATGAACTATGGACTTTTAAGTTTTAGTTAGATCTATAAAACTCAGGAGGAACCAGAAATTCCACCCACTGTCTGCTCATTTTACCGACACACCTGTCACTTGAGAAGTCCCAAAATAATATGAATAATAAAATATGTTCGTGATTATATAACTGGTGATATAATGAAGTTGCATCAGTGGTTATAGAACATTTTCAAACATTTATCTCGAGCTTTGCTGTTCATCTGAATATTTTCAGCTCAAATCTCACACTTCATTTGATGACAGAATAAAAATGACACACAGACACAGTGGGAGGTACACACACACACACACACACACACACATACAGTGAGTCCTTTCTGGTGTTTGGCACCAGCCAGCGTCCTAATAATTTACTTTATGGGGAACCTGCCAGAAAATATTAATATTTGCATTTAATGGGCTTACAGCACAGTGCCTCGGGGGATTTAACAAACCCTCTGCTGTTTGAAAGGGTGCTGGGCAGTTTGGCAGTTGGTGAGTGTGTGTGTGGGTGTGTGTTTGTTGTCAGGAGAAACTAGGGCTCTCAAGTGTTTGATTACATTAAAATTCCAGCAGGACATTGGACGCAATTGTTCATATCACTAAAAATATAAAGACTTTGCTACAAAGTGAGAGAAAATATTAAGATTTGTATTCAAAGTTTCATGTCATATGACATTTTTAGCCTCTTTTACCGCCATTGTTTTGGTTTTCAGGCTTACAAACTCTACATCAACCCCATTTCAACATGTAGCAGGCAGCTGTTATAGGAAAAAGCTTTGATAAATCCACTGTAGGGGAGAGTGGGGCAAGATGAGCCAGTGGTAAGGCTGCCCCCGACTAAGAATGTTCCTACTCGACCAACAGTCATCATGTAGGTCCATCAGTGGACTAGTCTCCTGCATGTTTCTGATATAAATGTAATAATTAAATGATATATTTTGGTGGTTTGAGTTGAAGGTGTGAGAAAGAATAGTATCAGTAACATTGTTAACACTGTGCTACATTACAGAGAAATACAAACCGTACTAATGAACCTTCATTAATATAGGCCTATATTTTATCTACAAGTGCATGTCACACACTGAGCGAGCCGCCTGTTAATGACGCTGTGGGCTAATGGGCATGTAGCTACTTCCATGTTTCAGATGATACGTCATGTTTGTAGTCGACCAATGAAGATGAGTTTACATATCACCTTGGGTTCGTCCTTCACCTTCTCAAAATGATCCCACACTTTGGATTTCCTGCCCGACATGTTATTAACTAGCCTGTGGAATAACCGCAGGTACCAGCCCTGGAAATTAACCTGACTCCTGTCTGACTGCTGAGCGTGGACACAGCTCCTGATAGAGTTTCACATCTTGCCGACTAATGATCTTTCTAGTCAACTAAGGTTTGGTCGACTTTCAGGGGGGCAGCCCTAATTTTTTAGCATGACAGGTATAATGACTGTTACATCAAAGCAAATTTATCCAGGTCTATAAATGTATGTTATACATCTTGGTGATTTGCCATTGTATAAAACCATGTGAGTCATTTAGCTAGAGATTAACCAAGGACTGTTAAACCAGGCATTACCGTTCTTTGGGCAACTTCAGTTGTCAAACAAAGATGGATGTTGTTGCGTTTCCATCTGTAATTTTCAGCCTTCATGTTTTGCACAAAGCAATTTGTTTTTTGTAAACCACCACAAAGTTTTTGTTCATGAACAGAGTTATCTTTGGTATCATTGTTTTCCAAATGGCGCTCATAATGTAAACTTGGTTCTTCACGGTTCTTTCTTACAACTTGACCAAATGCTGACAAAGTAGATCTGGGGAGTAAAGTGTCAACTTGTCGGGCGTTAATGTTAGTTGATTCAGGACATAAAAGAAAATTAATAGATTTGTGGATTTTTAAATGACACACTTTTTATTCTGTGGGCTTGGAAGAAGGTATTTTCAAGTCAGAAGGCTCAAGCCCAAGTGAAGTCACGAGTTACTGACGTTAAAGTCCAAGTCCAGTTGTGTTTTTTGAGTCCACACCTCTGCTAGCTGGTGAACATAGTGTAGCATTAAGCAGCCAGAGCTAGAGCCAGATATTTTTTTCGGGATGGTGGAGACCAAAAACAGAGCTTAAAGGAAAGTCAGGTGGTCAGAAACACAATTTGAGATGATGGCTGATGTAAGGGGCCAAAAAATTAATCATTGCATATTTTTGTGCACCTTAAAATATCATTGGAATCAGTGGAGTTTAGCAGAGTTGGTCCGTACCATCCATTCTGATTATAGTGCAACATGTGTAGTGTAATGTAACATGTCTGTAAATGACTTCCTTCAGAAGCATTACATCTGAATTATGATCCAAATATAAGCGATGTGGATATTTTACTTTCGCTGCCTGTCTGTCAGCTCCAGCTGTCTTTATTCTGCTGCGCTCGTGTGCAGCTCGGAGGAATATGATTGTTGTTATGATAGTTGTGGATGCAGCACAGGCCAGGCGCTCTGTGTTCGTCTGAGACAGGAGGCTGTTATGTAATTGTCCTGAAGCGAGGTTCATCTTGGGGTTACCAACACAGGCACACGTGGTTGGATCTGTTTGCTAAAAAGTGTGTGTGTGTGTGTGTGTGTGTGTGTGTGTGTGTGTGTTTGGTGTCTTTCAGGTTGACCTCTTTTGTGATGAAGTCCTTTGGCGGGGCGAGACCATACATATATGTGCACGCCAAGCACATTAAAGAAGCCAGGAGGTGGCTCTCCAAACACCAGCGGCCCGACGGCTGCATCAGATCTGTGGGGAAACTCTTCCACAACGGCATGAAGGTGAGAATATTTAACATAGACATTTTAGACAGGAGTATCTGATTTCATCATCGTCTGCTTTTGGTCGTTCAAAGCTCTGCTTGGGTGAATTTTTCCTCTAAGACAAAACCACAGAATTAGCTCAATGTGAGGAGTCATTTGCAGAGTTTCAGAGAGCTGGAGTGTGTGCAGAGAGCTGAGACTGACCCAGGCCTGCAGGCGAGCTGTACACACACACACACACACACACACACACAGCAGAGGAAATATCCCAAACAAATTATTGTTCGCCAGTCCCTATTAAAGTGAAACATTTACCAGAGCCGACTAACACCAAAAAGCCATGACAGCTGTGTGTCTGAGGCAGGTACTCATGGTTTTATAGTAGTTGTTGTGGATAAAGCTTTTCCAGGCACTAATACCAGCTGAGTACTGTGGACTAACATGTGTAATTGGTAAAACTCTGACAATTAAGATGCCAAGGTCAGTCTGAAGGGATTTTTTTAAATAGAAATTGACAGGTGATGAGTATTTCTGCTTGTGTTGTGAACATCTTTGATTTTATAAAAATCTTTTACAAGAAGTGATCATCTCAAATACCAGGGTATGGCTGCCACATAAGGGTTCAGGTATGAGTTTTATCTGCTCAGCTCAGGCTTAGCCTTTACCTCTCTGACACTTGAGGTAAGAAGAGAGTAGATAACTGTGTGTTTTATCCTTGTGTTTATTTTCTCAGGCGAGGAAAGAGACAAAGTGAAGTGTGCACAGTTTTGTTCAGTTAAATTTAATCAAGTTAATGGCCGGTGGGTGTGCCCGGGTAATAAAGCAACAATGCTTCTAATCAGCAGTAACTGAATCAATTTTGTCACTAAATGAAAAACACATGCACGTTCAGTGCTCAGCGGCAAAGTTTGAGTTTCACACATTGTTCCAGGATTACAGGGATTCCAACAGAGCGTCGATGACTGCTGTTATAGTCCGAACCGATAACTGTACATAAAGAAGGACAATGCATCTCCACTTCCTCCCACTGTACAAAAATGAAGCCAAAATATTGTAGGTACGGGCGGTGCCATCTTGGCAGCGAGAGTCTGCGCCATAGCGATCTCTGTGGTATTGAACTCCCGCAGGCAGGACCATGGATTGCGGGCCAAAAAATGAACACTTGAACATACATCAGTGTGAGAAAACTAACATGGCAAACTACCTTTGGGAAAAATGTTTTTATTCCACTGCACCAGAGGGATGGAGGCTTTATGTTTTCTGGTTGTCCATCCGTCTGTCCGTCCCATTCTTGCGATCGTGATATCTCAAGAATGTCCTGAGGGACTTCATTCAGATTTGGCACAAATGTCCATTTGGACTCAGGACTCATTTTGTGGTCAAAGGTCAAAGTCACTGTGACCTTGCATCCATCTTTTTCTCGTGAATGCGATATCTGAAGAAGGCCTTGAGATATTTTCCTTAAATTTGACACAGACATTCACTTGGACCCAAGAATAACCTTATTAGAATTTGGTGGTCAAAGGTCAACGTCACTGTGACCTCACAAAACATGTTTTTGGGCATAACTCAAGAATTCATAGGCTAATTATGACAAATTTTCACACAGATGTCTTATGGAATAAAAATGATTAAGTGATGACATTTTATATCCAAAAGGTCAAAGGTCAACTTCACTGTGACATCATAATGTTCTGCAAAAACCTTTTCTGGCCATTATTTAATGTAATAGCTCAGTAACAAAAGGCAAGATACTGAATTGGTGACACTAATTATGAGTGTCCACCTTGACGCTTTCCTGTGTAAAGCATCCAAACTGTAACTGCAACTTGATTGGTTCGAGCAGGCATACAACAGCAAGGCAGTAATTCTAGTTAGTTAAGCCCATGTCTCATCCTGAGGGGAGGGGGCAGAGTTTATGACCATCACTGCAGCCAGTCAACAACAGGGGGCAGTCAAGATGTTTTGGCTACACTTATGGGGGAGCTGTCATGTCGTCCATCTTTATTCTACAGTCTTTGGTCCAAACAGGCATCTTTGTTGCATGTCGTTTCCAATCTCTTTCCCATCATTTCCTGTCATCTTGCTAATTGAGCATAATGGCAGGACACGGTCAAGTTCAGCTCACATCCCAGCTACATCAGCTAATCAAACAGTCAATCAACTGATGGAGCAGCTGATTGATGGAAGGGAGTCATCTGATAGATCACATGATTCCTTTCTATGCAACCAATTGGATAATCTCATTCAGGGCGCCCTATCTAAACTGCTCTGGCCTGCCTACTGTTGCTGCTTCCTCTGCAAGCTGCTTTGCAACCTGCCTCCACCCCAGCTCCACCTTTTTATGTTGTGTCTGACTTATCAATGTCATTTTTGTTTGTCACTGATGCTGCTCTGTTCTGTTCCCGGGGGTCTTTGCTGCTGCTCTCCCTGCCTTAGGCTTTCCATGTAGGCGCATGGAAGGGCAGAGAGGTTTGCTCTCTCTGCCTTAAGGCTTTCCATGTAGATGCGGAAGAGGTTTTTTACGTAGGCCTAGGAAGGCGGAGGAGCCCCAGAACAGACCCGTACCGCCAAACATAATATTGCAAATGGAATTAAAGTTTCCTTTGACTAAAGTGTTCCTGACTGAACTGTTGTCTCAAAGGCATTGTTAAGGCAATGTTAAACATTATACTCTGCCTTAAGTACTCCATGTTCTCATGATGGGGAGGACAGTAGTAGGAGTAATAATAAAATAGTAATAAAAAGGTATGACGCATTGACATAAGGAGGTTTATTGTGTGATCACTCCAAGGAAAGCATGAAGTGTGACAGAGCGCTGCTGATTGTTCCAACAGGGAGGAGTGAGCGACGATGTGTCCCTGACGGCCTACATTACTGCAGCCCTGCTGGAGCTGGACACCAACGCCACGGTGAGTCCGACACTGCCATCATCCTGCTGCAGCTGTGAGATGCTCGCCTGTTAAAGTCAATTTTAAGAGATGTCAGCCTGTGTTCCTTATCGTCTCTTCAGCTTTAAATAGTCTGTCCTGAGGGCTGTATTTGTCTGAAACATTGCTAAAATAGATGTCTCGCAGACGACCTTAATGCAGCTCTTACTTTGATAAGCCTGCAGAGAAATTAGTTTAGTAATAGTATCTCTGTGGTTTCCTTTTGTGTCACAGGACCCCATGGTTCAGAACTGCCTCAACTGTCTCAAAAAAGCAATGGCAGGCCAGATGGACAACTTGTACACCACCGCCCTGCTGTCCTACACCTTCACCCTGGCCGGAGACGAGGAGATCAGGAGCAAACTCATCGCTTACCTGAACGCAAAGTCCTCCACAGAGGGTAAGGGACTGAAACCACCAGCAACATCTGCATCTCTGGCTTTACAGCTGGTTCACCCCAAATAATATTACTGGAGCTATCAAGCAGCATGAACACAAACATGAAACTAGGAAGCACAAAACTTTCTGAGAAGCATATACATGTCTCACTGCTACATTTGCTAAATCAGCAGTTTTAACATATGCAATAGTTGAAATACTGAAATTTTCAATTTAAGTGTGAGTGTTGAATGAAGTTGAGTGTCAATTTAAGACAAAATTTCCCTTAAACTTTAAACACTAAACGGAGTTGAGGTGTCAGTCAAAATGAAGGTGATAAATTGTGCAGAAAGTTTCAATTGACTGAAGCAGTTATAGTGAATTAAACACTGGAAAATGAAGTTGTTTATTTGGTGGTAAAACTTGACATGTGTCAGTTGAACTGCAGTACCTGTGTCCACACAAAATTTTTTAATTTGTGGGCCAGTGTCTTTTTTTCAAATGTTCTCAATGAGAATAGAACAAATGCATACTATACTATGACGTTTTAAATTTCATGACATGCTATACTATGTAGTATATGACATTTTCATGACATAAAAATGACTTTGTCAAGACATGCTATATGACTTTCTTTTCATGACCTTTAACGACATGCTATACCATGACTTTTTTTCATGACTTTAGACGACATACTATACTATGACTTTTTTCATGTTTTGGACAACATACTATACCATGACTTTTTTTCATGACTTTGGACAACATACTATACTATGACTTTTTTTCATGACTTTGGACGACATACTATACTATGACTTTTTTCATGATTTTGGACGACATACTATACTATGACTATTTTTCATGACTTTAGACGACATACTATACTGTGACTTTTTTTCATGACTTTGGACGACATACTATACTATGACTTTTTTTCGTAGTTTTTGACGACATACTATACTATGACTTTTTTCATGACTTTTGAGTTTTTGACGACATACTATACTATGACTTTTTTCATGACTTTTGACGACATACTATACTATGACTATTTTTCATGACTTTGGACGACATACTATACTATGACTTTTTTTCATAGTTTTTGACGACATACTATACTATGACATTTTTTCATAGTTTTTGACGACATACTATACTATGACTTTTTTTTCATAGTTTTTTATTACATACTATATGACTTTTCTTCATGACTTTGGACGACATACTATACTATGACTATTTTTCATGATTTTGGACAACATACTATACTATGACTTTTTTTCATAGTTTTTGATGACATACTATACTATGAAGTTTTTTTATGATCTTTTCATGATTTACCACACTATGACCTTTTTAACAACATGTTTATGCTTCCATGCTGGCGATAGCTGTAGCCAGACGCATGTCATTTTTTCTTCATCCCTCTGTCCGTCCATCTGGCCATCCGTCCATCCATCCTGTTTTTTTTATTGCAGTGTCTCATGAACACCTTGAGAAAAATTTTTCAACTTTGGCACAAACAAATACTTAAAAGATGCCCTCAACAGAATATGTTGGTAAAGGGTCAAGATGACTCTGACCTTGCATCTGGCTCAGTCTTGTGCACACTATATCCCCAAAACACTCCAAATCATACTAAGGAAATTTCTTCAAATTTGACACAAAGTCCATTTGGACTGAAGAATAAACTGATCAGAATTTGGTGGTCATGTCAAGGTCAGTGTGACCTCATAAAAAAAAATCCTTTGGCCATAACTCAATAATTCTTACACTACTTACGACAAAATTTCACATGAATATGTAATCAGATATAATGATAAAGTGATAACATCCAAAAGGTCAAAGGTCAGCTTCACTATGACATCATAATATTCTGCATAAAACACTTTTCTGGCCATGTTTTAACATCATATTTCAGAAACAGAAGGAAAGACATTTGGTCAGATACTGAAGTGGTGATTTTAATCTTGAAACTGTGCTGATTGTATCGATCTTTGTGCTGCTGGGGGGGAGATGTGTGTGAAGCACACATGGAGCAGATGGTATTTTCCATGATGAATTCCATGTGATACACTTTACGGTTTCTAAAAATCTGTACAGTGTAGACCTACAGTACGAACTCATGAATTAAACTGAAGAGCACCAAGTTAGTAATTGCTAACGTCCTAATGGATGACTCTGTTGTTGTGACTGGCAGGAGGCACCCGACACTGGGAGAGAGCAGGGGCATCTGGGAAAGGCCTGGACTCTTTGGAGGTGGAGATGACCTCCTACGTGCTGCTGGCTCTGCTCTCTGGTCCGGCCATACCAGAGTTTGGTCTGGATTACTCCTCCGGCATCGTCCGCTGGCTCGCCCAGCAGCAAAACCCATATGGGGGCTTCTCTTCCACACAGGTGGGACACATCTCACACACAGCAGGTTTAACTGAAACCTTTAACCCCCTAATTGTTTTTTAATGACACGTTCAACCTCTCTACTCCTCAGGACACTGTGGTGGCCCTCCAGGCTCTGGCTAAGTACGGCGCTGCCACCTACAGCGCGGAGGGCAGCACTACAGTGACGGTGACGTCGTTAGGAGGCCTGAACAAAGAGTTCACGGTGGATCAGCGCAACAGGCTGCTGTACCAGGAGGAGAGGCTGAGCGAGGTCCCTGGAGAGTACACGATCAAAGCCCAGGGACAGAGCTGCGTGCTGGCACAGGTATGAGCTGAGCGAGGACGAGGTCAACACCAAAACGTGAAGCAGCAACATGGGACTGAAGTCAGTGGCGAAAGACAATAGGAGAAGAACTTGGAGGCAAAGAAAAATGACTGGACTACAATGAATTAAAATATGAAAATGAAATGAGTAAATAAAATCTGTAAAACACCAGTTAAAAACACACATAATTATAAATAGTGACAACGTGTTTCAGGTTATTTTAAGTCCAGCCGATTCATCAGAAGGCTGATATTAATAAACAACGTTACAGAAAAAAAAATCAGAGCAGTAAAATACAACAATATACAGGCAGTATTTTTCATATATTCATCTCTAAATTCAAATTTTTACAGCTTTAATTGAAAAGCTTACAGCTTATTTTTCCATTGTAAACTGATGTTTGTGATGATCTGTCTCTCCACAGATCTCCATGCATTACAACGTCCCTCCTCCCCCCGACTTCTCTGCCTTCAACATCTCCACCAACACCATGGCCAAATGCAACACCAGCAGGCCTCAGCTCATCCTCTTTGTGCATGTCAGGTAGGTGTGTGTGTGTGTGTGTGTGTGTGTGATGACGATGTATATTCTTCTCTTCTTTATTGCATCAGCAAACAGCACCATAATATAACACAGAACATAAAGTAGTTAAGCTGTTGGGCTTAAATAATGGCTTTGACCTTTGAGATGACCTTAACACAAATCAGCCAGCAAACTTACCTTTGTTGGTGTTGTTGTTGCACTAACTGCAACTCATTAGTACAAACTTTTAACATCTTAAATTTATGGAAGTATAAAGGTCTGCACCTTTAAATTGCAAAGACAAAAACTGATCACATCAGATGAAGTGAGACTGCAGTTTGTGAGCATCACTATTGCCAGGTGTTTAACTTTCTGTGTGTGTGTGTGTGTGTGTGAAGGTACCAGGGCAGGAGAGAGGAAACAAACATGGTCATCATCAACATCAAGCTGCTGTCTGGATACATTCTGGATAAGAGCTCCCTGAAGCTGGTCAGTTCCTCCACAGCTTCTTACTGATAACCCTCTTCCCATTCTCGGAACCCATCGGCTGTATTCTGCGTCTGACTTCCGGCAGACAGCGATACAGCCTCTGGGGGCAGACCCCTGATTTTTTGGCATTCCGGTTTGATTTGGGCGGAGGAGGCAAATTTCCGTTTCTGACTTCCGTTTATATATAAGTAAATATGCTGAACCATTGCGATGGATTCAGAATTTGCAGTGACGCCAATTATGTTCCGCCTCGTTAGTTCACCGCACGGACTGTTTAACCTCCTCCAGTTCATTTCCAGTGCAACAACACGAGCCGTTCCTCCGGCTCAACAGGCTCGCTGAATGTTGTTGTCACTTGTAGTGTATCTGGAGAATATTTGTTCCCTCGCTCAGTCAGGGTGTCCACAGATATAACCGAGTTAAATTTAAGACTTTTTAATACCACCTTATATGAAATTCAAGACCAAACCTGTCAGTTCAAATTGAACAGCAAGAAAACATGACAAAAATTGGGTGAGTTTAAGTTTAATGTGTTAAACGTAAGAAGAAAACAAAATCTCATCGCTGTTGAAAATGCTATTAGTGCAATTCTTCAGTCCGTTCGATGATTGTAAACAGTCATTGTGTCTGTCAGGCTGGAGAAATGTTAAATTGTTAATTGTTGAAATGTTAATATTACCAGATTGTACTGCTGCAGCTGATGTGTTCTCTTATATACTGCAGCATACTCTTTATGTTGGTGTGTACTGATAGTGGTCTGTGTTCTGTGCTTTGGTAGCTGAAGAGCGACCGTTCAGTGAAGCGTGTGGACGTGGAGGAAGGATACATCAACATCTACTTAGATGGGGTAAGAAGCACTGACAGATTGACTCTGTGTCTTTGAATGTTGAGTCTTTGAATGTTGAAAGAAATGTCTTTATTTTCATAAACACCAGTACAGCCATTATCTGCTGTGTGCTGAGTTTATGATGAGTAAAGTAAACTGTGAGGTTGGAAAGAGTTTAATCAGCAGTCTGTGTGTTTGTGGTGCAGTTGAAGAAGGACGAGACAAAGATACACAGTGTGACATTAGAGGAGGACGTTCCTGTCAGGAACCTGAAACCAGCTGTGGTCAAAATCTACGATTACTACCAGACGAGTAAGAGTCTCATTCTTTTATGTTTTATGATGTTCAGTTTTCTTTGCTGTGAGTAAATGCAAAAGGCTTTTGGGAGAGAGACAGTGTGTCCTCACTGTCACAGTGCTGTGTATCTGATATATTGTTGTTGATGTTTTCAGGTGATGAGGCGGTCACTGAGTACACCTCCCCCTGTGCAGAGAGTAAGTAACATCTCTAAATATGTGTTCACACTGAACGCAGAGTGTTTCACAAGTGGGGTTAGATACAAAGTCAATGCAAAGATGCACATAGATGTGAATTAGCGCTGGGTAACATGAATTATGCGATGTGAATGACACAACACATAAATTTTTTTTAACTTGAGTGAGAAATTCACGCAACACTGTGTCACGAAAGTCTGTCCGTGTTGAGACCCAGCTGAGATTCTTTTGACGTTACCAAGAATCAGGAATGGAGGACGAACTTATTGTCTGTCTGTGCGCACCCAGAGCTCTACTACTCACGCCTAGTTTCCACTGACATGTGTACGGAGACAAGTCAACCTGAAGTCCATTCATTCCTATGGGAATCTCTGTGATATCTGATGTGCCTGCGAAACTCCTCCCCTCTGTAATATGCTAACTGTTAGCTAGTTAGCAGCCTGTTAGCTAAGCTAGTGCACTGTCTCCCCGAAATCCACGGCAAAAGTTCAAGTTTTTGAACGTGTTTGAGGCAAATTCCAGACCGAAATATTCCAGAGGGGGGCAATTTCCATGTTCATCATGTTTCCATCATCAGTTGTACCTCGCTCCACACCAGGTTAGCTGTTAGCTGCCCTTAGCATCCACACAAGCAACATGATGCGAAAATTTGCTTTGTGTTTGGTGTGAACACGCCATAAGCTAAGTTTTCTGTCATGCTACATTTGATGTTAGATACAGATGAAGCGTGCATCTACTCATGGACGAGAGGCTTGTGCTTGTGACAGCATGAGATGTGAAGATTAACAGTGTCCTACTTGGCTGAGCTGTACCGTTAGCTAGCTCATTAGTGCTAGGTGAACTAGCAGTAGATGCACGCTTCCTTCTGCAGGGCGATTCGGTTGGTGGGTGTAGTTCAGTAGAAAGGAAATAGTTCCTACATGAAACTGCTCACAACAAGGTCTGTCCTACATGAAACTGCTCACAACAAGGTCTGTGGATTATCTTGAGTAACCAGGTCATGATTTCTGCGAAGAGACATTGCTGTTGAGTTTTTGAAATTTATTTTTTTGGCGCTTTGAGCACCACAAGCCGAGTGCCATCTAGTTCCATTATATTCGAGATAAGGCAGATATCTCTATAGCTGATATCTCCAACACTCTGCAACTCACACCAAAACTTTCTAGATTGATAAACAGCACAAGGAGTAAGAGAAAAAATATGTAGTTTTGATTTTTGGGTGGGACTGTCCCTTTAAAACTAGTCAGATAGTGAGAGTAAAAATCTGTTAACAGTGAACGTGTGCTGGCGGTCTACAGGTGAATAACTGTATGTGTTTCCCTTCCAGGTGACGTCCTCAACCAGCTGTAAAATCCACCTGTAGATCCTTCAGACGGGACTTCTCTCAGTTGGAACAATCACTGTGTCAGAAAGAAACTTCTAGATGTTTATTTTTTTCTTAGACTGTTTCTGTATAATTTTTTTTTACTCCTTTTAAACTTTTTAGCTGTGTTTCAATGTGAGTCCACTTTTTAGGAACAAACGTGTTCTTTCCTTTTTTAGCTTTTTGATTGTCTTTGCTCTACTTGGTGTTTTATGGTAGGTTTGTCCTCGTCCTCCGAATTATGTCTGTTAATAATGAACCGATAATTAGTCAGTGTGAGAATCTGTTCAGAATCAACACAGTAGTTACTGCTGTCCCTCCTCAACACTGGATCCTTCACATTATAACCCACTGAGTTCAAGAAAAGCAAACGATGTTCTGTAACAGTTCTGTTTTTAATAGATTCGACAAAATCCATATTATTCATACGTGAAAGTAACGCATGAGACATACAGGGTACCAATAACACAGTATGGTCCGAGTACTGATTGTGTGTGTGAGTGTGTGTGAAACAGGATCTACGTTCTAGAAAAACAAAAGTACAGTCTCATGAGTGCTTGGTGAGTTATTGTGTGTGTGTTGGTGTGTGTGTGTTTGTGTGTGTACAGATGTGTGTTCTGCTGTACCAGTAAAAAAGAAAAAGGTAGATTGATACATCACTACCATACAATTTGAAATGTAACTGACTGACAATAAAATTTCTAAAATGACAAAAATAAGTAAAAATTGTACTTCTTTTAATACAATACTGTTTCATTTCATTTCAATAGTAAGATTATTTTTTCATTCAGGCATCCTCTTTACAGTATATTTAGTTTCCTTTCTTTTCAACATAGATAACAACAGTAATGTATATACCACCTACTATCAACAGACATGATTTAACAGCCTTGCCAGTGTTGAATAGTTTGGTTTGCACGCGTTAGCGGTGCAGGGAGAGTAAAGGCAAGGGGGGCAGAATATATTAAGGTCTTTTCACTAGTCGTCTTTTTTTTTTTTTTTTCATCTCGAAGTAAACGTGTCACTATCTCAGGCACCACAACCATAAATTATCATTACTGTACCTACACATGAAACTAAACAACAGTTCCACATGCTCTGAAAATCACAGCGTAGTTTGTCCTCTGCTTCTACAAAACGGACGACAGCATCTGTTAACTACACACCGGCCGGTTCGACAGACTCACAATGTGATGATCCAACACTTGACGACAAAGACACCAGGCGAGCCCGGTCGGTTACAGTCTGTTAAAGCTGAAGATACAAAATTTCCTTATCCACCCTCGTGCACGCAGGCCTCAGCTCACAGTGGGGATACAGAGCATTATCTGTAACTGCTTATCCAATTCAAGGTCGCAGGGGGACTGGAGCAAATGTCCCAATTGACATTTGGCGACGGTTCATGCTCACATTCACACCTATGGGCAATTTCGAGTCACCAAATAACCAAACCTGCATGTCTTTAGACTGGGAAACCTGCAGAGAACGTCAGCTCTACACAAACGGGCCAAAGCCAGCCAGCGGGATAAAACCCAGAACCCTCTTGCTGTGGACCACTCTACCGAAATATTGTATTAAAGTTTAAGTTGAGTAAACAAGTTTTAATTAAAAGACAAATGTCTTCAATCAAAAAAGATAATAGATTTTATAGCCAAATTTCTAGATGATCTGTAGTCTCATATCTCAGAACCCCTAAATGTGAAAATGCTTTGTCAATAATCAGATTCTGATGCCAATCTTTTGCAAATAAAAAAGTCGGTAAACTAAGTCATGACGAGTTATCCCCTCACTTCTGAATGTACAAAATATTTGAGATGTTTTAAGGAGTTCAAACTCCTTTCATACACAAACTTTCAGCTGCTTCTAAAATTCAAATATTTCCTGCAACTTTCTGATTGGTTCAGATTTTAAAGGAAATTTCTGGTACTTTAGTAGTCCAAGCTGGGGGACTTGCAATGTCAAAGATCATTTGAATTCTACCAAAGACCGGGTCCTTCCTTCAGAGAACTTTCAAGGATGCATATGTACATCCTCCTCGGCGTGTACCAAAATTCTTTGTGCATGATTTGTCAGAATTGAAGGCAAGGCCTCAATGACGCACTCCTGGGCACTCGCTAGCCTGTTCCAATATTTGATCAACGAATGCTAAGAAGGAGTCTTGCCTAGCCTGTGAAGGACCTGACTTGGACGTGCCTGTCCTACCAAGGAAGCATCCTTGACTTTGAGAAGCATCATGTGACTTTTACTCCATTCCCAGCTGGTTAATGTTGCTATTAGATGTTATTTGGTTGAATTAATATTGATATGTCAGGTAACCAAAATTTAATGTCACAACATCTAATGCCAACGTCAATTTGACATAGAATACTAATGACAGATGATATTTTGTTGGTTTAAAGTTGTGTTGTTAAGTGCCAAATGTCATCTTGATGTAGAATAACGAGTTGTAAGGTACAGAAAACGAAACCCAACGTCTGCAAAACATCATGTTGACACTCCGACCCACTGAAAGTGTCTGGGGCGGCACAGAGTCCAGACTGATACAGAGAGTGAAACAGAATGTTGAGCTCACATCACCTGCCAGGTCTTACCAGGCTTGGTGCCAGCTGGGATGGGTCAAGCTTTAAAAACCACTATAAAGCATATACTTATTTTGTACATTCAGAGTTTAAATAATGCCAGTGACCTAGCTGATCCCCACTGTACTCAGGGCCTTCGGTATCTCTGCCTGTAATGACGCTACAGGCAGACGTCCCCATATTGGAGTATTACACCTCATGCGAGCCTGTCCCTTTACTGCATTACAGCTTAGAAACTATTTGAGATGCATTCATACGATCGTAGCCTCCCAGCAAGGCTGTGCTGGACTCACAGACACGGCATCAATGACAACACAAAGTCAAGGCACAGTTCAGAATTGCATTAGTCCGTATTGTTGATCCCGTGTGGTCCTGTGTTGGTGTGGTCTCTGTAGCGCCCTCCACTGGTTGCTGCTTTAGGCTGGCAGTGATGATGGCTGCTTCCCAGCTGTGTAGTCGCATCATCAAGTTAGCTAAAGGCTACTTGGCAAATAGACGAGCTTCCTCTGTTTGTACGAGTGCATACATGGACACCTTGAGTTGGCATACAGACACAGTGAGATATGTTCAACATATTCACAAGTACACTGAGAACGCCACAGCTATGGTTAGACCAATAGACGGGGGTTATTGGGACTCAACGTCTGAGCCGATCCCACCAAGACCAAAACCAACCATCCCAACTAAAGGGGAAAATTCAGCTCCAAAGCAGCCAAAGAAGTGATTCATGAAGTGCCTTTTCCTTTGAAGAATTAGGGAGATTTGGGGGTAAACAGTTATTTACTTCCTGTCTGTATACTAAATACAAAGCTAGGGCCAGGAGTCAGTTGGCTAGGGGCTCATTTAGACTTCCTTTACATCTGAAAATAGATTCGTCCATGTCAAACGCTGTAAACGTCACTGCCCTCATACTTCCATGCGTCCTTTATTTGGGCATAGATACACCAATAGATGGCACTAGAGGGTGAAGTCAAAGAGCCTGGCTCTGTTGAAAGGCATCTAAACTGTGTAAAGCTGGACAACATAACAGCTCTATAACAGCACTGATGTATAAATTTAACTGGATACAGTGAGTCCCGTACATTCCTATGAAGATTGGTCAGTGGTGCATGAAGCCAAAAAAGTTCACCCAGATATTCCACATCATTGTGCCCATAGAGCAACTGCATTACAGACTTCTGCGTGCAAGCGGCTAACTTCTGGTTTAGCATTCCGCTACCTAGAATAGGGATTAAATTACTTCATTGTATATCTCTTCTAGACCTTTTAAATGTAATCGCACCGAATGGATCAAATCCTGATATTGAAAGGAATCATTTCACGGTTGTTGATTCTCAAGAAAAAATGTATCTACTGATTTACTGACGTCTCTTTCCCAATTTAAGTCTATGGAAAAATCTTTTAGGGCCAAATGGCATCATGTGACAGACCTCAATGTTGAAATTGCATGGTTTGGCCACTTTGAAAATTTGCTTCAAAGTCTATTATACAAGCTAAATATTAAACTAGAGCCAAAAGACAGTTAGCTTAGCTTAGCATAAAGGCTGGAAACGGAGAAACAGCTAGCCTGACTCTGTCAGGCAAAACATCTGCTCACCAACACTCAAGCTCTCCAATGAAAACGTTATATCTAATTTGTTTTAACCGACCAAAAAAACAAAATGTAAAAACAAGTTGTTTGTGTGCTGGAACTTCTTCTTGGTTGCGCCGGCGATCTTGACCACTGCTTTCAGTCTTAATGCTAAGCTAAGCAAACAGGCTCTAGCTTCATTCTTTGAGGTCAAGACTGCTTTCTTGGCAAGTGTTAAATGAGAAGATTGATACCACTTGCAATATCTGAGACTGGTATCATCTAACTTCCGTAAGAAAGCAATTGATTGCCAAATGTTGGGGTTCCCCATGCACTTAAGTCCTGAGTCCTGATTGCAACTAGTGGCCCCTTGTTTCACATTGTTCTTAGGGCATCAGGAACGTTGCTCAGCCTTGCTTCCAATTTTTTCCCAGTGGCCATTGCAGCAAAAATCCCCTGCTCCCCAAAAATCATTTTCCCCATAGACCACCATTAGAAAAGAGACATCTCTGAAAGCGTCGAACTGCAAACAAAGTCATTTATGACTCTTTCTGCTATGAATTTTTGATCTATGGAGGTTTTAAATTTGTAAAACTTTCCTCAAGCTGAGAAGTGATTTAAAAAAACTGTGATGTCATCACAGTGTAAAGTCTGTGAGCTGGGCGGTGCCAGCAGAAGAAACACTGCTCATATTCAGTGGGCTGCATACCACAGAAGTAAACTCGGAAGCTAGAAACTTGTTTTTGGCGTATGCACCAAGCGAGAAACTGCCACTGGCAATCAATTTCCTTAAAGGAACAGTTTGATATTCTTGAATTCTTTGAAAGCTTTGGAGATGCAAATAAGCTGATGTCCCAAGATGTCAAACTGAAGTGCCAGTCCGTAAAGAATTTTATTATTCTGGGTTTGGTGGGGCTTTTTTGTAAGATTGAAATATACCAACTATCGCACGGCTTCAATAGTGATACCAGTACCGGCTTCTGAAACCCCATATTGGTTGAACCATAGTGAGAACTGCAGCGTGAACTCCTGAGCTGTAGTGGGTCAAAGTCTTAACAAAATACCTACAATAACTTTGGTAAGCCTATGTGAAGTAATGTGACGAGGACGTAGCTGTGGACACTTTAATCTGCTGCAGATGCTGCACGTGATTTAGTGTTAGTGTTGAGTCTACGAGCAGCACTGAGGTGACGTGACTTGTAGAGGATGCAATGTTTTACTGTGTTTCACTGTTACAGACGAGTGTGCTGGACTCTTCGATCACGTCCAGTCCCTGTTGACTGATTTCTATTATTTCTCATAGATTCATACATTTTGAATAAGATTCTTTCAAATATATTTATAAATTGATTAACCCTCAGATTGAAGATTCTTTTATACTCTCTGTCTAAACTGAGCATAGTCATGATGGAACACTCAAACAAAACATTGGCATTATGTCATTTGGCAATTTTCTCTACAAGTAAAAAAAACGAGAGAAAGAAAGGAAACAAATAATATAAAAGGTTCAACAAACAGTAACTACAAGATCTCCATTTGGCAATATAGAAGGCTTTTTAAAAGTCTTTGACAGGTATACATTTTGGTTTATATACAGATGTGTGTGTAAGTGTTTATGTCCTCCAAGGGCTCCCTTTTTCAATCCAAACTGAATCACGTAGAAAATGCAGAGGTGAAAACATCTACATAGTAAAATCAAAAGTGTGAGATTAAAAATGAAAAGTAACAAACAAGGCGTTGTGTCCGCTGTGGACTGGAAACAGGAAGGGCCTGTAGAGTCTGTGATGGGAGAGTCCCTGCCGAAACTATCTGCTCGTCACCTGCGCTCCCTGTGCTGCTGGGTGTCTCTCAGTTCATGAACTGTGTGTATCCCTCTGCTCCTGTGACGATCACATCCATCCAGATCCTCATGGCCTCTGCTGCGGGGGCCACCATGTAGTAGAGCCGGTCGTGGGTCTTTACGCAGAAGGTCAGGGCGGGGTTCGGACTCTGGAAGAACAAAGAGAAAACTAGAATTGAACTTTGACCTTCAACCACCAAATTCTAGTAAGATCACACTTTGTACCAAATTTAAGGAAACTCCCTCAAAGTCCTCTTGAGATATTTTCTCTATGAAAATGAGATGGAAGCAAGGTCACAGTGACCTTGACCCTGGACCACTACAATCTAATCATTTTATTGTTAAGTTTGTGCTAAATTTCCCCAGTGTGTTCTTAAGATACAGCATTCACGAGAAAGAGACAGATGAGGTCACAGTGACCTTGATCTTTGACCTTTAACCACCAAATTCTAAAAAGTTCATTCTTGAGTCCAAGTGGACGCATGTACCAAATGTGAGGAAATTCTCTCAACATCTTCTTGAAGAAACTGCATTCGTGAAAATGAGAGAGATGCAAGGTCACAGTGACCTTGACCTTGGACCACCACTATCTAATCACTTTGTTGTTAAGTCCAAGTGGACCTTTGTGCTAAATTTAAGAAATTTCACTAACATATTTTTTCTGTGAATGAGATGGATGAGGTCACAGTGACCTCAACCTTGACCTTTGACCACCAGCAACTAATCAGTTCATTGGTGGGTCCAAGTTAGCATCTGTGCCAAATTGACAGAAAATCCCTTGACATATTCTTGAGATACTGGGTTTCAGGATGAGAGATGAGGTCACAGTGACCTTGATCTTTGGCCTTTAAATACCGAATTCAAACAAGTTCATTCTTGAGTCCAAGTGGACGTATTTACCAAATGTGAAGAAATTCTCTCAAAGTATTCTTGAGATATTGCATTAATGAAAATGAGATGGATGCAAGGCCACAGTGACCTTGGACCACTAAAATCTATTCATTTCATTGTTAAGTCCAAGTGGACGTTTGTACTAAATTTAGGAAATTCCCCCAATGTGTTTTAAGATATTGTGTTCGTGAGAATGAGACTGATAAGGTCACAGCGACCTTGATCTTTGACCACCAAAATCTAATCAGTTCATCTTTGGGTCCAAGTGAGCATTTGAGCCAAATCTGAAAAAATCTTCTCCATGTGATCTTGAGATATTCGGTTCACAAGAATGACAGATGAGGTCACAGTGACCTTGACCTTTGACCACCAAAATTTAATCAGTGAATGCAGAGTCCAAGTGGACATTTGTGCTTAATTTAAGAAATTTCCCCCAACATTTTGGAGAAGGGAAATCAGTGATGCAGATGGTGAGGCGAAAGCCTGCTTGTTAAAATAGTGTTATATAATGGCTTTTTGGCTTTTGTCTATACGTACATTTTTAGTATGGATCCTAAGTACTGTTTTATAAATGAGACCCCTGGTATTTATAAAAAGAACTGCTTAGCTCTATGACTGAAATGTAAAGGTAATACATGAGATGCACAAACTGGTGATAGTTTGACCCTAGGAAATACAAAGAGGAGCACTGAATACCTGAAATTAAGGTGTTGAATTCAGCACAAAATACTATCTGGAGCACTAATTAAAAAATACAGGCACTGTCAATAAACTAGTTTATCAATAACACAGCAGTCTACTCCTGATCTGCACAAATTTCATGAAAATATGGAAATGACATCAGTCCGTAAAAAAACAAAACAAAATGACTCTTGCGGGTGTTTTCCTCATGAAATCGTTGTTTTTGGAAGAGCAACCCTGCAGACTACTGTACAATTTATTTCACCCACTCATCTGCATCACTTTTCCTTTTCTAAACCGTCATCTTTCTGTCTGCTAAGTGCATCAGACTTTAAAGTTTTTGCTCTGTAATGTGACATTGGATGTGACAAGTAAAATCAAAGTTCCAGAGTTGATCAGAGCCCCACAGTAAGTCAGAGTGCGGAGCATTGCGACAGGCCATCAAACACAAACACACACACTGAAGATGAGGAGGCAGCAGCAGCTCGGCTTTATGTTGGAGATAAAAAAAAAAATGACAAGACGTGTGAGGCTCAAGACAAGCGGCACGCAGCCCCGAATCATAAAGAACAGAAATATGGCCAAAAATTACACCTACGGCTCTACGGGACATTAACACTTCCTCGGCAGAGAGGGGTCTTTGAAAATTAGTTAAAGGAGAGAAGGGCTTGAACCAGTCATACAATTACAGCCTAGCAGTTGTTTGCCTCCGCACAGCAATCATGCTGCACTTAATGTTTACATCCATGTCTATGAAAACATGGATGTCCCACACACATCTTCCCCCCAGCAGCACAGAGGATCTATACAATCAGCACAGTTTCAAGGTGGACACCCAGGATTAGAGTCACCAATTCAGTATCTGACCAAATGCCTCCCCTTCTGTACCTGAGATGTGACCTTGAGTAATGGCCAGAAAAGTGTTTTTGCAGAACATTATGAGGTCACAGTGAAGTTGACCTTTGACCTTTTGGATATAAAATGTCAGCACTTCATCAATAATAGATGTTTGTGTGACATTTCGTTCTAAGTAGTATATGAATTCCTGAGTTGTGGCCAAAAAGGTCTGTGACCTAACACTTCATCGTGTTATCCTATTAGACATTTGTGTAAATTTTGTCATAGTCAGCGCATTAATTCCTAAATTATAGCCAAAAGCATGTTTTGTTAGGTCATAGTGACCTTGACCTTGAAAGTCAATGTCAATGGCACGGAGGCATAACTAGAGTTGGGTCCATTGATCAAATGTCTCCCCTTCTGTTCCTGAGTTATGGCCAGAAAAGAGTTTTATGCAGAATATTATGATGTCACAGTGAAGTTGACCTTTGACCTTTTGGATATTACATGTCATCACTTCATTATTTTATCCTGTTAGACATGTGTTAAATTTTGTCATATTTAGCGCATGAATTCCTAAATATGGCCAAAAACATGTTTTGTGAGGTCACAGTGACCTTTGACTTTTGACCTTTGACCACTAAAATCAAATTAGTTCATCCTTGAGTCCAAGTAAATATTTGTGCCAAATTTGAAGAAATTCCCTGAAGGTGTTCTTGAGATATCGTGTACATGAGAATGCCACGGGTGAAGTCACAGTGACTTTGACCACCAAATTTAAATCAGTTCAACCTTGACTCAAAGTGGACGTTTGTGCCAAATTTGAAGAAATTCTCTCAGAGTTCTTGAGATATCACATTTACAAGAATGAGACAGGTGCAAAGTCTGACTTTTGATCTTGATTTTTGACTTTTGACCACCAAAATGTAATCAGTTCTTCCTTGAGTCAAGGGAAAGTTTGTGCCAAATTTTAAGAAAACTTCCTCAAGGCATTCTCGAGATATCACGTTCACGAGAATGGGACGGACAGATGGAGAGATGGACAAACCAAAATCATAATGCCACCGGCCACGACTATCACCAGTGTGGACGAGTAAAATGAATCAAGGGCACTTCCTCTCCTTCACAGACACATCTACATAAGCAGCTTCTTGTTTTCTAACCACTTGACTGGTTTATACTGGGAACACTGGGATGGACGGGGGGATCAAGCAGGATTAGCAATTCAAATTACAAACTCACACAAGAATCAAACTGGTGCACTGTCTTAAGCATGCATCACCAACCACTGAGCTTGTTACCCCTCCTCACAATACACAGTCTATGGTTTGGACACACAGGGTTCAGTGGGGTTAGATGGGAGAACTGGGAGAACTGGGAGCGTGATACATACACTGGTCAAATTCAAGTTGAAAAATCCCTTCTGTAACAGCAGCCGGCCAAAGCAACAGCACAAACAGGGAGAAAAGAAGCAAAGCAGAGAGTGTGCAGAGACATGTTTTAAATGAAAGAGAATGCAGGATGAAGATAAACAAACTGAGAAACAGATGAGAGAAAACGAGTGTTTTCAAAGTCCACTGACGACGTACCTTTGTGGCACTGCGGAGGTGATCATAATAGACCTCTTCTATTGCCTGGAAGTAGATCACACCCTTCAGCTTGGTCTCATGTTTGTCTGTGGGAGGGAAAAATAACGTGGGTTTGGTCAGAGACTAAAATATATTGACAAAGACAGACGCATCGCTTCCATGTCACCTAAAATAACGACAGGGGGAACACGCGATACGGTCATTAAAAAAAAGGAGCAGAAATCAAACTTTGATCATGACCAATTTATGGTTTGCGATGATGGATGGAAAAAGACAACCACAGCACTTTTTCCTCTGTTTTTAAAACCAATGGCGCTCTCATTGTATTTTCAGACTTGACTGCATTCTTACGCTACTCTGGTACATCATTGCAGTTTGTTTCATCAGCCACTGCAGAACTGCAGTGAGGAACCGGTGGGGAACTCAACACCCCTCTCTACCTCCAGGCACAAACACTCCACAAGCCAACTTAAGAGTAGTAGGTAGAAACGCAGCGCTTCATTTCGAGGAATAACACTTTCCTTTTAATACGCAGCTATTATCTGCTAATGACCTCTTTAGCATTCAAATAGCCCTGCATTTGCATCTCATTTGACTGCATCTAAATTACCAAAACTCCGGTTGTGGCTGAGGTTGATTAACGTGGATTAGCAGCACTCATGACTTATGCTTGTCACCTCTCCTTTCCCCATTGTTCAAGGTCAAGAGACAAGGGCAAGCGGTGCATCTCAATCAGCCTCCTCAGAGAGCGCAGCGCTGTGCGCATTTTAACTACTGCCAAAGTAATCTCAGTACACCTCCTCACCCTGGCTCACTTTCAACAAGGTACGCTTTAAGCAGCTTTAAGCAGAACCTTCTGAGGACTTCAAAGGCCTGACAGCGAGCAAGTGTCCCAGGGCTCGCAGCACAAGATCAAATTACACGACCGTGCAGGCTACATACTACATGTACTGCTGCTGCTCAAGGTCTGGAGGACGCACGTTCTGTCTGTCACTCATCCACGCCGGCAAATTTCTGCCACTTTACATGTTAAATGTTGAAGCTTAACGCTGCTGCTTTACCATTTTTCAGCTGTGACCTCTGATATATATTTTCATACAGTTGATGGAAAAAACCTGGGCTTCCCCACACACAGTCTTCCATCACACACACGAGGGTTGCAAAGCCATGGCACAAATTAAGGCATCAGTGTTAAAAATCAAATATATACTGTGATAATATATTAATAATAATAATGATAATAAAACACTGACAGGAGACATTTTGTACATTAGGGTTAAGTACATTTTGCTGAGGTGACTTTTTCAATACAGGACTTTACGTCACTATAAGGTATTTATATATTGCAGTGTAAGTAAAAAAGGATCTGAGTTCCTCCTCCACCGCTGAATACAATCCAAATAGTGCTGTTAATCCTAAGGACTTTCCTTAATAAATGATTTGTAACATTTACATTAAATAAACTGATTTACTGTGATTAAAAAACATACATATATTCTTACACTATATATCAAATGTGTTTTTTCTTCAATCAAAGCTCTCATCAACATGTCACATATTCTCCAACAGTTTTGTTTTGCCGATGAAACATATAAAGATGGCGAGGCCTAAACAGATTAAACACATTAAATATAATTATTACCTCCGCCAAGGAGGTTATGTTTTCGCTGGCGTTGGTCTGTTTGTCTGTTTATCTGCAAAATAACTCGAAAAGTTCTGAACAAATTTTGATGAAGGGTTGATAATGGGACAAGGAGCAGATGATAAAGTTTTGGTGGTGATCGGTTGAAGCGAAGTGGATAAAATAATAAAATGGCGGGAAATCCGAGCTGCTTGGCGGAGGTCTGCGCTCTCCGAGTGCTCTAGTTGAATAATGCTTCGCTTTGCTCGCTTCATTTCTAATGTCGCAGCCATGCACCATTCTGCTGATGGCTAGAATGTAAGAGGAGACTTCACATTGTTTATACTTCAGAATCAGATCTTTATTTGATCGGTTAAGTTTCCCATGCTCAAACAAATTCTGAACGACCTATTGATCAATCGTCAATTAATCATCCTTAAAGGCCCTGACACACCAAGCTGATGGTTGGCCATCGGTGAGGTGTGTCCCGCACAGTTGCTTACGCAGCACTTTATTGTTCTCCACACTTCTTCAACATTTCCTGGTTATATTTCCTTGTAATGGGTCACATGTCTCTTCACTAACCAATGAGAAGCTGGAAGGACTTAGACTGAGGTAAATGTGTGTGAGAATTACTGAGGCAGATCCAGTAAATTATTTAATTGTTTTTAACAATGCTGCTGCGAATTTTTAACATGTAAATAATAACTGTGAACGTAAAACTGTTTATAGCTAACTGTAAATATATTTTTAGCAAATTACTAAAACACATGAATTAACTTAACTTGTAAACCTTATAAGCTCATTAGCAGAAACGTTCCTTTGTGTTATTGTTCATTGCCGCACAATAAATATACTCTGTTCTTTCAACACTGGATTGTGTTGTTAACTGGCTAACTAGTGATAAGATGATCTTGCGGTTTTCCTTTTTGAATGACAATTTCAGACTGCAACCATCTGCTGGTGTGGAGTGATATTTCCCCTCATGCAGGTGCAGAACGTACGTGCTGGTTGCCTGTCAGCTGTAGTCTTTGTGGAGTGTTCATGTGCAACTTTTTGGTCGAGACACAGCAACGTCAGGGTGCCCAACATAGGGCCATCGTTGCCGCTAGTCGGTTCTGTATGTCTGGGCCTTAAATCCAACACCATAAACACTACTTTCTAGAACAGTGGTTCTCAAATTTTTTTCCAATAATGAACCTCCTTGAACTCACATTCACATTTTTTTAATTGAACTTATTATAGTATAATTTGTTTAGGAATTATACCAATAACATTAAAAGAAAAAAATCCCGTACCCATATTTGAGAAACACTGTTGTTATGTTGAATTGCATTCTGTTGTTAAGTGTTGCTTTTATTTTGTCAACACACCTTTATTACGTATATGGCAGGAAGCCCTCCATCTCCACACTCCACAAAAGAGGAACAAAGTAAAGGAGCCATTTCTATTTGTGTGTGTTTTCAAATTCACAGCCAATAAAATGCAGTATTTACCGTATTGGTCTGAATATAGGAGCATTTTTTTTCTTGAGATCAATCTTGAAAAGGTGTCATATCAATTTAAGAACTACACACATTAATGTATTCACAACATCAGATATTCTTTATGAGTGAAGACAGGACTGGTGTAACATCAGCTCCTTCAGAGAGTGTTGCATTATGGGTTGTTTGTAGCCTTAATGTTGCTAAGCTAAGTTAATAGTGTCCCTGTTGCAGTTAATCATCCCTGAGAGTGTTCAGACAGCCTGGTTTAACCTGCAGCAGTGTCTGAGGGCTGGTGATGTGATTTGCTGCCGCAGAGGAAATCAACTCCTGACCAGTGAAAATGTCGTCTTTACTGTAAAAAACCAAACCGGAGAGCGAATCATCTGTCAAACAGTCCAATTACCAGCGTCACAGAGTGTCCTGTTGAAGAGCTCAAACAGAGAAATTCATTCTGAGCGCTTCAGCAGCCTGACAGGAGAGGCTGTGACTGATGGATACGCTACACACACTTGTGAATCTGGCTGTGCTTTAATACAAGTGTGTATAAGTTTGACTTTAGGAGAGAAAAGGCTGCAAGAATGGGGACTGTGTTCTCCGTGGAATAATCTCAGAGAAACTTTTCCAAATAGACTGGTCTGACAGTGAGATGATTAGTCAGATGATTAAAATGTTAAAACGTTTAATAAAATCATTATAATTCTCATTTTATTTTGATATATTCATCATCCAACATGTATGTCCTTCTTTTACCTAGATCTGAACTCAAAAAAATGACTCTACTCAAACTACTCTGGGACGCGCATCGTAAAACTGTAACAGTAACGACCCTGCAGCACCAAACATTCAAAAAACATTGTGTCTCAACGCCTCTTACCGACATAGTAGGAGAAGGTCCTCTTGAGACGGTCGAAGACGAACCAGCGTTTCTTCCAGGACTTGATCTTGCCTCCCATCTTCACCAGGTAGCCCTTACACATCTTCTCCGTGAGGATGACATGATAGCACGTCTCCACGTTGTGGCCCGACGACTCAACGTGGGAACGCAGGTCGAACTCCTCCTTCCGGATGGGCAGGTAGCGAGTCATGGGACGGGCCTGGGCGGAGCAAAGCATTGGACAAAAACAGGAAGATAAACATCAAGCAGGAGGACGTATCATTACAGTGTTTATTTTAAAATGATGGAATATTCTGATATTCTGCACACGTGTGTAAAGACGTCTTATTTTTCACATCTTTTTCTGGTCCATGAAGAGACTGAGCGTCCTGTGATGGTGTAAATGCTCTTATACGTGTTTCAATTCTGAAGCAAAACTGGAAATAAGTTTACTTTGGTATGAAAATGGTCAAATTGAATGATATTGAATACTGGCACAAAATATAACCAAGCAGAAGCTTTGCTGTCAGAGTCGGGTCGGCAGACTCATTTTCCACTTTTCCACCATGCAGACTCAATTATGTGTCATTTTACTGACCTGAGAGAAGTTCTTGGCCCTCATCTTGACCTCCTTCTCCACGAGCTGCTGCCGATGGAAAGTTTCGTCTTGCAGTCTCTTCTCCGCCTCCTCCCTCCTCCTCCTCTCCTCCTCCAGCATCTGACGACGAGCCAGGCTCTCTCGTTCCTGGAGGAGAGAGCTTTCATTTAATATTTTTTTTGATCTGTGGAAAGGCTTTGCAGAGCATGCATGCTTCTTTTTTTCAGCAGGATTTCGGCTTCACATTCATACATTCATGTTCATTTGTCTCTGCTGAGAGCTGCTGGCCACCGTGCAGCTCCACCACACTGATCGATTCTTTAAACAAACCGCTTTTGGCTATGTGGAGAAGTAATAATCCACTGTGTAGACAGCAAACACACACATTCATATACAGACATGCAGAGGCCCTAAAGAAAACACAACATGCAGAAGGCAACCAGGAGGGGGAAATACAAATAAAACACACTGTGCTTAAAGTATCTTTGTCTTTTATAAAATCCTGACAGCAACACATCCTGCACACTGGCACAGCAATGTTTTGGTCCTCAGACCCTGAGCAGGTAACATATTCTGAAGGGTGCACACTGTTCCCTTATTTACATCCACACTTCCCTCACTTGTATCTCATCCTTACATCTGAGTCACCCCCACTGAAGACACGAGGAAGAGGTGTAAACAAAACATGTGAGGAGAAGGGGTTTGAGAAAACATGTTCTTGGAGAAGTGAGCTGTGTTTTACTTGAGTTGGTTTTGTTATTTGTCTGTTGGGGTGAAGCTCCAGTGATGCGATGTGGCATCAGAGCAGACAGATCAGCATCGACAACAGATTTCCAATAAAGAGGTGTGTCAGTTCAGTTAAACTCAAACTCAACTTCATGTTACACCTCTCACACAAAGATGCAGCCCAGAGTTCTGCACGTACCAAAACTGAAGCATAAAATAAATTAAATAAAAAATAAATTAATTAAATTACATTTTGTAAGACAAAAAATTACAGCAATAAAATGTAAAAAAAAAAAAAAATCAATAAATAAAGGTCAAGACCTTGTTTTTTCATGTTCACATACTGACTTCAAAACTTTTGTCTATCATTGAAGTTTTCAAAACAGCACACGTCTTTCTATTTTGTCCCTAATTGTGATGGCAAGAAAAGTGTTTTTGCAGAGCATTATGATGTCACAGTGAAGTTGACCTTTGACCTTTTGGATATAAAATGTCATCACTCAATCATTAAATCCTATTAGATGTTTGTGTGAAATTTTGCCATAAGTAGTAAATGAATTCCTGAGTTATGGCCAAAAACATGTTTTATGAGGTGATCTTTGACCCTTGACCAAGCAAATTAGAATCAGTTCATTCCTGAGTCCAAGTGGACGTTTGTGCCAAATTAAAAAAAAAAGGCATTTTTGAGATATGGCGGCCATGAGAATGAGACGGATGCACAGTGACCTTTAACCATCAATTCTTATCAGTTCACTCATGAGACCAAGTGGACCTTTGGGCCAAATTTGAAGAAATTCCCTCAAGGTGTTCTTGAGATATCGTATGTGTTTTGGGCCTGTGTGTAGCAGAGTGGAAAAAAATTAATTTTCCCCTCAAGAATTAATAAAGTATATCTTCTTCTATTAAAAAACGCATATGAAAAATACAGGCTTTGTGTGGAAAGGCCTTTAGGCTGTAACATTACTCCATTAAAGAATTTGTTGAGGTTTCATCTTGTGTGTCCTCGCTCATGTCTCCCTAGAGATCCCTTTTCACCAGTAAATAAGGGCATTATCATGAACCCACATCTCTGACATAACTTTATAAAATTCCTTAATGTTTTAACAAATTCATAATCAGATCTGTCTGCAAGGAGTTATTATGGGAAACAAGTCTGTTACCCCCTCACTCCAAACAACTGACCTAATACACAGAACTTGTTAAAAGGAGCTTCATCCATATTGTGAAGGAGTTCAGGAGTGATGCTCAGTGATAAGAAGTACAGCTTCAAGTCGAGCAGAGAATTGATCTTTGCAGTCGAAGCTTCTTCATCAGGACACAAAGACATAAAAATGTTTGAAACACAGAGGCCAATAAAAATGAATGAGAGCCCTGAGTTGCTTTTGTTCCAAATTCATGATCAATTTAAAGCTATTGACAGAAGCACCACAGGACCTCTCATCAGTCACTACTGTAGCTATGGATTCCGAATAATCAGCTTCTCGTACTGTAACACTGTCTTCTTTTGAAGTCTTACCCGCGATTCAATAAGTCTGGCTTTCTCCAGCTGCGCCTCCTTCAGCATTTTCTCCATCTCCTCAATCTTCAGCGCGTCCACTCCTCCGACACTGAAATGCAAAGACACGGTGTTACCACACAACATACAGGCCGACACGTTCAGATCCAGAGCAACGACTCGTACATCTAACAGCTACGTAGCAGCACATCAACTCAGTTAACCTTTTACTTCAAAGCAGGGTTCAAACAATATCTGTAGGGCAATTAAGCAGACAGTATTTGTGAATTCATTTCCCTACAGATCCGAGGGCAGCCTTGTGTTTCAGTGTTTACTCCAGACGTGTAAAAGTGAGGGAAAAAACAGTCAAAACACACTTGAAATCCCAGAGAACAACAACAACACCGATAATGACGATTAAACCTTTTAATGAATCACTTTACTGAAGGAAATCAGTGCAGCAGCAGCAGCGGATAAACGCTTCTGGCAGGTAAATGATTTAAAAAAAAAATGTATCTGTGAGGATCAGCAGGTGGAAATGTGATGAAATAAAGATGTCTTCTGTCTGTCTCTGTGTTCACCAACCTAACAATGTCTTGTGTATTTTCTTAACTGCCTAATTCTCTCTTTGACCACAGTTGCTATTGATTTCATTTAAGTTAAGTCTTAGTTTTCACAGCATGTTTCCTAGTTTTAGTTCAGTTACTTTAGTCAAAAGAAAACTTAGCTTCCATTTGCAGTATTATATTTGGCGGTATGGCTCTGTTTTGGGGCCTCTCTACCTTTCTTAGACCTATACAGAAAGCCTTAGGAGGAGAAAGCACACCTCTCTGCCCTTCCACACACATACAGAGAAGCCTATGGTGGAGACGACAAACCTCCCTGCCCTTCCACACACATACAGAGAAGCCTATGGAGGAGACAACAAACCTCCCTGCCCTTCCACACACATACAGAGAAGCCTATGGCGGAGACAGCAAACCTCCCTGCCCTTCCATGCGCCTACATGGAAAGCCTAAGGCAGGGAGAGCAGCAGTACTTTTCGTGTCCAATGCGATGCAATTGCGTCATGGCATCAACTCCTGGAATCGAAGTCCATTCAGTTTCTGTGGTTTAATATCACAAGAGCTGATGGGACTTCAGGCTGCCTCCTTTTATTCATTAGGAATATATTATAGCTAAAAAACTAAAACTTTGTAAAGTTAATTTACATTCATTTTTAATTCATTAGTTACTTCACCAGGCAACATCATTTCAGTTTCAGTCCCTCTCAAAGAATATCTATTTTATTCACTTTCAGTTTACGATAGAATTTTTCCATTTGAGTTTTCTATAATAACCCTGTTGGGAAGTGGAACGACAACTCATTAAAAAATCAAAACAAAAAGCCTTGAGTTTCTGATACGCTGCTGTCAGACTGTCAGTTCCTCCCTCAGGTCTCCACGGTGTGAAGTTCATTACAGAACAAGTCCCATTAAAGTCAGCTCAGAAACACGACTAATTGTTTTTATAATTTGACTCCTGAGAGCAATAAAATGTGTCTGAACAATAGGTGCAGCTGAGAGCATGCTGTGGTGAACACTGTCGGAGTGCAGCACACAGCTGGGCCACATTAACAGATGGTACAAATTAGCCGACCTGTGGACAGAGACTTTACCTGGTGGGAGCAGCAGAGCTGTCTGAGTGTCTTCTGACTGCGTTTGCCTGTGTTTGTTAGGGTCTGAATCGTAATTTGAAAGCACTGCCTGATGTTCTTGGCACAAATGCATTTATATTTATAATACCATTAGTGCACTATCTTTTGTGAATCCATTCTTGTTGAATTCGCCCGTGTGTCAAATAACACAGGCCCTCAATTAAATGATGCAATCTAATAACAGCAAAACATAAAGAATAAATCTCTCAGTAAAGAAATTAAACAAGCGGAGGACAGTGAGCCTAATTTGCTCAACATACACACTGACATAAGAGATTAAAGATAATGTGACTATGACTGTGAAGAATTCCCTCTGTCTCCTCTGACCACGGCTGTCTCCCGGATGCACAGGGCGCACTGAATACAGAGAGCTATGAGGAGAAAGCATCGGATGGTTCATGTTAGCCCCAAATCTAATCTTTTTATTTGATACTAGAGGAGATGATTCACCAACAGAGACACCGCCGTTTGGTACCTGTCAGGCTGATGGAGGAACGTTTTCAGGTAAACTTTTTAAAGATATTTTCGGGTATTTTTAGCCTTTAATGGACAGGACGGACAAGCATGAAGGGGGGAGAGAGAGGGAGTGACATGCAGCAAAGGGCCACAGGCTGGAGTCGAACCCGGGCCGCTGCGGCAACAGCCTTGTACATGGGGCGCCTGCTCTACCACTAAGCCACCGACGCCCCTTCAGGTAAACTTTCTAAATTAAGATTGTTTAAGCTGTGTGCTTTTAGCTGCTGGTAATGTTAACAACTATTAGTTAACTTAATATATAATTGTCAACAGTGCACAGTGCATCTTGGGATAGGCTAAGGATTCATATTTTGCATCCTCCAAATTCTGGGAAAGAAGGCCGCATTTAAAGGAGCCTTTGAAATGGGACAGCCTTGGTCGCGCCGATGTGGCGCAGTCGGTCGTCAAATGGAGCCGTCGAAGGCTGCAGCCGCTGAATTGAGACACAGCTACTGATGTCTTTTGTTCTTTGTTCAGTGAATTAATATTCACGAATGTTAATCGTGGCAACTGTCGCCTGTTAAAGCATTTTTAGCACCTCGTTCCCAGCCTTTCAATACTGTATTGTTGTCATTCATCTGTGCCATTAAGGCTATGGTGAACACATTTTGCTTTCATCCTCTTTGTTTTATTGTTTCCCAGAAACCATTTGTCAGTCATGTCAGTCATCAATCATCAATACCTGTTACCTGTGGATAACATTCACTTGCCTTGCTGTAACCCCCTGCCTATATTCAATACTAATTCTGAACTGTAAAATCTGGACTCTGCCTGTGTTTATAAGTGAAGCCAGTGAGTGGGATTCAAGTTACCCAGCCAATGCAAATTGTTTTCTATTCTACCTTACTTGGTCAACGCACACAGTGATGTAAAAGATTAAAGATATTAATATATTAAGATGATTATACAATAGAGCACAAAAGTTGACCGTGTGTGTGTCTTCATGTTACCTGGACATGTTATCTGGTGAGCAGGCCGAGTTGTTCCCCGTGGACACGCTGGTGTCCATGCTGTCGGAGCTCTCCAGGCTCAGGGTGTCGTAGGGCTGCTCCCCGGCTGACGGGGGCTGGTGGTGCAGGATGGAGTGGTGGACCAGAGGGCCGGGGCCTGCGGAGCTGTGGCTCAGCGCGGGGCTATAGGACATGATCGGGGAGTAGGAGGGCGACGAGGAGGACGAAGTCATGAGGTGGGGCTGCGAGCCGTGGAGCGCCTCCCACTGACACTGAGCCTCCACCGCCGCTCTCTGTTTGAGCTCGGCCAGACGTCGACGCTGCTCTTCAATCACCTGCTGACCTGGAGGGAGGAGGGTGGGTGACGATCAGTGGAGGGTCTGATTTTAAACCAACGTGGAACTTTCAACCTGCAAACTACTCCATCAACAAGTCAGCAGAGGTCCGTTTGTTTCCTACAGAGCAGGAGATCACCACGCTTAAATCAACATGCTCACTGTAGAGTTGGTCACCCCAAGCATCCAACTGAAGAACCACTAAATGCACAACCATCATCAGCACCAGCCCACAGACTACAGACCATAAACCATGCACCACACATACAAGTATGTGCTCTCTCTGTAACACAAGCTGGAAGATAATTGCAAAAAATACCCCGCAAATTCCCGTCACCACAAACTTCAGTATCTATCCAACTTCTCACTTCTCAAACCCATGCTGCTGTGCACCTGATAATGGGCACACACACATCTGAAAAGAAGTGCCCAGGTCGATAACTGAAGGAGGAGCTCAGTGAATGCTGAACATGCAAGATTTATTCTCCACCAGCAGGAACATTCATAGAAGATTGATGGGAGAAGAAAGACTGCTCGATGTTACAGACAAAAGGAAAGATGAAAAGGAATGTTCGGGGGAGAGGAGTTAATGACACACCAGAGATGAAGAGACTGAGAGGGGAGGATGAGGAGAGCAGGGTTAGGTGAAAACAGGGTCTGAAATTAACAGCTGCCAAGTGTCAAGTTCTGGTAAACGTTACCTTTGATGGATGAATCAATAAAAGTAAGCTGCCAGACCGGCTTAGGTTTTGGATAAGACTTGAATCTTTTAGGTGCACACAGACTTTGGTGCTCGGCTATGTTGAAGCAGGGTCCTGACTGGCTGCCTGCGATGCTCTCTGCTCTGCTTCTCTTTAGTCTGGATGGTTAATTAGCCATATGGCAGATTAAAGGAACATTTCACCCCCCAAATGACCATTTATGTATCAGTTACTCACCTTGTGTTACATTGAAATTGGGAAGAAAACTTTTTTTATCTTGCATGCCTTCACAGTGAACAAAGAATCTAGAAATGGAGAAAAGGCTTTATAAATGGAAGTCATAGGGGTCCACGTTTAACAACAGAAAAACTGCATCAAAACATTTGTTTACAAGCTCTCACGCAACTCATGTGGTGTAATCCAAGTCTCATTTATCCAGTCGTACAATCAGTGCTTTCCAGAGAGCCGTTTTTTTGACAGGGAACTGAATGGAAAGGGAAATTTATTTGTGCTCTCTTCAAAACCAGACTCCATTTACAAAAGCAGTAATTCTACCTTGCTGAACACAGGAGCTGCTTTGATCTGTAGTTTGTTTGTGTTGTTGTGTGACTTCAGTGTTTTAAATGGTTAGCTCAGATTCACCAAAGTCACACATAAACACAAACTAACTACCAGATTGAAGCAGCAGTAGACCAGCAACTCCTGTGTTCAGCAAGGTAAAATAACTGTTTTTGTCAGTGCAGTCTGGCTTTGAAGAGAGCGTAGATAAGTTTCACTTTCTGTTCAGTTCGTTGTCTGTTTTGGAAGTACTGGGTATACAACGGGATAAATTAGACCCGGATTATACTACATGAGTTGTGTGAGAGTTTATAAACATTAGTTTAAATGTAGTTTTGCTGCTGTCAAACGTGGACCCCTATGACTTCAATTCATCATGACGTTTCTCTGTTTTTGGATTCTTCGTTCATCGTGGAGGCATGTGAGAAAAAGAGTTCTTCCCGTACTTAAAGCCAAGTTCAGACCAAAGATTCACAACAAGACGAGTTGAAACCGGCAACTATTTGCAATGCACTGTTGTCTAACGTTCTAAAAACTGGCCGGTTCAAATTAATGCAACTAGATGAGACGGTGTATCATCTCTAGTCAACACCTCTCTGTACTTCCGTTCTGATTTGCAGCTTTTCAGACTTATTTTGTGGCTGAATATAATTTGTAGCTTCTTAAAATCTGAATGAGGATAGTGATAGTGAGATACTGGCTACAATGATGAAACAAAACCAGCATCAGATGGACTGCATTCATAATCAATACGCTACAATAATATAAATAACCAGTGCCAATTCATTTATCACTGAGAATGTGTGTGTGGGCGGGGCATAAGCACATACAGCCAGCAGCAGCGACCCACTGTCCGACACCGGCACACCGTGAGGACGGAAACAGAGGGCCCGACGGGGACGGAGCACCTGCTGCAGCAAGCGAAGACACCATCTGCGGTCTTTTTGACTTGACCAGCGGACCTCACTTCAAGCTGATTGGCTGTTGAAACAGGTGACGTGCTTTAAAACCAGACACCTGCGATGTGACCAGCTGAGCTGCAGGTGACACCATCAGCCGGCTTGCGTTGAGCTCAGACCGGCCAGTTCACACCACTTCAACTTTTCTCTGCAACGTTCTGAAATGGTTTCATCTCGTCGTGAACCTTTGGTCTGAACTGGGCTTTAGATACACATATTAATATGGTCATTTGGAGAGTGAAGTATTCCTTTAAACGTTACTTTTCTGAATGGTACATCACCGTTTTGGTGAACCCTATGAGTGGGTTTAACTACATCTAAGTGATTCACGCATTAGCATTTGAAAGATTCTCTGAAGTTTTGTGTTGGCCCTTGGCAGTAGAGACAAACAGTTACTCTCAGACACTGCGTGCGACGTATGGAGAGACAGAGGATGAACCAACAGGATGAGTCCCGCTGCACAAACTGAAGAAAGCGTAAGAAATCATCAACTCCTGGACGCAGCGATCCATCTACCTGCTGAGCTTCCCTCTATGGTGATCTGTCTGGAGGTCTGGGGCTCTGTGGTGCAGCAGAGCAAGACAGAGACAGAGACAGACAGGGTGACATGAAGAACTGCAGACGCTCATGAATGTGACTGTATCCGGTTTCCGACCCAGCACCCTGAGCTAAAACACCAGACTGCTCTCCTCTGAACCACTGAGTCAAACAACACGACTCTGTGAAGCTCACTGATGCCAGACGTGTAGAGGAGAGCAGGGTAACACTTTACAATAACCAACACTAACAAGTTAATGAGAATAAGAGTGTGCAGCACTGAAGGCAAGCACACTAATTACTGCTGAATATATATTCATCAGTTTGTCTACTGCAGAGTTTACTCATCATTAGAAGATGCTAGAACACTGTTTTAAAGTCTAATGACTTCTCACATACAAGTATAACCAGCAGACAACCCCCCAAACTCCCCTCCCAACTGATGCATAACTTGTTTTGTGATTCAATGATTCAGTGCCATATAAAATATTTTATGTTCCTCAGTTTGGATTTGAGTTTTTAACACAACGGTCCGTTAGTTTCCTGGTTGCTTAGCCAGTGACACAAATGCTGCACCAGTTACAATAGAAACACTCCATCAGGATGTAGAACTGTCAATGATTTATCTGTTATTACTCCAGATAGGACAGCGTCTGGGTGCAGACCCTGGGGATGGAGAGTAATGGAGGTTAAAGGGGGACACAGATTGGTCATTTTGCTAACAAGGGGGACACATGCTCTCTTGTGCCTCGTCCAACAGCCTGCTGAGTATAATATTAATGTGTGCTCCTCGGGCTTGTGAACATCTGCTGCTGCTGTAAACGGCTCTTTTTTATTTATTTTCTGTCCTCTTTTTGGGGAATACACTTGAGGCGACCTTAAATGCATAAACTGTGTTATATAAATAACATTTATTGATAGTAAATGAAGCAGTGTACCGTAGTCAACAGTTAAGTACATGAAACAGGGATTGAGTCGTGTCCTGTCCTCTCATGACACCACAGTGATTATTTAAGGTATGAATACCCACAGCATTATGTACTAAGGACTGATTTACTGTCAACAAATCATTTACCATTATTGAGTAAACATGTAGAGTTCTTATTGCTGCTGTGACTGAAACGTTAATTGATAATTAATGAGCACTGTTGCGTGATGATGTTGTGTGTGGAGTGGAGCTCAGAGGCCTCAGTTACCTTTCTGCTGCAGAGCCAGCTGTCTCTTGGTCTCGATGTTCTGCAGGGTTGCAGCCAAGTTCCTGGGCAGACTGCCAGTGCTGTTGGCCGCCAGCAGGGGGCTCTGCAGGGTCACAGGGAGCAGACACAATATGTCTTACAAGTCAAAGATTAACACATAAATAAGACAAACATGGGCTCTGAATAATGATCTGGGTTTCAAGCGGAAGAGGATGAAGATTTAAGACTACATTAGAAGTCGATGGCTGTATCACTACATCAGCTGGAAATGAACGACCCGTTTACCTTTGGGCTCGAGTTGCGTCCCAGTGTTGCTGCTCCGTGCTGCAGAGGGGATCCAGAGGCTGATTTAGGCTGATCACTGTCCAGCTTGGAGCGGAACACCTGACGGAGGAAGAGATAAAGATTAGAGAGCGCTGATAAACACATGTGATGGCATATGGTGGGGGTTAACAACAATGTTAGAGGAGCAATGAGATCCACCACGGATGACTCACGAGCACCTGCTGGAGAACAGTGGTTAAAGGCACAATTAGCATCACGCTGTGAGTGCTAATGAACACTGACAGGGTTAAAATAAATGCTGGGATTAATTTATTTAAGGTGCAATCAGGGGTAAATTTAAGTATCAAAGAGTGACAAAAATATATTAAAGAGTCTGAAGACAATTCATGAGTTTAGCACACACACACACACACACACACACACACACACACACACACACACACACACACACACTAAGAACAACTGCCTTGTCTATTTCATTGGACAGCTCTTTGATCAGGCCCACTTACGTTAATGCTGCGCTCATGTACTGTGTGAAATGACTTGAAAGGGTTCACACATTTTCCAACTTTATTTAAGTGGTGCTTTAAGTTTTCTGTGGCCTTCCTCTGCTCCTCTGCAGCTTTATTCCAAACTTAACACACACAAACTGACTTCATGTTTTACACCGAAGCAAACACTGAAGCTCCAGTCACAACAAAAAGTCCCAGCATGCAGCTGTGTCCTGGTTTTTGCTTTCATTTGTCAGAATGAAATGAGGCAGTTTATTCAGTCATTGATCATCTCAGAGGTGAACAGTAGTTTCTTGTAGTTTTTTTAGAGGCTTCATCAGGAAAACTCTCATATGGTGTAATTTCAGTATTATTTAACATCAGGAGTCGTATTCACAAACATTCTGAGGACACTCTCAGAGAGCTCCTAATTTAGCCTAAAAACTTTTAGTAAGGAGTCCTAGCTTAGGTGTGATTTGGGAAAGTTCTCAGAGCAACTCTGAACAAGGAAGGGACAGAAACTTTTACCTCAGTGAGGAGGTGTGGTCGACCCCAATGACAGGTGTGACACATTCTTTTGCCTTTCCCAAACCACCCCCTGCACCCTCTCCCTGCTCACTTTCAATCTGTTTTCGCACTCACATGGAGTGTCCGCCACTTTGAGTGCCGTCCCAACAAACTAGAGAGGAGTGGAAGTGAGTTATAAAACCCTCCAACTGATGCCGACTTACTGTCCATGTGCAAGGCCGTATTGTGTTTGTCATGGAAGACGCTCCGTACAAATAAAGTTCTGCAACTTCCCTTACAAACGTAACCTGCTCAAACTAATAACATCTTACGGGTAACATTGGATTTAGGACAAAATCTATCCCTCCCTAGTCTCTGGAACACAGTCACGCTCATTTGATTGTAGTGCTGTTTATTTACGACAACTAAAAAACTAAGCAGCTTAAAAAAATCAGAGTAAAAAGCCAAAAGATGTTTACAAAAAAAAAAAGAAAAGAAAGAAAAGACACGCCAACAAAGACGCTTAGAGTACGCTGTATTTCTATCTATTTATATACTGATTTATTTTATATATCTCAATTTATCAAGTTATTTAATCTTTTAATGATAAAAACTTAATATACAAAAATCCAGGCAGGCCTCTGGCAGCACATATAGATTAACTATAAGTGCTATAAATACATTTAAAGAACATAAAATTATATTACGCTTTATTTTTCTCCATGGTTACAAAAAGTTACAACAGTTTCTGTTTACGCTGCAGAGAGAAGTTTGTCCCAAAGCTTGCCGCTGTGTTTACATTATACACCTTAATGGAGGGAGCTTCATTCAGCTGTGAAGGTGACAAGAAATGGAGTTACACCCCGTGACGGAGTGGGTGGGGTTGGGTTTTGGAAAGGCCTGTTGTCTGTGTGATCACTCTGCTGATGGAAGGTTGAGATAGACCAAAGTCGTCTCTGCTGCACTGATGCATTTATCCAGTTTTCTAGTTGTGATCATTTTGTTTCTGATGTTATATTGTTAGGTGAGAAACATGCGTGTGTATTTCCAATAAGATCGACCACAAACATCCCTGCACGATCTAATCTGTGGCATCTCATTAACTCATTCAGTGTCTGGAGAATATTTTTCTGACCTCTTTGTGTTTCCACCATTTTCTCCTCTGATTAAAACTACTAAAAGTCCTCCCCTCTGCTCCGAACAGTTTCTCACCTTAAGTCCTCTCTTAAGATCCAAGATGCTTTGTTAATAACTCTTGTGTATACCAGGACCTAGTCTTACCTTTAAGGGGAAATTCTAAGAAAACGTCATAAATCTAATAATTTTCTTAGGAGCAACTCTTTGTAGGAGGAAGCTTTGTGAATGCGGCCCCTGACGTTTGCAGACTTTTTTGCTGTTGGTTAGATACACACAGCTGAAGCAGTGTGAAGGTTGGAAGGAGAATAAAAGCACACAAACAGCAGACAAATGAGTGGGGAAAAAGGAGGAGAAAGAAGAAAGGCCCTCTACCTGCAGCACAGGCCTGCGGCCCGACAGAGACTTGGCTGGCAGAGGGGGAGCACAGAGCTGGCTGGAGCCAGCCATCAGCTCCTGGTACCACTGCTCTAAATCTAGCTTGGGCAGGTGAGACCTGCTACCTTCAGACGGGTACTGGAGAGCACATGGCGGAGCAGCAAGGAGACACAGAAGAAGAAGAACACAAAGACGAGAAGAGAAGACGAGGAGATTAGAAAGCATTCAAAGACAGTAGGAAGAGGTAGAAACATTTGCTTTAAACACCCTCAGAGGCTGTAATTAAGGGTTTTTTATACTTTGAAAATGATCCTTAAATATGTTCAACACATTATTGTTGTCAGCTGCGTTAGGCTTCATCGCCTCCAGCTGCTACATCGCTGCTTTACATGTCTCTATTCTAACTCTGTGTTGCTGCTGCAATGACCCAGTTTCTAACAAGAACATTAAAGTTTTCATCTCATTTTATGTTTTACTTCACTTCAGTGTCCTCGGAGCTTAATGCATACTACAGCTCATAATGTCTGAAAGAATAACTAGAGTTGTTTAACCACAGTTATTAGCGCTCCCTGTCTGTTCTGTCTCTGTTGTCCTGACCATAAAAAACATTTTGAGCAGATGATGGCGACACGCTGCTCACTGACAGGACCATCACGCAGCTTAAATAGATCAGTTTGGTTTTGATTAGCATGATATGAAATGTTATGGTGTGACTGTGAGCTACGTTTGGTGATTCTCTGGAAACAATGAGTTTGTGACACAAATGAGGGGCGCTATAATCCCAGGCCGAAGCAAAGTGAAGAAACCTGGGGAACACCACTTTTTAGTTGAGCTGGTGAAAGCCAATAAACTACTGCAGCATTAAAAGCAGGAAGGATGGAAGGAGGGAGGGAAGGAAGGTAGGCAGCACACACCTCCACAGAGAGAGAAAGGGAGGAGCCGTGTGGAGAGGAGAGGCAGGAGAAGGCGGGGTCTACTGCTCCGGGCTGCAGAGGCTGGCGAAGCGGGGAAGTCGGGGACGACTCCACCTTGGGCATCCCGTACATCTGATTTAACTGTCCCACTGTCACATACTCCTTCGCAAAGGCAACACACACACAGAGGAGGACGGAGGAGGGAGAGGAGACAGGAGTGAAGACAAACACGTCAGTACGACAGGCAGCAGGAGGGAAACATTATATTCACTTAGTGACCGTCTGCTTCATGAAGGAGTGAGGGGAGGAGGGTCGTTACAACATACAGTCAACATTAGGTTTAGACTGATATAAAGAGCCGCTTCTCGTTTACCTAAAATGCTGCCATGAACATTTTATTGCTCTGAACAGGCAGAAATATTTGCTCATATATTTATTGCTATGCTGTGTTTTTGTCACACGAGAACAGAGGTGAGTATCACTGGGAACCAATCAGAAACATTTCCTCATTTAAATCATAACGTTGCTCATTTTAGATTATGATTATATTCGGGAGAAGCTCTTTTATGGCTGATCGATGATGCACTCATTAAATTTTGCTTTTCATTGTTAAGGCAAACTGTGTCAAGCTTTAATGACACACTTAAATTTAACGCTTTTTAAGACCTTTTCAAAATAATTTCTAGAGTTAGGTTAATGTACATTTTGCCCACAGGTAACAGCAGGAAAACATAAAAGTGTGATGACTCTCATCTCATCTTTTTTTCTCTAAGATTTCTAAGCAGATTTATAGAATCTTTTCATGCTCGGACATCTTAAGAAAATGTCAGTCACACTGAATGTTAAAATATGTGTATCATGTCTTTGTGTTCAGATTTGACGAGTACAAGTGACACAAATTTTAAACTCCAATGAAAATCTTCCTCGTGTTTTTAGAGCGCCTGCATCTGTAGAGCACAGAGAATAGTTAATACTGATTTTTGGATTTTCACAGGTGAGTAGCTTTCGGTCCTGTGCAGAGGTAGGTTTAATGTAGGAATTAGATTATTAGAGTGAGTTGGGTTTATCTACATTTTGCCAACAGGTCAGTCTAGTAAAGTAAAAAGACAGTGTTAGGTTCAGTGGTAGGTTTAAAGATCTGTGACCTCAGAAATGTGGACTTTCACACAGTAGAGCTTAACTCATTTTAATAAAAGTAAATTAAAAGAGGAATAAATTAAGATAGATAAAATTTGTGTAGCAATTCAGACCTCACAAAATTCAAATTTAAGAGTATTTCATGATTTCTAAGGACTTGTATATCTATAAATCTGAATTTAAGGCATTTTAAGACATTTTAAGGACCTGCACACACCCTGATTTGTCTACTTGACCTGTTATGTCTCTACTTTCAGTTTTCAAATACAGGCATAAAAATGCACCCTGAAATACCTTTATTAAATAATTTGTTTGGTACCAGTACCAAAACTTATTGTACTGACACTTACATAAAACAACAACAACATAAAATCACACCCGGCCCAGTTTTGTTTTGCAGAAGCAAGAAAATATTGAATATATTTGGCATGCAATTTTACAATTTAACTTTTAGTTGCCTCGATGCAAACCTGCATTGATCAGTCCAGCCCTAATTAAACCCTCTGCACTGCTGATATGATGCAGTTACAGATCCTACTGTAAGTGAGCGCTGCTTTCCGGCTGCAGACAGGGTGAGTACAAGTCAAGATGCTAATAATACCAACAGCTCATGTAGCAGAGAACAAAGCCAACACTTTGATTAACAGCAAACCGCAGAGGGAGCAGCACGATATGGAAATGGAAGGATGGATAGAGATGGTCAGACAGACAGAGAGGAGAGCAGAGAGACAGAAACTCATCAGCACAGAGACAGACAGGAAGTGATGGTACCTCGCAGGCGCCAGCTAATGCAGCATCGACGGCAAACGAGCGGCCGTGAGAGGCGGGCTTGCTGCTTTCGCGGAGGCCGCCGCTGCCGTACATCTTATAGACATCCGACAGCTTCATGTACTCCTGAGCAGCAGCCAGCAGCCAGCAGAGGTCAGACAGGATGAGAAGCCATGAGGACAAAGCTGCACCGCACTCATGTACAGTATATGAACACACACAGAAACACAGAGCCAACAGAGACAGAGACGTGTTGTGGGAAATAAAGCAGGCCCATATTTAACCTAAGTGCTGGTGCTACGGCTGAGAGGTGCACGGAGACAGCAGACAAACAGGAACACACCAAGCAACAGAAAAAGCATCTTTAGCGTCACAGCTGGCTGACACACACAGCATGTCACACACGGGTACTTTTGTTGGCTGTTACAACAACCAGTGATGTAGTGGTAAATAAGAACATCCATATCCTCCACTACATCCCTGAGCACGGAGCAGACAAACTCAACACGAACTGAAGCTGCTGTGTCGACTGCTACTGTAACACAGCTGCTGTAAACTGTGTCCGATGGGAAAGAGCAGCCCAGCCAGGCACAACACAGCACAGCGAGCCACAGGTGCAATTAGAGCTTAAGTGCGACCAGGACACTGACAGTAAAATGGGTGAGCGCTGGGGTGAGTCACACAGACAGCAGAGGGGTAAGCAGCGGGCTTCATGCAGGAGTCGTTAGTCTGGTTACCTCTGTAGGGCTGCTGGGGTACAACTGACAGAGAGGGGAGGGATGTAAGTAGGAAGGAGAGGCTCGACAGAGGGAATGCTGGGAGGAGTGGATATCCTCCAACAACAGGTCGGCCTCGCTGATGTGGAGCGCTTCCTGTTTTAACAGTTCAGGAAGAAGTGCTTTTAATGTCTTCAGAGAACGTCAGGACACAGATACAAGTTCTCCACATGAAGCAGAGCTACAGGGAGTGTGTGAGACAGGTGTTCTGTCAATCGCCCTCCGTCTGTCAGAGCTGTTCACACCTGGAGTAACATGTGTCTGTGGTGATCTGATCACAGCAGGACAGCTCGGTCTGCTCACACCTTGAGTTACAAAGTGTGTGTCTTGAGTGACCACTTGAGAAATCCTGGAAGAATGCACTGGGTGCGTTTACACCTGTACTTCCTACAGCTGTCCATTTGTGATCCAACAAACCAGGACTGATGTTAACACCAGGTGTAAACAGGGTCTTAAAGCATCAGTGAGTTAGTCTGCGCTACACACACATCATCAACAACTCTGCGTTATTAACACACCCGACATCAAGCTTTAGTCTGATTACAGCAGTCGTGCTGAACAGTTAAATCCTAAAATCTAACACCAAGTTTAGAAATCACTTCAAGTCAAAGACGTGAATGTGGTGAGGAGTCAGCTGTGAGTCATCAAAGCTCCCTTTTGTTTTCAGGCCGGCAGCGCTGAGTGTGTGTGTTCAGTCGTTCTCTCACCTCTCTCATCGCAGTGGAGGACTTGGGGAAGCTCTTTCCACCCGTCAGGCTGTGGTATCTCTTCTCCAGGGCCGACAGCCTCTCCTTCTCCTGGGACATACAGACGTACAGTGTGTTAGCTGTTGGGGAGCAGCTTTTTAAATCGAGGCTTTGGGTGAAACATTATTCAATGCACTCACAGTAGCCCCCTTTACACTTGACAGTTGACAGCTCAAGGTGGAAATATCACGCCAATACGCTGCCTCACTGTTCTGTACATAAGGTACGATCATGGAATGGGGGACAGAGTTGTCTCACCTCTGAGCCAGGAATGGAGGTGGTAACAGTGCCAAAATGACATTCTGATGACATGTAATGCGTGCAACCCACTGCAGGAGATTTAAAAAGTAGCTGATAGCAGTTAGCAGCTAACTCAAAGAAGAAGAACAGCAGCTAAAAATGTCCACAAATTGGGAAAAGAATTAGGTCCGGGAGCTCATTACCCTCCGAGCAGAGGACGAGATCAGCCACCATTTAAAAGGGACAGTTACGCCTTGTTTCCACGTACTTATGTGACTGGTGTCCGCAGATCCGTAAATACACGGATGATGCCTCCAGTGTCCAATGCAAGGAAGTGCCTTTCCTTACAGATGGATAGAAACCTGATAGAAGCTACCTGTAGCCATGGGGGAGAGGCTAATTTTGTCAGTTTTTCACCATCTGGTAGTTTGGAATATGCACATGGAACATTATTGAGGAAATATTTAATCATAAAGACATATGAACGGCTGAACAAGTCATAAAGACAATGTCTGTACATAATCTATAACCATATTTTCGCAGATTAACATTACTCAGATTCACACTGTGTTAAAACAAGATAAAAAAAGTTATTTGTAATCAGTCAAACTCGCTTGTCAATCGACACAGGGAACTGAATTGAAGGAAAAAGCCTGAAATCCACCTCAAAAGTTAAATTTTTTTAAAGTACCTGAGGTTATTTTTCAGACCAAAATATTACAGAGGGGAGGAGGCATATCAGACATCACATGACTCATCAATGGACTTCCTGTAGACTCTTCTCCGTACAGATACGTAAGTAGAAACACGAGGTTACTGTCATGTTATGCGCTTGTTTATAAAGTGCTGCCAATGCGTGTGTTATATGTCACACTAGAGGCCGACGCTGTTTTGTTACATGTCACACCTGTCACACCTCTCTTGATTCTGCAATGCTGGGATCTTGTCTATAATCTGACATTGGAGCAGCATGATGTAAAAATGCAAAGGCAGCATAAAGAAGGGACTTTGTAGCGGCTCTACAGCACCATCTCTAGGCTAGTGTGAGTATGAAATGGTTACCAAGTACCTTTTGGAGCATCTGCAGTGTGAGGGTTCTGTCTTTGGCCAGCCGCTCACACTCCTGGGACGCCTGCAGGCCGAGCTGGTTGGCCTGGCTCTCCAGAGCGGATACCTTCTCCTAAAGATGGCAGAGAGAATGAATGAAGGCTTTAGTGTAGGCTGTGCAGTGACAACAGCAGAGAACACGTCCTATAACTTTATTAATGCCAGAGTGGAAGGATCCGGTGGTGCAAAATGAATGCATGGTGGTATTTTCTTGGTTTTACATCACAGAATTGAATTCATGCAGGGAGCAGATGTTTGAGGCTTGTTTGGTTGCTCCCCCTCTGCCTGCTGTTGCTTACACACTGCATCACTGACCTTCTGAGTACACTGTGAACATAATAACCCACAAGCTTTGCTCTTACAGTTAAAAGTCTGGTCAAACTAAACAGATACTGAATCTCTGCAGAGATATTTGCCACTGGCGGCTCCAGCTCTTACACATAAGCCCATACTACACACACCATCATCATATCCTCGCACTGAGTGATGATGTTTCCTCACCTTCCTCTTGGCCACACTGTTGTGGTACTCGGCTCTCTCCTGGAGCAGCTGCTGGCTGATGGTTTCTCTTTCCTCCTCCAGGCTGCTCTCTCTCTCCAGCTGCTGAAACTCCAAGTCCTCAAACTTTTTGGTTCCTGTCTCCAGCGCCTCTCCGTCCTGATGGAGGCGCACACACAACGTCAGCGGTTACATCATAAACAGAGAAACAGCACTGAACACACTGAATGCTCATTTTAAAGCCATCCACTACTCTCAGACTAGCGTAGCTGCCGACAGTGAAGCCAAAACACCTCGACTTTTATATCTGAGACAGATGAAAACATTTCCCAGCAGGGATGAAGCTCATTTTGGGGACAAGTAAAAGCACATTGTGCTCAGTCAAGCAGACAGTCATGAAGAACATGCTTCAACTGCAGCACAGCAACTGGTGTGTGTGTGTGTGTGTGTGTGTGTGCGTGGTCATTAGATGGACTGTGATACACAAGAGGCAAAGGATGCTCATTTACATAAAATACATATTTATTTTTTTACACTGGAATATTTATGGTCAAAAATGTGTTGTTGTTTTGTTTTTTAACTTAATTTGTATTAATGTAATTTGATTTTTCCCTCCGTCACTTTCTCTCCACAGAATTCTTTTACTTAAACTTCTTGAGAAGAAGCTCCTGCAGCACAATACCCGCAGTGAGGTCAACTCTTGACAGGACATTCAGGGGTAATTTGAAAGATGCTTCTTTTGGTTAATGAACGCCTGTTGGTGAGTCTGTGCTCGTTGGGAATTATAGGCTCTGACTGTTAATGATATCGGGAGGCCGTAAAGGTGACATAAGTAGAAATACTATATGAGATTTTGATTAACAGGATGTTGAATCACCACCACATTTAAATGAAATTTTTTAAATCAGTTAATCCATGTTTTAAACTGTTTTTAAATGTCCTTTTTTAAATTGAATTGCCTTGTGTGTCTGGTTTATGTCTGTTTAATGTGGAGCCCTCAGTGCTTATACTGCTCTTATTGTAAAGCACTTTATGCTGCATTTCTTGTATGAAAGGTGCTTTATGAATTACAATTAAAATAATTATTATAATTATTATATCAATGTATTTATGGTAGTTAACTTTCACACTTACAGCCTCAGCTCAGTGATGATATATATTTTATTTTTTATTTTTTTTACATCTTAAGCACTAGTGTTAAACACTGTAGCACAATGCACATTTTATTTTCATTTTTTTATATATATATATATTTTTCGACAGCAGTTTATGAAGCAAAACATAAATTATGATAAAAAGCAATTTCTGCTGCTGTTCGATTTTTCACAATTTAGGAACTTTGTAGAACATTTTTGGAGAGATTAAGTGTACATATCAGCGCCACATGTCAGGGAGACTTAAGGAGGGATTATTTATTCTTTATTTTAATGTACATATTTATTTCTATTTTATTTACACATACTTCTAGTTCATACTCTTATTCTTACTTCTTATGATTCTCTATTCTTTACATCGAAGCGACTGTAACGAATCACAATTTTCCCTCAGGGATCAATAAAGTATTTCTGATCATTTTTTATTATTACTATTATTAAGGTGGCCATTGGCAACAATTTAAAAAAAAAATGACGATCAATAGGGGCAACAAAGAGCAAAACGTGCACCTGGGAAAAAAAACATTTCTATATATTCTAACATATTTTGTTGCCATCAGAGTCAGGACCGGATCCAGACAACGCTGCACATGCGTGGGCACATTTACTTGCGTACACACAGGCAAAGCAATTTAACGTGTTTGACTGTTTGGTGAAAAGTTAAACCAACTTGTCAAAATCCTGAACGTATGTGCAAATACTTCTTCGACTTAAGAAGAACCAGATGAACCTGAACGGATAGATAAGATCTAGGGTTGCTCGATATTGGATTGTTTGCCGATATCCAATAACTGATACCGATATCGCTACATTCACTTTTTTGCCCTCCTAACTTTAGTGATCATCAAGTCTCTTCTGTAGTGGAATTAACATCATATTATACAGACATGAAATACTTTTAAATGTATGTACTGTTCAGTCATTGTGCAAAATAACAAAAAGCATGTTGGCCAATTCTGACATTTCATTTTTAACCCAATATCCACCTATGCTGATGATGCTCCGATATTATCGTGCAGCCCTAATGAGAGCAGATAAACACAAACTACAAATAATTTCCATTGGTTACAGTACTAAAGCTTTTAAACATTATTTTATGTCATATTTTCATTATTAAGCTGCCATATAACTGCACAGTAATTATTCATCATGTAAGGTGACTAAAATGGCAACCGTATCTTCAGTTGTGGCAACTAAATGCCTGGTTGCCAGCCCAGTTACCACTTCTAAAGGTCAGAGTTTAGCCCTGCACTGTTCGGACTACAAAAACTATCTTACAAATCCTACATGGAGGAAAGTATGATTCATGGAAATATAAGATACTGATGGCTTAAATGTAAATATATATAAATCTGTAAGGTTTCTCTCAGGTATCAGGCCATCCTCCATGTTGTTGCTCAAGTTTAACTTCTGTCAGCAGCAGGGAGACGAGTGTTTGAGTCTGTGGGCTCTAAAGAATCTTTGGAGCAATTGTGAAGGAGCCGACAGGCTGCAAAGTTAATTCACTGAGATGAAAATGACTCATTTTACACAAGTGGTCAAAACAGGAACAAAGAACTCAGAATGTTAAACATCTACTGTGGGCGTTTAAACAAGTCTGAAACCTTGGGAGCAACTTTTGTTCTGAGTTTAGACTTTATTCTACTTAGCACTTAATGTTGAAGTGTACTTGTGCAGCCTGACGCCGCTGCCAAAACACTGATTCTCAAGGTTTGTTCTCTCACTGAGCCAAACAAACTAAATTAAATAAAGACTCCAGCTCTACATACAGCTTCACTGAATCTGATCTGCACACAGAGCATCACCGTCAACACATAAATGCAGCCTACAGTAACTACTCTAACTTGTTTTTTTCAAACAACAAGATTCATTTCCAGAGGAGAAGTCACAGGATGAGAGCAGGGGGAGACAGAGCATGGATCTAGTCAGGGCCTATGTTAATTGATTAGTCAGCAGTTACACAAATTATGCGAGCCATGACAAATCAGAGAAGAGATGCAGATCAGATTCACACATGCAGTGCAGCGCCGCCGTGTCACATGACGCACAGTTTACCAAAATGCATCACCAGCAGCTGCAGTGACCAGGAGCTGTGTGTGTGTGTGTGTGTGTGTGTGTGTGTGTGTGTGTGTGAGCTCCTGAGGGATTCAGTAGCATGTAGGTGTTGTGTGGAGGAGGCAGAATTCCTGCAGCTTGTGGCAACAGCACGTCTGTGAGGGAGGCTGTCATAAACACTGAGGGTGTGTGTGTATGTGTGTGTGTCTAAAGCCATACAGTATGTAGTGGGCCCCTGCTGAAGGGTTAATGGTGCCTGTAGCACTATGTGCGATGGCATGTGCTGAGGCCTGGCACCTTCACTGCCCTACTAACACTGAGAGCAGTACGTACAGTAGCAGTGAGAGTGAGAAGACTGTGACAGACAGAAGCGTTGTAATGCTTTTATCTATGCCTTTTAATGTGGATTATCTGACCCCCCAAAAAATATCACTGCACTTACAATCAATCAGACCTAGAGTTGTCTCCTTTGGTCTGAGTCAGGGACTAATCTCGTTCCAAAGTTGTATAATTGCCTCAGCTCTCAGCTAAAACTCTGTGTACGCCTGGTGTGAAGAACGTGTGAGGTGTGTACATTCCTTCTTTATAGGTACCAGTTAATGTGTGGAAAAAAAGGGGTACACATCGTTCATATATCTGGCCCCAGATGTTATAAATCCAAAATAAAAAAAGGGTGCTTAATACCAAATACTGCTTCTGTGCGTCAGGCTGGTGCTCAGGGGACTGGGCTGATGCTACTCACTAAGAGGCTGTGGGTGGGACGGTGACTGTGGGGTGGTGTGTGTGCATGTGTGTGTAGGTGGTGGATCAGGTCATGTTCTGCAGATTCAAATGGTCAGGCTGCAGCAGACTGAAGTCTATAGGAGGGGTGGGATGGTGGGGGGGGCGGGGTCTATGTGCTTCTGTTGTTCTGACGACCCACCCTTTTGAGCTGTTCTTGCAACTGTTCCCGCAGCGACTCGGGACAGTTATGAAGCTGGTTCTCCAACTCAGCGTAGCCCTCCTGGAGGCTCTGCAGGGCCCGCCGCTCGGCCTCAACATTAGCCCTCTCCTAGAAAGACACAACACACACCCACACACAGGATGGATGGACGAGGGGAGAGAAAGAGACAGAGAGAGAAACACACTGCTCAAAAATCCACGCCATGCAAATAAAAAGCCGTGAGGTGTTAGCAACAGACATGTCGGGGCAGATCTCTAGGGCTCGGCAGGGCACAGGAAGTAGCTCATTGATTGCTGGGATGTTTCAAATGGCGGTCTGGGATTCACTGATGGAACATGGTCTTAGAATAACCAGAGAAGATCATTCCACCCCTCTAATTCTCCTCATACAATTAATTTAATTTTAAGTAACAGACACATTTGAGTGCCTTCTAGGGACTTGCTAAAATCCTTCTGTCACTGACAACTACTGGCTGTAAATATCCTTCAAAAGACTTCAATAAGCTGTTGGAAAATTGGCCCATAATTTGCTTGACATTTATTGGTCCCAGAACATTTATACTTGAATTCCTGAGCAGTGTTTGTCAGCAGTGACACTGTCTCAGCTGATTTCCAGTTAAAGCACAGACACATCGTGTCTCTTTGGTGCTGCTCCAGTTTCAAACTCAGAAACACTTTCTTCGGTTTGATGTGTGAAGCTGAAAAGGTTGGCAGGTCTTTGAGGACTACTAGCACTGACAGGAGTTTTGCTCCTGAGTGAAAGGCAGGGTTCTGTCCTGTGTCTTCAGAGTCGAGGGGACGCTCAAGCTGAAAACTTTGGGTTACAAAGGTAACCCTGGTTCTCTAATAACATGAGTGTGGTATCAAATCGGGGTTCCGTATCTTAGCTCCCGGCGGTCGAGTGGTTAGCTCAGTCTGTGGGCTGTTAAGCTAATAGTCCCTTTGGCAGTCTTGTCGAGACATTTAGCTTTCTGGGTAAAAAAGCAAGTCGAGATTTTTCAACAAGCTGGTGACGCTGCATTATCCCCTTTTACAGGCAGAGGATGTTCCTCCTCTAGATGCAGTTGTCACGACTGCGAGCCTGTAGCGCTGAGATAATGGCATTGGGCTTCCGAGGAATACGCAGAGGGATGTACCCTCCATAGTGAGATACCAAACAAATGTTTGAAAGAGAACACAGGAACAGGAAGTGTCACACTGTCTCCCATCAACTGAAGACTACAGACAGTTATTACTACATTTATGATAAGATCTGTACTTAAAATCAAGTGTGGACGCCCATTGATTGAACTTGATTTCTCAACTTATTCTCAACAGTGATGCTTTTTAATTTTATTTTAGGTAGTAGAACCACAGGTTCAGGGAGAATTTATCCTATAATCTTTTACTAACACCTCAGGTTCCCCGACATTTCTGTGCCAAATGTTGATCCACTTTCGTGAAAAGTAATTCCACAAAAGATAACTTGTATTCTTGGACTTTCAAGACAGGTTTATCGTGTAAGAGGGAAGATAACACTGAGACATCAAGCCAAAGTGGCCATGCCTGATTCACTGACTCAATGACTTATCCTCCAGTAAATCATTATTAATGTCACCTTTACATTTCACTGGGACCCCTGTCGGACCCTCACAGGAACATTTGGGAAATACAGACAAAAACATTGGATTTCGGAAGTTTCACAAGAGCTGATTTAAAAACAAATTTACAACCAACAGTCAAGCTGCTAAACGAGCTTACTCTTAACGTCCTTTCTTTCATACTACAGTTCAGATGTGGTGGGTGCAGGTAAGGTAGAGAACATGCTAGTAGTTTCCCCCATCCACTATCAGACCCTCCTATTCGAAGTCTCTTGTAGAACCCGTGCACTACAGAACCAAAGACTACAGAGCCCAAACAGCCATCGGAGGGCAGGTTTCCTGGCCCACAGGGTCTGTCATGCAGACAGTGAAGAAACAGGAGATCGCAGTGGATCAGAGATACAGCAGCTGTGAGTGCTGAAGAAGCAGAGGAAGGATTAGGGGTTAATGGATGTCAGTTAGTCAGCGGAGTCCAGATAAGAAGAATACAGATGGGAGTTGACCTGAGAGCAAATTACTACTGTAGAAACATGCAAAAGAGAATACCCAAGGAGATCAATCCAGACCTTTGCTCAGCCCTTTACACAGCTGTCTGTACCAAACATTTGAATATATCAAACAGACAGTGATGCCGTCTGATGTAAGGACACCAACAGTGACGAACCAGTAGGGAATGTAAGATACCAGAGAAGGTTGTTTAGGAGACCGTCAAAGCACAGGCAGTGAGTGTATGTGTGTGTTTCCTCTCCTCTCTAAGAACCTCAGCAAATATTTGAATCCTGCGTACATGAATGGATTCAAATACGGCATGTAAAACATCCACTGCTCTCTGTACCTTGTCTTTCTCCCTCTGGATGGCGCTCTCCAGCTCGTCCAGCTTGTGCTGCAGCTGAGTGATGATGTCCGTTTCGGCCTCTATTTGGTCGAGCTCCGCCTGCCTCTCGCCCTGCAGCAAGGCACGCTCCATCTCTGCCTGGAAGAGTGGAGCAAATAAAGTTACACAGTGTCACCAGTGAGCTACGAGGATAATATCATCCTTTAGACCAGTGGTTCCCAACTGGTCCAGCCACAGGGTCCAGGTATGTCCTTAGTCATCAGTTCAAGGACCACACAGTTTAAAATATTCAGCGTCATACTTGTGTTTGGCCATGTCGTCGAGCTAGTTTGCTGTCTCTGTTAAGTAGCGGTCTGTTATTCACTCATGTTACAGCAGGAAACGGCACTTCAAAATTAAAGCTCTGCGCCGAATATTCACTGTGCTTAAAAATAAAGTGTGTTTTTTTTACAAAGTTGACACATTTGCAAGGCCACTGCGGTCCGTTCAACATGTGGGATCCACGGCTTTAGACTCCACAGTAACAGAACCACATCGTAATGTTGTCGTGATAATCAACAGCACTCTGCTGATTAGAGCCATAGAGATGTCTTCACCTTGTCCCCAAAGAAGAACACTTTTTTGTTTCTGGTAAAATCTTTACAAAGGTTCCACATGGAACCCTTTCATACCCCTTTTCCACCAACATTGAACCAGTTCCGTTCTGGTTCCCCCATCTAATTTTGTGAAGGGGTCAGAGCACTTAGGCTAAAGATAAATTGATTCAGAACCTGAAAAGTTAGTTCCCAGCTGGAACCAAATAACAGGCTTTCCTTCACCTGTAGTGCGACCCGTGATGACGTCAGTGAGTGTGTGATGTTCTACAGGTTGGACAGACAGGATGGAGAAGGCAAGTGGGAAATCGTCGGACAAAAAGAACCTGCAGTGGTCTCATTGATAGTTGGTTCATGCTTGTTTTTTGGATGAAAACAACATTGTAAAAGTTTGCAGCCAATGAATGCTATTCGCTATCTTTGCTGCTACGGTTTACTTCTGTTGTGCAACGCCCTCTGTTGAGGACACATCCTTGGCTACAATGGTTCCGCACAAAACTGGTGGAAACACAGGTTGGATTGCCGGTCTGGTTTGGATGGCACCAAGGCTCCAATAATCCTGAATGCTACTGGGTCAAGAACCAGAGCTAATTTGGTGGAAAAGGGTTATCAGAGGGTTCTACCTAGAATCCTACATAAAGGATTAAACCTAGAACCATCTGTGGAAAATTCCACCCAGGACCCTCTCTGGGGGTATTATCCAGAACCTTTCAACCTTTCGAGGGTGCTAACAAGAACCCATCTGATGAATTCTACCAAGAACCAGGGTTGGAAATTAGCACCAGCCACCAGTAAAATATGCAAGTGGCTACGAGATTTGCTTCACTCAACAGCCAAAAAAAACAATGGCAATCTATGGAGTGGCCAGTAGCCACAGTGCCAGGTGGACAAAAAAGTGAATTTACAACACTGGCAAGAACCCTTCAATATTTCAACGGTTTCATCTAGAACTAACAATAGCAATGGACTACATTACTCATAGATCTCTCTCCAACTAATAATGGTTTAGTGTAATAGGTTAGCCTTGTGGCCAAAGGAACCACGTTCAGCAGCCTTGGGCTTCATAGGACCCAAAACACAATTACAAACCTAAACCGGATGCAAAATGCCCAGCATCTGACACCTGTTTAAAAAACAGAAGGCAGACCATGTGGTACTGTATGACATGAAATGGTGGTACAACACACGTGTTAAATTAAATGAACTGATTAAGGGGATTCCAGATACATCTACATTAAAAAACACCACTTGACACATTTGAGGGTGAGGATCATTCAACTCCCATACTTTCGACAATCCTTGAAGAACCCTTCAAAAAAGGTTCTTTGGATGAAAAGGATTCTTAATGAAACCCTTAGTTTTACAAAGAACCCTTTCAAAAAAGGTTTCTCCAGAAGCGAATGGTTCTGGGTAAAACCTCAGCCCTTTAGGAAGAACCCTTTTGGAGCCCTTATTTCTAAGAGTGTATCCAGCCTGTGCTGCTGCTGTGAAACTTCTCCTCTATGTAGACATTTCAGATCAGTATAAATGTAGGTATTTTACTTGAGTCTGAGTGTAGACTGAAGTCAGATAATAATCCCTTAGCATCCACTTTCTGTGTTCTACCTCTTGTTTGGACTCCTGGAGTTGTTGCTCCAGCTCCGTCAGTCTACTCTTGAGCTCATCGATCCGAGAGAGGACGCGAACCCGCTCGTCTTCCAGGTAACCCAGCTCCAGACGACCTGCGCTGCCTGAACTGGAGTCCTCATGCTGCATGGAGAGAGAACACAGGAGGCTTTCAAGAGATGAAGTGAAGCCAGGGGAAGAAGGGAGAGACACACGTACACACCTTTCATTACATGTCAGATACTGTATCAGGCTCTTGGACGGCGTTGACCTGACTTGTACTCAGAGTCTGTTTACACACCAGCATTCATGAATGTACGGTATAATCACTGTTATTACTTTATACTGTTACATGATTCACAGGGGAATGTTTAGAGTCTCAGGTCTACACTCAGTTTCAGTGGATTTTTAAGCGTCCTAAATGCAAAACTGTATGCTGGTACACAGATGATCAGCTCTAGGCATAATGTCATATAGTCTATAGACAACCTAACTCCAAAACTGCCGGCATTAGGAAACTCTTTCTTGTCATAACAAACAGACAGAGACAGAAGAAATAAACACAAAGACACAGACAACAGCCCCCTGGAATATAGCACCATCACGCCACCTGGCCGTGCTGTATATAAGGTTCGATCGCAAAATGGGGGGACAGAGTGGCCTCGCCTTTGAGCTGCCTCGGGAGGTTATAACATCACTGAAATGGTGTCTGTATAAACAGGACAGCAATAAGGACGGGACCATGGGCAGGATGGGTGTGACATTTTGATAAGGTGTCACGCACACGACCTACCACTGGAGATTTAAAAGTAGGTTAAACTGTTAGCAGTTAGCGGCTAACTCAAAAAAGAAGACGAACAGGACAATAAATGTCCGCGATTAGGGAAACAATGAGATTAGAGAGTTCATGACCATCTGAGCAGAGGACCAGATCAGCCGCAATATAACAGAGACGGTAAATGATTGTTATTGCCATGTTAATGCCATTGTCACTGTTTATAAAGCGCTACTGACATGTATGTTTTACGTCACACTAGAGGCCAATGTTGTGGTGTTACATGTAACGCCCATGACGCCTTTGATTCCAGCATGCTGTCTACAATCTCACACTCGAGCAGAATGATGCCACAGTCAAAAAATGCAAAGGCAGCATAAAGAAGAGACTTTGTAGCGGCCCTACAGCGTGATCTCTGTGTAAAAAGGGGCTATAGAAAGGAGGCAATTGATAAATGAGATTCATGCAGCAGCCACTGTACAAACAGATGTCAGGCAGCCTCTCACAAACAGCCCAAAAACAATAAATGAGAGTTTAAAAAGAGAGAGAGAGGTTGTAGTACAGGTGCAGTAAAGCAGCTTAATGCTTTAGCCAATGTTTTCTGACTGTGTACATCATTATAGCACAGGGAAACACATTGCACCCCCTGATGCTTCTCTTTTCCTGGTCATGAAGGGGCACTGAGGCCACACAAGTTCAACATTACAGACCACGCATGACAATCACAAGTTCCCATCTATGTGAAACAAGATTCTAGATAATAACAGCAACTCTGAGCAGCTCGACAAAGCAAGAACAGCTCTGTCACTCTGTAACACTGAGGGTTCCCAAAAGCGATCGTGAACAGTCTTTATCACATCGTACTGATCACCGCAGCCTCACTTTTCTGTGCTATAATTAAAATGTGGAGCTCCATGTGACAATGTGACCAACCTTCTTTAAGAGAGCTTAACCGGAGCTGAGGAAGGATTCACCGGGTTAAAGACTGACAGGAGCAGCCAGTCCTGAGAGAGTTAAAAGCAGAGCGGGAGGTTTTAAGAGATTCACAATTTCTCATGAAACTGTGTGAACTGTTTAAATGTGTCCCATCTCCAATACGCCCATTGATGTGCAGACTAAACTGTGTAGAATAATTCATTAAAACAAGATGTTTGATGTGCACATAAGCACAGTGGGGGGGTCTGTGGTTATTTTACAACACTCTGATGCTGGTTCTACGAAATGTGAGCAGCAGTTCTGCTGGGCGTTATTACAGTTTGACGCTGTGCGACATCAAGATGGAACAGATACCTGCTGACTTCAGATGGCTCAGTGTAAAGGAAAGACCTCGGTGAACCGCACTAAGGTGCACCAGAGAAAATGTATGTTAATGTTAACATGGCGAAAAGAACCCTGAAAAGATCTGATGTGAACGGACACTCGGATGTATTGACAAGCGGACACATTCTGGTAACTTTAAACGGAGCCCTCGGACCTCCTGATGGTCCCTGAACCTCACTTTAAGACACACTGATGCAGCAAAGCCAAGCACATTATTGCACATGCCGGTCTCACAGCGGCATGCAGAGAGCGTCTCATAGGGAGAGAAGCGTTCCCTCTGACCTGTCTGTCTCCATTGTGCAGTGCTGATGCTGTGCTGAGAGCAGGAGACGTCCTCACCTCCTGATGAGTGCTCTCTGTACTACTACACTCCTCCTTCAGGTTCTCCTCGTCGCTCTCTCTCTGTCTCTGCAGCAGGCGGAGAGCGGCTGAGGACGCTGTCCCTCCGAGGACATTCTCCATGGACGGTCTCCGCCCCATGCCATCTGCTAGCGCTCCTGGGAAACCTGTTCTCCCTGAGGCCAGGGGGTCCAGGCCGGTGCTCTCGCCTTTGTTGTATTCAGCACAGAGGTTCAGGATGGTCTCTAGTCGCTGTCTCTCCTGTGGACACAAACAAAGAGGGACATCAGATCAGGGTTTCCTCACCTCTTAGCAACGACATTGTGTTTTGTGAAGGCTTAATTTGTTGTATACTGGCTGTGTGCTGGTTTTACTTTATTTTTCAGGCAATTAATTACAAAACATTTTATCAACTTTTTTCAGACATTGATAATTTTGGACATTTCATTGACACTTTTATGGACAATTTAACAATATTTTTTGGACATTTTATTAACAATTTCCAGACATTTTTTTAAATTATTTGTTGGACATTTATTATTTTATTTTTTTTTTACATATTTCCAACATTTTAATAATGTTTTTGGATATTTTTTCAACACTTTTTTGGACATTTGATCAACAATGTCAACAAATTATCAACAATTTTCAGACATTTTAAAACTTTTTTTTTGGACAATTTAATAATATTCATCGAACACTTTATCAACATTTTTTAATTGTTTTTTTTTTTTTTTTACATTTTAATTTTAAAAAATTGACATTTCATTAACTTCTTTTGGATAATTTAATAATATATTTTGGACATTTAATTAACTTCTTTTGGACTTTTTAAGAATATTTTTTGGACATTTTATCAACATCTTTTTTTGATTAAAAAAAATTATGATAATAATAATTTCATATATTTTGATAATGTGACTCTCTACGTTGTGCTTCAGTTTGAGAAGTAATAACCTGTGCAACATCTTGTATGGGATGCTATTGTACTGTATGTCGTAATCTGCGATTCAGTAGGTGCTGTCATCAAACTTGACGTCGTACACTAGTTTATTAGATCCATGTCGAACAGTCTAACTGCACTAAACTTATAAGATTGCTTAAATCTCATAGTCCGTAGGAAGCTTCAGTAACAGTTAGCCAGGTTCAGTCTCAGTGAGAGCAGACATGGAGTTTGACATGACTCCTCTCAGCCCTGAAACAACACAGCAGCCTACGCCGTCCTCTCCCCCGGGTGCTGCATGGGAGTCAGACTCTGTGACTGGTTGTCCAGCTGTCACTATGAGAGGTCAGCCCACCTATGGGGGCCCTGGCAGACCAGGCCAACAGGGTGGCCTCTGAACTCTAAATGTCAGCTGCTGTCTGCCTCTGTACCCCTCTGCTGCAGACACAGCGTCTCTGAGCTCTGCTGAGCCACACAAACAACAGCTACGCAGCACTGTGAGCTTACAAAGAAACAACGTCTATTTTCAAAACTCATACATGTCATCCCGATGGTCCAAGATGGTCCAAAAACACTGGTAAACAAGAGCAATACTCTCCCAAAATCCAAAAACTAGATGCTAATAAAAAAGCTAAAACTGAAATTAATTGAATGAAACCTATTCTGGGAAACAGTGGGATTACGTCCATCTAATGACGTCATGCAGGCCAAAAATAATTTTTTTCCATCAGCTTACATGCCACCTGCTAATCATTTTTAACACACTCACACACCGATGGAACAGACAGCGGGAGCAATTTGGGGTTCAGTATTTTGATCAAGGACACTTTGACATACAGACTAGAGGAGCCGAGAATCGAACCGCTGATCTTCCGATCAGTGGACAACCCACCTACCTTCTGAGCCACAGTTGCCCGCCAATTATCACAGACTGAATGTTCAGACAACTGGCAATTCAAACCAAAAATATCGGTCAGCTCTGAAAAACTCACCCCAACTACTCATCACAAACTCTCCCCCCAAGAAAGTGAAGAAGCCTCTAGGATGAGAGGTGAAACGTCTCCAAGAAACTCAAGCAAGTCCAGTTGCCTACGATATAGCATTTAAGATTACCATGACCTGGATGACTGAGAATCTTCACCAACAATCTCCCCCCTCATAAATAAATTTTTTGCTTGTTGTAAAGGGACAAGGTCCTGGAGCCAAAGACGCACTGAGCTACTTTATGCTCCGGTTCCGGCCTGATCCGTTTCCTGTCGTGTAGGAACACTTGGCAGCCAAATGGTTCTCACCCACTAAGAAATGCCCTGGTGTATCCTCTCCCCCAAACCTGCATCGTGCACAGCTTTCCCACTGTGGGAGCATCTGCATGATTAGGAGCTACAGTCCCACCATTAGCTTTAACCTGTAATCTGGGACCAGTTAGCTTTTAACTGAGTGGGTGGGAGTGAAAGACCCCTTTGGGCCGTGGAGCAGTGCTGAATATGTTCAAGAGAAAAAGAGTCAAACTTCAAACATTTACTGGCAACTCTACAACTACTCATGAGTCCTCCCACTCAACATCTGCTTCAACATACACACAGATTAGACCACTGAGCGTTCTGACGCCCGTCTCGTTTTTGTCAAGACACCTGATTGAATGCTGGCGCTATCATTGTCTCATTTGATCACCAGACAGCCTTGAGGCTACCGAACTTGTATGGATGAGCAGCAGCATCACAGACACATTTCATACCATTAAATGCGTTTGGCCTCGACATAAATCAACTTGACGCAGCATCAAATTTGATGCCTGACATATGCAAACTGGGCTCAAATTACGCTCTTGATCGACTGCATGCAGACAGATTTGTGTGAATCCCATATTTTCTGCGTTTTCTCATGTGGTACTTTTAAATGCCAGAGGAATTTTTATGTTCAGAGGCTGTGGCTGCCACAGGCACTAACAATCCTGAGTTTGTAAGTCTCCAGGTCTCTCTGCAGAGAGCACGTCCCTCGGGGCTCTGAGAGCTGGCTGGGAAGGAACAAGGTGGTACATCGGTGTGTTAATCCAAACCTTTTAACCAGATGCCAAACCTCCATGTCCCAGTAAACAGGGAGGTTTTGGCTTGAACAACACAGCCTAATTCCACAATAGTCCAAAGCAAATACAGGCCTCTCTGGTTTGCCTTGGTGAGTGACTAAGAAATATTCCCCCTAGTATACAGCAGACAGCTTATAAAACAAGGTTTCCTGACCATTAACCTAAAATCTGTTGTCAAATTTCCCCTGGACGCTGGAACAAAGAATGAAAATCTGGGTTTACTCACTCTCATGATGGACACTGTGAGAAGTAACAGCTCAAACCTTGAAATGAGGCTCACATTCAAGCCAAGACAGGCTGGCAAAAAGACAGATGAACAAATACTGGCCTTTAAAAGGCAGGACCACCCCCCCCCCCCCCCATGACACCACCATAACAACAAACCCCCATCTGCTGGGAGGATAACAGGGTGATAATGACAGAGCTCCACGGCAACGTTCAATCATCTGCTGTTTAGAGAAGCTTCTCAAATCCAAACTAAAGTCTGTCTGTTGATTCATGGTTAGAATATGGAAGGTGTGCAGAAGGATGCTGCCTTTACTTACGGTACTGTATGTTAAACCAACAGATGTACAAAGTGTAAGTCATTTATGAACTTCATTAAGGCATCTGCAGGTGTCACCAGGCAATTAACTAGCCTGCAGTTATTCCACAGGGTAGTTAATAACATGTCGGGCAGGAAATCCAAAGTGTGGGATCATTTTGAGAAGGTGAAGGACGAAACCAAGGTGATATGTAAACTCATCTTCATTGGTCATTTTCATGTACAACTGTTTAGAGAGTGTCCTCTTCCACCTTATTATCGTCCAATACAATGTCTTAGTCTGCAGGAAGCTGATCTCTATCTGTTAGCAGTTGAGACAGCCTCAGTGAGCTGAGAGAAAAGCCAAGTCACAAGTCTGAAACCACCAACAATGTGATACACACATAAAGCTTAGTTTAGACATGTTTGCCAAACACCTCCCGAGAGGCAGTGTAGGTACACACTGTAGTATTTGATAACCATCTGTGAACACAGACATAAACCTTCCTCTCTGTACAGACTTTACACCAACCAACTCTGTGCCTTCCTGTATACACAGAATGAATGTTTCTTGTTATTACTGAACTCCTGTATTATCAAAACTACTACTCTGAAGTAAAGCGATCAGATCTTACAGTAGGCAGGTCATTGTAGCTGCAACATGACCAGCTCATGTAAATCCCATACACGTGAGTGTTTATGAAAAGCCTCAGTGTGGGGTGAAAGTCCTCCAGACTCTGTGTCTATCAGAGGGGAGGGGGATACTTCCAGACAACCGCAGGCTTGTGGAGGAATGCCTGGATCCCAGAGTTCTCCAGGCTGCAGCCACCATCCACCCCCAGACACCAGTTCACACATTCCTCAGCCCTCCATGTCTCACCTAGTGGGTGGCTCTCATGTCCGCTGGGTTTGATACAGACAGCTGAAGCTGATGATGATGATGATGATGATGATAATGTGTCCTTCAAGATGTTGCTACTCCATGGCAAAAAAACAACTATAAAAATATGACTTGAGTGACTTTGTGACAACTAAAGAGACAAGTCATACAGGTCACAGCTTTTCCAAGGGGACATAATGTTGTTCAGGAATCGGTCTGGCCACTGAACTAAAAAACAACTGATCCATGAACAAACAAACAGCCGACCATAAGCCATGCTACCAGAAATGGAACCCAACCCAACCAAAACCTGAAAAACTAGCCATTGCAGAAACACTGCATATAAAACAAAACCTTACCATTCAAAATCTTAGTTTAATGCTTTGTTTTTTGTTTGTATCTATTTTCCCCCACCCCTAGTAAACAACCTGCCTCAGCAATGTCGGGGTGGGCGATATGGCCCTAAACTAATATCACCATATTTTAGGGTATCTTTGAGATAACAATATTCTTGACAATATGACAAATTAGTTATATATATATATATATATATATATATATATATATATATATTAATTGAAGAACACAGAATTGCAACAAAATAAGTGATATAGTTTCACAGTTTGCTTCAAATATTCAGTAAAACTAAACATTTCCTCTCATTTCTTCAGTTTGTGAACAACAACAGTAACTCAGACTGTGATACAGATTCTGTCATAATATTAATAGTTCAACTAAATCAAATCTACCACAAATTACACATTTAAACAGCTCCCAAATACAAAAAAATGTCCCCTGGGATCTATCTATATATATATGTATAAATCAACAGGTGATTTCCTTCTTCTAGTAAAATCCTAAATGATTGAGTTGTTTTTTTTCCACCTGGACCTTTATGCTCTACCATTTCTCCTCTAATCATCTCGCTGTAACCTGTGACAGGCTGTTATGATACCACAACTATCACACAGTCACATGTATGGAGTTTATTCACGTAGGTTTACATCAAGTGACAAAATCACTTGACGACACAGACTCCCGTGTGCGCACGGCGAGAGAGGAGAGGGAGAGACGCTGTGCTGCTGCCAGAGGAGCTGCTGAATGAGTTCCCTCTGAGCGGTAAGTCACTAAAAGAGTCTGAGAAGTCCGGGGCTGTTCATAAAACATTCAGGACGCCACAGTTTATTCCACACTACTGAAGCTGCTCCTCCTTAAAGGGACAGTGCACCCAAAAATGAAAATTCAGCCATTATCTACTCACCCATATGCCCATAGAGCTACAGGCTACAATGAGGCTAAAAACAGAGTTCAAATGACGTTTTTCCAAACAACTTTTTATGTCGGGGCTTCAGGACACTTGGATCACTACGGACGAGCAGTATGGAGATATTTTGTGGTTTCAATTATGTGTTTTTGGACGTTTGAATCTGGGGCGCCGTCAGCCTCCATTAGGTGGAGTTGTGTTGCTACCTCCTCTCCCCTTGGATTTCTGCAAGTGATGTGAGGACTCTAAAACTTCACCTGAGCCTCCATCAGCATATGGGTGAGTAGATAATGGCTGAATTTTCATTTTTGGGTGCACTATCCCTTTAAAATAATTATGAAGTATTACTGCTTTCTTGGGTTTTTTGTTGTTTAAATGGATGCAACAATGTTGTTTTGCAGCAACTGGGAAAAATCCCATTCATTTATTCTCATGTAGACAGTTTTGCAATGTGACAGTCTACATCTCACTCTGTCAGTCTTCCCTCATTTAGTCAGTATGGTCTTCTCACTTTACTCTTTACTTTTCTTATTTTCATCCTCCCAGCAGTCAGCATCTCTTCCTCATGTCTCCCTCCCTCCCCTGAGAGTCGCTGTCTCCTGTTTTCTCTCATGCCCTTTAATGTTTCCCCCTCCTCTTCCCCTCCTCCTCCCCGAGCACCCCGGGGCCATTCCCCGTCTGTGTACCTTTGATCAGAGCTACTTACTTATAAGTGTACAGCCATATTCTTCTTTGCCGTGTTCACCTACGTCACAGGCGTAAACACAAATCTCACGCGCATAGTATTTCGAGAGTAAACCGGGGAAAGTTCAACAAAGCCTTATTCTCTACATATATCTGCAGGGGCTGTGTAACAGTCTGCAAAACAAACCCCATTCATGATGGGACTCTGATCCTTGGGGGGTTCGTGGTGCTCAGGTCCCAAAGGAGGAACAAACAGATGATCCTAACAAGAGATACTTCTCTTTATTTTCTGCTGCTGCTCCTTTTTTTCTCCCCCTGTGGAACACAGAGGCATCAAAGCCAGGCAGGGGGAATAGGACAAGCAGGCAGCCAACCTCTCTGAATAATAAGCTGGTGGTCCTCCATGTTGATGTCACTGGCACTGATCTCAAGATGAAACTAAGGAGTAGTTGCTCCCGGTGGGGGCGGCTGGCATTTAAACCGCTGAAGCCTCCCCCTCAGCTGGGATCCAAGACCTGGAGGAATCTTTCAAAGTGACGACCAAGTCCCAATTATCATGTCAAACACTTCCAGCGCAGAGATGAGAACATCAAAGCCTAGATTAAAGGCTAGATGGGAGTCGTTTTTTCACATTCTCTAAACACTGCTGCCGATAATAAGCAGGCTTATGGCTTGATTATTGTTATAGGAGGGAGATAAAACCCGGGCTGTAAGATCTGCAGTCAGTTGCATCAGCTTTGTTAAGTTAAACAATTTGCTGTGCACGAGAAATTATGAGATTAAATATCAATACCGCCCACCCCAGAACTAGAAGTCAATAGCAGCTGGTTTGTACAGTAGTGAACCTCAGTGCTGTATATACATACGAGACTGTTTAGCCAGAGGAGATTTAGAGAGCACACCAGCCAAAGTAAACAGCAGCACAAAGCAAACAGTCGCCCAGCTGTCACACTGCTGACGCTCACAGCCGCCTGCAGCTCAACAGCCAGGTTACAATCCAAGGAGCTGCATGTAAATTGAAATGTATGTTTGCTGTTAGACAACCTGACTGCACATATTTATGTAGATGCATTATGCTAAATGTTGTAGCACTGACACACTTATTCATTCAGTCAAAGGAATACTTCACCCCCCAATCAACCATTTGTATATCAATAACTCGCCCTGTGTTATCCTGAATTTGAGAAGAAACATTTTTCCTTGTTTTTAGTATTCCTTTATTCAACTGGTAAATCTAATAATAATATGAAATTAACAATAGTTTTTCTAATCTCAGAAGGTGAATGAAGAAACAAGACATCTACAGTCACGCTTATGGCTCTGTGAGGCTGCGGTGATTTGAGCAAAACGCTAACATCAGCACTGCTAATATGTTTGTTTAACAGGTAATGACGACCACGGTCATCATCTATAGCCCCGTTTACACTGCCAGATTTTCCGTGAATGTTGGGCCATTTTGCCGGCAAGCTGCGAGCGTTTAGACACACAGAGCCGGATTGGCGAGCTGATCCGAGATGCCCAATTTTCCACCTCATAGGGTAGACATATTGGTGGAACCCTTTTAGTTTAAACAGACCGAGGCAGCCTTCCACAACGAGAGGGGCTGTTGATGACTTGTGGGAGGAGCTGTTGATGACGCTGCACGTGCGAGCCACTGNTACTGCCAATGCTGAAAAAAGACTGATTGGGCTTTCCTGCAAATTTGCACAATTCCTGTTTAAAAAGGGCTTTAGTTTAGCATGTTAGCATGCTAACATTTTATGACAAGAACAAAACAAAGTACAGCTGAGGATGATGGGAACTGGAGAGTCACCAAAGTTAACATGAAGGGGATCCTGACTTAAGTTTCTCCTGTCTATGTCCTCTAGAACAGTGGTATTCAACTTGTGGGATAGGGTGACAGGTGGCCCGCTGACCACTGCCTAATTCACAATAAAAATGACTTAATACACAGTGTGATTTTTTTTTGTACTGTGAATTTAAATATGGGGCCACAGTGCATAAGAACACATAAAAATGGAGCTTGTTTATCCAAAAACAAATGCCAGCAAAGGACAGTCTGGATTCTCCGACAGAGATCCTGGCTAAGCCCCGAGTGTCGTCAACACCCCTGCGTACACTTGACTTGTGTGGGGTTACTGTGACTGGATTTGCCTCTTGACAAAGATGAGTGAGGACAGTAAAAGTCAAAAGGTTGAAAACAGGCAATCAATTCATTATATTTACTGGTAAGCAACTAATACTGGCTTATTAACTGGCCTCTGGCTTCCTGTCGTTTTGTTTAAGTGGCCCCTGGGCAAAACAAGTTGAGTATCCCTGCTCTAGAGCAATGGGTAACACTTTACTTGAAGGTATCTACATAAGAGTGACATGACACTGTCATGAACCTGTCATGAACATTATGTACATGTCATAAACGTTTATGACTGCTGTCATTAAGTGTCATTAAGTGTCATTAAGTGTCATTCGGTTTTTGTAATGACAAGTTGACACTGTTGGGGTTGTCTTGATTATGACAACTTGACATTAATTAAAGTGACATTACCAGAAGATGTCTTTATGTTAATGTCAGCGCAAACTTCTTGTGTTTATTTGAACTAATGTCAAGTTGTCATTATAAGGACATCCCAAACAAATTTAATGTCAACTTGTCATGACAAAGACATCTTCTGGTAATGTCACTTTGATTAATGTCAAGTTGTCATAATCAAGACAACCCAAACAATGTCAACTTGTCAGTACAAAAAATTAATGACACTTAATGACAGCAGTCATAAACGTTTATGACATGTCCATTATGTTTATGACAAGTTCATGACAGTTATGTCATAGTTATGACAGTGTCATGTCACCCTTATGTAGATACCTTCAAGTAAATTGTTACCGAACAATCTCTGGTATCCATCATCAGTAGAACCACATATAACCACTCCTCTGTCAACCAACTAAAGCCACAGCATGACTAGGTGACCTCTTGACCCCTCATGTCTTCATGTCCAACAGTCTCTCTTCCCATAACAAACACCACCACACTACGTCACATATACACGTAACGTCTAAAAGCAGAAGGCTTGGTCGCTATAAGTCATGGAAAATGAGAACTGTGGAAGTTTTATATTTGTATCAAGCATCAGATAAGTTGAGTTAATTTGCCTTACTTGACATTGCACGTCCTTTGATGTGACTATTGTGCATCTCAGTGTCGATGCTGAAACGATATATCGTGCAGCCCTCAGCTGACACATATCAGAGCTACGTTATGTCAACGGCTAACTTACAGAAAATAAATCTGCTGTTATGTCACATTACGTGGAAGGTTATCCCAAAAAAATTAAGACTGTTTAATTTGTGCATTGACACGCAGTTGACCTCTGAAACATCAGTGCCCTTCACATGTTTTATGCTGGGAGGCTCCTGCCTGTCTGGAAGATAAGAGGTCGACCTTGTTGATGCTCCAGAGTAACACACGCACACTTTGTTTGACTCTGATGATATGAGGATGTGAATGACACCTAGCAGACACTGTATGAGGCTCAAATATTGTTCTGTACTTAAAGTTTCTGTTATGTTTCTGTCCGTGCACTCGTGCAATGCCAAAGGATTCTCTCATATCTGATATCAGGCTCACTGAGTTGATTATTCATCACAATAAAGATTTACAAGAGTTTCCCTCATCACTGATTCACTTGGTTATGTCACTTTTAAATGCACCTACACAGCAAGTTTCCACCTGCCTCTCAGGTTTACTACAGACGTGAACTCTCCACACCACAGGTTATGTCATTTCACCCTCCACAACGTGAATACACGCAACATATTTCTCACGCTCAGCTACAGTTTCCCATGCAGAGAGGCAGAGTGAGGGCCTGAAAGCTCCCCTTGTTAAAGTCTGAGCCAGCAGAGTAAACACAGCATCACATGGAGCCAACAGGCCTTTCCAAACAGTCCCTTTATTATCAGAATCAAAACCAAAGAGCCGTCACAGGAACATCCTCGGTCTATTTAAATCCAGCCTGAGAGCAACAACTGGCAGAGCTTTGTTAATATTAGCAGCGGCATCAGTTACCTTCATGAGTGCTGCCACGCTGTTGAGAAACACCGGCTTCTCTTTGGCCAGAGCGAGCAGATACACCACGGCCTGCTCCCTGCCCTGACTCCGTCTCAGCGCCGGTACCGTCCTGCTGCCGCTCAGCACATGATACCGGTCCATGACACACACACATACACACTCACACACACACACTCAGGATGTGTCCTCTACAGCTCTGTATGACAGGACTGGAAGATGTGGCTGCTCCCTGCGCCTCCACTCAGCTCCTCCTGTACTGTAAAGTGATTTCACAACTGGCTGTGCTACTTTGGGACGGATGGAGAGCAGTCTAACCCCCACTTCAGACCCCCACCCACCAACCCACCCACCCACCCACCCATCCAGGTCTTGTGAGAGGAGGTGAGGAATCTCACTGAACAGGGGCGGAGTTAGGGATCATAATATTTAGAGACTTCCTCGAGTGGGAGGCGGCTTGCTGCTTGGTTCTAAGAAAAGCAAAAGGAGCTACCTTTATATACCCAGTCCAACTCGACACTGTATTATGCACCGCCTGCTGTTCACTTTAAATAGGCTGATAAATTTAATCGAGGCAAACGGTACAATGACTCTGGTTACAGCTGTTAAAAGTGGAAAACTTAATATGAAACGGTTTGAAAGGCTTTGAAGTGCATTAAAGCTTGAAGTTAAACTAAGTTTGCTGCATATTTGCACATAATCTGACTTCCTGTAATTATTTCTCTTTTGACTGTTTAATAATGCAGCATGTAAGGGCAGCTCTTTGAAGTGGGTTGTGATGCATTCACCATTAAGCAGGAGCGTATAAACTGACCTAGAGGCAGTTAGATTTAATTGAATGGTATCAGGGGTTTCCAGAAGTCAGTGTGACACTGAGGTGTTGCATAAGAGGAGGAGAGGCCACTGGAAAAGGTGTTGCTCACCCTGATAACATTTAAGTGGGTTGTCTGAAATTCACTTGGACAGGAATAATAATAAGGGACTTATTCAGCTCAGAGGGGTTCACCATTAATGCTGTTTTTTCTCTCGCCTTGTTGGGCAAGTTAGTCAGATATTTACTAGCACAAAGTCTTTTTTTTTTTTTTTGCATCTATCCAGATTGCTCTATTTAATAGACATTATCAGATAACAACAAAGACTGAAGTTAATTCAGTCAGGACCAATTGAAGTATTATATCTGGTGGTATGGCTCTGTTCTGGGGCTTCTCTGCCTTTCCTCTGGCCTACGCAGAAAGCCCAAGGTGAAGAGAGCAAACCTCTCTGCCCTTCCACGTGCAAAAAAGGAAAGCCTGAGGCAGAGAGAGCACACCTCCCTGCCCTTCCATGTGCCTACATGGAAAGCCTAAGGCAGGGAGAGCAGCAGCAAAGACCCCCCGGGAACAGAACAGAGCAGCATCAATGACAAACAGAAATGACACTGATAAGTCAGACACAGCATGAAAAGGAGGAGCTGGGGCGGAGGCAGGTTGCAAAGCAGCTTGCAGAGGAAGCAGCAGCAGTAGACGAAATTATCTAATTGGTTGCATAGAAAGGAATCAGCTGACTCCCTTGCCTGAACTAACGCTATGCGCAATTTGTCAAGTTTAATTTTTATTTATAGGGGCTCTATACAAAATTCAGAGCTAGCAGCTAACAGTGCTAACTCCGAAAACAGTGTTAAGCAGCAGCAACAGTGCTGCCAGAGTCAACGGTGTTAACCAGGGGAAAACAGAGAGAGGATGCTATGCTTTTGCAATACCCATGAACTGAATAAAATAATGGATGTAGCTGCTGTGATGTCACACCCTGCACTGCTATTTTTGAAGCCTTGAATTCGCTATTTCGGCTGTCGCCATCTTGGTTTTTTTGGAGACAGAAGTGCCCACATTTGGTCAAGAGGCTGCAGCTGTGGAGGAGTGAGGGGTGGATCTGATTCACAGAGTGCAGTGATGCCTCACAGACAGCTGTCACTCAAGCAAACAGCCATTAAATATGCGTAACAGGTGAGTTATTAAGAAAAAATAAAAATATTTTTTTATACCAGTCTGTAAACATGTTTATTTCTGCTGGGCAACAGACAGGGGAGAAGCTGTGGTTCCAACGGTAGATACGTTGTCCACTTATCGGAAGTTCGATCACCATCTCGTCCAGTCCACATGTCAAAGTATCCTTGAGCAAGATACTGAACCACATATTGCTCCCAAAGGCTGTTCCACTGGTGTGTGAGTGTGTTAACAACTGAATCGCAGGTGGCACCTTGTATGGTAGCCTCGGCCACCAGTGTATGAATGTGTGTGTGAATGGGTGAGTGTGACTCGTAGTGTAAAAAGCACTTTGAGTGGTCAGAAGATTCGAAAGGCGCCATACAAGAGCAGGTCCATATACCATTTACGGAGACAGACTCTATTTTGGGGCCAGCATAAAGTGGCCGTTCAAAGAAATGTAGTTTGGCTTTATTTTTCAGGTGCAGAGGTTGCTGCTTGGCACCGCTACCATCACATTATCTACGGTAACTATCATTTGATCACAGTGCAAAGCGGCGGCGATGACCTACCCAGTGGGATAAACAACATGACAACAGTCCTTTCAGTGCAATTAATTAGCACATCCACAAGTGACGTCTCGAGCTAATGCCCTTCTTCAGATCTCAGACTAACCAGTGGGTTACACACATGCACTGACACACACACACAGCCGGACCAGCTTACCACAAGAGAACCACAGAGGGAGCGTAACTTCTCTGCTCAGGACACCATTACTACACTAGATCTTTACATAGAAAGGTGGTTTGGTGCTGTATTAATGCTCTGACAGTCACACGCAGAACCTTTAGGTAAATGAATCCGTAATAAAACAGTGTGTCACAGATGTGAAAGAGGAGAGACGGCTCACTCCTGAGCTCCTCCCCTCGTCAGCTCTGGAAAAAATAATGTGTTTAATTATTTTTTACAAGCGAGTTACTGGATTTACTAGCTCGGCGTGGCATTTTACTCACCCTGGGCGATCAGGCAATTCTTATTAAACTCTTAAACAGCCAACATTACATTTGGATACACTGAGATCTGATGGAGGGATCAGCAGAAAGGAGCTGCTCACATGGATGTGTTTGTTAGTGGAGGGTAAGAAGGAAAGCTGGGAGCATGACTTCCAAGCTTTGTACGATGACACTGAAAGACTGCGTGTTTCTGTGTTTGTGTGTTGTGACTTCTGACCACATGTAATTTATTTAAGAATTCTCTTTGTATTCTTGTGACAGATATTGTTAGATTTTTATTAAGACTTGTTTTTTCCCTATGGAAGTATGGTAAGAAAAAAATACATATAAATATAAATAAGACATGGACACATCCAGACAGAACATATAGTTTAACCCTGAAATCATGACACAAATAAATGCTATTTAAATCTGCTTCTCTTCACCATAAGAGTTCATGACATGTTTTTGTTTCTGAGATCTTGGCTGACCTACTCTTTACTAACATTAAACAGTGAGACTACCCCCTCTAGTGGAGAGGTAACAGCACAGCACACTGCACTGCTGCAGTTAAAACTGACTATATTTACAATATGAGCAAAACAAGTCAATCCACGCTCCTGCCTCCTCTGCTGCACACTGTCTGATGATCCACCAAACATTGTGGAGGGAATAAAGGCAACACTGCATCAGTGACATGATGCGTCCTAATCTGGGACTTGTTTTCAGTGTAGAAAATCCAAACGTGGCATATTTGTTGGTGCTGTCTCAAGACTGGATTACTGCAGCTTTCCTTTGGACGGGTGGGGAAGCAGATTTATCGCTGTCCCAGATTAAGAGTCTGCTCGACTGTCTTATCTGTTACAGCTCTTTAGTTTCAACAAAAAAAAAAGACAGTGAAAATCATAGCAGTCTGTTTCGTGATGATTTGAACTTGCAAATAAGCAGGTTGATCCTGTAGTCTAAACATTTACTGCTGTGTACTTTTTAAAATTACAGTAAACTGCGTGCAACTCTGCACAAACTCCCCTCCAGCATGAGCACAGTTACACCCGCTGGTCAGTGGGTTTGCGCAGAACTCCGTCTCCGTGTAGGTGCAGGATATATTTGGCAGCCTAGGTGGGCAGGTCTGGTGTCCCGCAGTAGCTGGATATATTTGGTCGTGCTCTGTAAGATGCTGCTATACATATGTGGCGCTCTGTTCAGCGGTGCGAGGGTATATTTGGTCTGCTGGCCCTCGTGGACAGGAGCAAAGATGCCAACCATGCAGGAGAGACATTTCTCCGCGTCACGCACAGCCGACATGTGTGACATCCCGCTGGGGTGGAAAATGACAGAGCGGAGCAGACACAAAGACGGGCAGGGGAGGAGAGCAGAGCAGAGCAGCAGACGGGTTCAGGTTGTTGGTGGCGGCCTGCTGTATGATGATAAAGGCCAGAGTTGAACTTTCTTTTAAATTGCCACTAAATCAAATATCTGCCTGAGGGGGAATATTCAGAGCTGAATCCCTGATATTTCAAGGGCAATTCCACACATAAAAAAAGTGACTTTAGTCCAAAGAGACTTGAGTGTCTCATGTGGGCCTTTATAAAAGAGGCATTTAGTAATCTGTGACCTTTACCAACCTCCAGCAGCAGCCAGGAGGGACTGAGAGAACAGACCTGCTCCTCCACAGGACTCCACAGGAGCCTGCCAGCGCTCAGCCATCACCATGCAATCAAGTCAAGCCTGCTAATTAGAGCTGAAATCAAACAGGAGTTCTTAACAAAGAGATGTCACTGCGTAAATTAATCTCAGAAAGCAAGTGAGAAAAATAGCAAATGACAAACTCGTATTCTAACATCTTTGTCAACTGCTCATCTGAGTCCAGAGAGAAGCAGACACCGGTCTGATCCATACGTCACAGAAAGTGATAAAGGAACCTTCAGTATGAGCTGCTCGTAAAAAACGATGGTCTTTACTAACGTCACAGGAAAGATGAGGTCATCTTCAGTGGACAGACGAAAGGCGTGTGTGTCGGGCACGGCTGAAGCATGCTGCGACCCGGCTCATATGCCAAGTGTGTTTGCCAAGACAGCGTGTCAGTCAGACGGCCATGTGGAGAGAGCAGTGCCAGGCCGGACAGCTTGGATCACAGGACACAGGAAACAGTCGTCCCTGCTGACTGGTCATTAGAGAGGGCTCACCTCCAGGATCCAAGGGAAGACGCAACTGTGCTGAATTAAAGCCTGTTTAAGGAGTTTCAGGGCTCCCACACATTTTCATGAACCCATAATAAAATTTTCATTTCAGAAAAGCATGCACGTCACTGTGTCTGCTTCACTTGCCCGCCTGGTTAGGGCACTTTTCCACACACACACACACACACACACACACACACACACACAGGAGAGTCTCGCTTCCCATAACAAACACCACCACACTACATCACATATATATCAAATAAAGGCAAAAAGCCCCAAAAATATCTTTAAAAAATAAATAAAATTTAAGCTGAAAGCAGTGATGAATGGGCCCTTGCACCTCTGCGCAACTCAGGGGTGCTGGCAGGATGCCATCTGAGCTTGGAGTGTTACATATGTCTACCAGCTTTCATACATGTCGGCGAAACCAGGTTCGGGGGCTGCTTTGTTGAAAATTTGTAGGGGGCGCTACTGGGCCATGTTGTGAGGCCTGTTAAAGGAAATGACCACTTCAGAATGAAAATACAGACAGTACTTACTCTTATTTTTCCATACACTTGAAGTGCATGGAACCTACGTCCAAAATCATTTTGAAAATGTAATAAAACGCTGCTAATGCATTTAAAAAACATCAGAACGGCTTGTCCGTCGTAATCCAAGTGCCCTGAAGCCACGGCATGCAAAATTGACTTGAAAAGACATAATTTACTTCACTTTTATAGCATCATTTCTCACCGTGGTCAGTTAGCCTGCAACTCGCAAGACTCGAGAACAAGATTGTTTCTGAACGTTCTCGAGTCTCCCACGAGTTGCCATGTAAACACAGCACGCCTGCAGGCTAACTTCACTTCAAGTGAATGGAAAAATCCGGCTAGCTGTTAACCTCCGATACCCCGAACGAGTTTTGTGGATTAAAAAACTACACTGGACTTCTTGTCGGCATGAGGGTAAGTAAGTACTGTCTGTATTTTCATTCTAAAGTGGCCATTTCCTTTAACCAGACCCATATCAGATGTAAATTTTCACCAGGTCACACGTGTGCACCAATCTTGGTGTTTTTTCAGGCACAAAAATGCAATTCTTTCTTAAAAATAAGAATAATAAATAATAATAATAATTCCTTGGGTTTCAAAAGGGTCCTCGCGACCACCTGCAGTCGGTGCTCGGGCCCTAATAACTCTGAGACAATAAAGGTCTTTGGAAAGAGACAGTGATTTTTCTTTGGCTCTACTCTTTCCCGTACACATGCCACGTTTTCTGGAGCCTCAGATCCATTGTTTTCAATGTAGACACACAGATGGCGCGCTCAGAAGTGAGACTGACAGTGTCACGACGCACAAACGTTCTCAAGCGACAGCTGCACCCTGAGATAAACATGGATCGTGTACAGTAGCAGCTTTGTGGACGCAGCAGTGTTTCAAAACTTATCTTTATTGTCCATCAGGGGTGGAAATTTGTCCTCAGCTCCCCGGACACAAAAGACAACTTTGTAAAAAGCGGACAAGTAGTTAGTGAGACAGACATATAAAGTCAATACAGAACACTTAAACACATTAAATCAGCTCACTGTCTGTCACTTTGTCAAGGTTACTGATCGCATTTGGGATGAAAGACTTCTTAAATATATTTGTAGTTGCCAGACGGACTCTATAGCGCCTCCTGGAGCTCAAGAGCTCAAACTCAAAGGGTGGGAGCTATCTGCCAAGACCCTCCTCGTCCTTTCTGTAAAGAGTTGGGTCAAGAGCTTTTGTGGCCTGCCAACTATTTAACTTGCCATTGTTACAGTCCTCGAGAGTTTATTCTTGGACATACAGTCAAGATGACCGTACCAGGCAGGGAGGGGGAAGTTAAAACACTCTCAGCCATAGTTTGGTACACTAGTTCTAAAATCTGCTGACTAACACTGAGACAACAAAGTTTCCTAAGAAGATAAAGTTGCTGTGAGCAGCTCAGGATTTCTGGTAGGTAGGCTGTGATACAGTGCAGGTAATGGTTGCTTAGAGACTTTAGATGCAACCTACTCCCTTGCTTGGCACATAGTAGGCACAAGAGTAGCGCCTGACCTCACATTCATCAGGGGGTTAAAGACGCAGCATGTGTCCCCGCCATTAAGCATATAATAAAGTCAAATAGTAGCTAAATATATGACAGTAAAACACAATAAATGTGCTAAATTCAACATACATAGATTCATTTAAGTTGGTTGCAGTGTTGACCAGAGTCAGAGAGTTTGGGATGACATCACTGCTTGGTTGAGATTAGTATTTCATTATCATCTGATTAACTAACAGACAATTTACAACCAACACAATCAAAACCTACTGAAAAAAACAACAACAAATAAACACAGTCTTTGAAAAATTCCCAACTGTGGGCATTCACAGGAGGATCAGTTAGCGGACTCTAGCGTGCTGGTTGCCACGGAAACAGGAGTGCTCACTGCCTCAAATGTTCTCAAACTTTATGTCCTCAGCTTTCTATTGAGTGTTTAAAATCCCATAACTGATCGGAGCTTGTTGTCTCAGACCTGAAGTCGTCCTGAGTCGTAGAGGACATTATACAGCTGTTTTGACAGGCTGAGTGGAGCTGACCACGACGAGACAACTGACCTTTATGTGTAATTGGTGCAGTGCCCTTTTCAGACCTCACTTTAATCAACCAGTGATATCTGATGTGTGTGAGGAGGCCCTGTGCTGGTCTATCTGTCTGATATCTCTGCAAACACCAAATGTGCACTTAACATGCCCAGTGCGCACATTATCAACCTCATCTTCATCTTCAACAGCGTGACAGCGAAGAGGTCTGTCTGCAGAGCTCGCTGCACCACAGCAGCACACAGTAACATCAGCACCGCTGTGGCCCCGAGGTGTGATGGAGTCAAAGTTAATTAAATCCCCACTGTGCTGAACACAAAACGTAAATCAAAAGTGCATCACAGAAAATGAGTCAACCAGTCGATTAAGTATTCAAACAGCAGTGCAGCTAACTCAGGAGCACTTAGCAGTCATATTATGATGACGCCACAGCAGCCAAGGACGAGGGAGGGCTGGTGAGTAAAAGGAAACTGCAGAGCAGAGATGTTTAACTGGGTCTGAGGTCATTTAGAGACAGTGTCACCATTACATAGAGTTACATCCACCAGAGAGCACTGAGATGATTCTGACGCAGTAAAATGTCACATTTAGTACATATCCAAACAATTAAAAAACAAGAATAATAATCTAAAGGACCCATATCAGGATTGTTGGTTTACTTTGTGTGTTTTGGTTCTTTTAATTTCCATCAGCTAACATTTGCAGATTTTGGAAACTCCCCGATATAAGTATCTCCCTAAAAAATCCAGTTTCAGTCAGACTATTGTCCCATTTATATTTTCTCAAAACTTCCCCATCTTCATCACATCCGACAACTAAAAACATCCCCTTTTTTTTAGATTATTATTTAGTGCAGTGGTTCCCAACTGGTGGGTCGTGGTCCAAAAGTGCGTCGCAGGTCGATTCTGAAGTGATGCGCGAACATGTCAAGTTTGTAAAAAACACACTTTGTTTTGAAGTGCAGTGAATTTCTGGCACAAGCTTTTATTTTGAGGTGCTGTTTCCTGTTGTAGAGTGAGTAAATAACGGCAACTACTTGACAGAGACAGTAAATAGCTCGACGAGTATGGCGCTAAATATATTAAACTGTGTGGACCTTGAACTAATGACTAAGACGCAATCTGGACCCCGTGGGTGGACCAGTTGGGAACTGCTGATTTAGGGCTTTTGCCTTTATAATAGGACAGCTGGAGAGTGGCAGGAATGGGGGGGGGGGGCTGTTACAATGACACTAAAGTTAAAGCTCAGGCATTTAACGTCCACAGAGAGCTGCAATCACCAGGCGCACATGTGGTTATTCATAGTACAGTTAACAGTCTGCAGTAAACGGGAGGTGAGCTTAGCGTCCGTCTACTGCCGACATCAGGTGAAAGTGAAACTAGAAGACGCTGCCCGGTCTGGAGTGAAAGTCTGTGAATATTTAACTTAAAACTAACTTCCCTGGGGCACCTGGTGTCTTAGTGGGTAGAACAACAAAGTTTTATGAGTTTTCCAAAACTTTCAAGACTTTTACCAGGCCTGGAAAATGAGACTGAAACTCCATGACCGTGGGAATCCTGGACTTAGTCTAGTAAATTCAGAAAATGACGATATTATTATAAGATATCCAAAATCGAAGATGATATCTAGTCTCACATTATGCTGTTGATATACGGCCCTGCCCCATTTTCCATAACTGCTTATCCTGTTGGGGGTCGTGGGAGCCTATCCCAGCTGACACTGGGTGAGAGGCAGGGTTCACTCTGGACAGGTCACCAGACTATCACAGGGCTGACACATAGAGACAGACAACCATTCACACTCACATTCACACCTACGGACAATTTAGAGTCACCAATTAACCTGCATGTCTTTGGACTGTGGGAGGAAGCTGGAGCACCTGGAGGAAACCCACGCAGACACAGGGAGAACATGCAAACTCCACACATAAGGGCTGCAAGCTCTCCCCAATGCTGACCACTGCACCACCGTGCCGCCCCCTACTAAGAAATAACTATTGTAATTGGACATGGTTTGACCTTTGTGAGGTTTCAAACTGGACTGAAGCTACCATGTCCACATCTTTGATAATATCCAATATCATGAAACCAGATGTCGTTAGTAATGTTCAGTATTTCCCAAAGATTTCCACTAATTGGTTTGAAGAAGCCTCAGTACTTCACCATAAATATTTCACAACGAGCCCTTCATACCAGATGGGGTATTAATCAATTATACAATGTAATTAAACAGCATTTAAACAACACCAACAGGCCAAAACCCATTCCAAGTCCGATACCAGCCCGATCTGCATCAGTGTATCAGTGTGTGTGAGTAGCTGCAGTCTGCCAGCAGCCTCCCGCTGCCTCTGAGCTGTGTACTCCTGTTGATTTCACAATAACGCTCTTTTTCCTGAATAAACCTCTCCGACACTCGCTGTTCACATAACTTTGTTTTCTGGTAATCAGTTGTGTGAATGAGTAGCAGGCTGTGTGTGAAATGATTTAAATGCAGATGCTCTGGGGCAAGAAAAATCTGTCATGACAGTGAGTCAACTGTGACTAATTACAGGCCCTGCAGCTCCACGCCCTGCCTCCTCAAAGAGCTGAGAGTTTCTGCCTTCGAAAAATACAATAACATCACAGGCTGCTGAGGAATCCTGCCTCTGTGTCCCCGGCGGTCCTCCCTCGTCCCTGGACGCCTCTATTTACTGGACATAAGCGCGTTCTTGACCTTATGTGCCATGAGCTACGTACACAATCTAATGTCAATATTGTTCTTTGTGTGTCTGTAAGTTGTTCTGGGCCAAAGGTGGTTGTGGCTAATAACCCTTCAACGAGATCAAAAGATTTCAGGTTTGACTGATTGGGCTATGAGGAGGCTAGCAGGTGCAAATAGCCTGTATTATATATCATGTAGAGTGTTACTGTTGTGAGGGTGAAGAGCTTGTCAGTGACTTTTTCCTGAACCCATCCTGGTGACATTCCTTTAGGTTAGTTTGCAGTGTAATCCAACACACCTATTCACAAGTTGAGGTGTAAGTTGCTGCCTTTAAACTGACAGTTAAAGATTTACCAGCGCAATATTATATACACTCACCAGGCACTTTATTAGGTACACCTGTTTAACTGCTCGTTAGCACAAATATCTACTCAGCCAATCACGTGGCAGCAACTCAATGCATTTAGTCATGTAGACATGGTGAAGACGAGCTGCTGAAGTTCAAACTGAGCATCAGAATGATGAAGAAAGGTGATTTAAGTGCCTTTGAACGTGGCATGGTTGTTGGTGCCAGACGGGCTGGTCGGAGTATTTACTGGGATTTTCAGCACAACCATCTCTAGGGTTTACAGAGGATGGTCCCAACAAGAGAAAATATCCAATGAGCCAAAATGCCTTGTTGATGCCAGAGGTCAGAGGAGAATGGCCAGACTGGTTCAAGATGATAGAAAGGCAACAGGAAGTCAAATAAGCACTGGTTCCAACCAAGGTGTGCAGAAGACCATCTCTGAAGCAACAACACCTTGTCCAACCTTGAAGCAGATGGGCTACAGCAGCAGAAGACCACACCAGGTGCCACTCCTGTCAGCTAACAACAGGAAACTGAGGCTACAATTCACACGGGTTTTCTCACCAAAACTGGACAATAGAAGATTGGAAAAACCACATTCAGATGGAAGCATGGATCCATCCTGCCTTGTATCAACGCTTCAGGCTGCTGCTGGTGGTGTAATGGTGTGGGGGAGATTTTCTTAGTACCAACTGAGCATGGTTTAAACACCACAGCCTACCTGAGTATTGTTGCTGAGCGTGTCCATCCCTTTATGACCACAGTGTACCCATCTTCTGATGGCTACTTCCAGCAGGATAACGCACCATGTCACAAAGCTCACATCATCTCAAACATGACAATGAGTTCACTGTACTCCAATGGCCTCCACAGTCACCAGATCTCAGTCCAATAGAGCACCTTTGGGATGTGGTGGAACGGGAGATTCTCATCATGGATGTGCAGCCGACAAATCTGCAGCAACTGTGTGATGTCATCATGTCAGTATGGACCAAAATCTCTGAGGAATGTTTCCAGCACCTTGTTGAATCTGTGACACCAGTTATGAAAGCAAAAGTGGGTCCAACCCGGTACCAGCAAAAGTGTACCTAATAAAGTGGCCAGTGAGTGTACATGAAGTTGAAGTTGTATGTTGGAGGATTGGATTTTTACTAATTTCACTGTTACAAATGTGAGTGTGAGGTTTCTTTCTTTTACATCTGAAACCGAAGCTGAAGTACTGATGTTATACTCTGTCCATTACTCCTTGATTTGCTCACTCAGTTCCAAGGGGAGAAGTCCAAATGTAAATATTTTACCTGTTATGCAGCAGCAGCAGGTTCTATCTTCAAAAGGTATTCTCAGGATCACAGATGTCGACTATCTGCCCAGAATGATAGCATGTGTTCTCGGGGTGAAGCCAATGTTTAAATTCAGCATCATTCTGGGCAGACGGCAGACATCGGTTGGATAACAAAAATACCTACGAAGAAATGAACCTTTGATTGTTCCCCAGTACAGAATCACAGAGAAATGTACAGGTAGGGCTGCAACTAAATATTTTCATTGTCGATTGATCTGCCCACTGCTTTCTTAATTAATCAATAATAATTTTGTCAATAAAATGCCAGAAAACAGTGAAATATGCCCTGTGTGATTTCTTCAAATGGTATTTTTTCATTTGGCTAAAACTCCAAAAATCTAAAGCTATTCAGTTTATCAAGTATGACAAAGAAAAGCATCAAATTCTCACATTTAAGAATCATGAAACCAGCAAATATTTGGCTTTTTAGCTTAAAAAAATGACGGAAATGATTATTTGATTATCAAAATAGAATAATTGTTACCCGAGGGTACCCTAACCCTAACCCCAGGATATCTCTGTAATGCCTTACCATAACCTGATCTAAATCCGACCATAATGTCAACTCAGGACCAGGTTCACTTTGCCTCTCTATATCTGTATATCCTCCTGACACTGACTAGCATCTTATAAATAACAAATCATGCTAATGTTTGAGGAAACAAAACAGCTGTTGTGTTCATTTTGATCTACAGACCAGCCTCTCTTGATGACATCAGTAACTTGAGTGGCTCTCTGTCTGGTCTTGTAGCACTCAGCGCTGCCCTCCTCACTCTTAAGGGTTAAACGCAGTCTCATTGTGTGAATGAGGCGCTACCGACACACTGTTTTACTGCCATGTCTCTATAGGAGGCACCAGAACAGGACCTGGTTCACAGAGACAGAGGGCACGTCGTCTCAGTCTATCCAGCCGAGCTGCCTTCACTCAGCCTCACACTTTAAAAAACACCCATTTTGTAATTACAAGCGGAGCAGACAAACGTCTCCTCACGCAGGCACAAACACATATAAAGGCCTTTAAAAGGACTTTGTCTCAGTGGTTTCATTCAGACTGGCAGACAAGTTCAAGATGTCTAACGCCGCTCCCTCCCCCTCTCCCTACACCCCCCCTTCTGTTCAGTTTAGGAAACAACAAACAGTGTGGTTGCTATGGGCTCATCTGGGTGCCCCGAGACTGCACGTCAGCAGCAGTTTAGACAGCCGACAGCCAAGTTACAGACAGTTCACTGAGACGGTTTACGGGCCTGGTTACTCCTCCTTTACCAAACAGACATGGAGTCATACAGTCGTCGCAGTCTGCTCCTCCAGGAGGTCATACAGATTAAAGTTAGACCGAGCCGCTGGAGGAATATTCACAACATTTCATCTCTTCTGGACATAATCATACCAATGAAATTCTTTTAGACAGGTTACAAGGTGCTGGAGGCCAGTTTCTGACATGTCAAAGATCCTCCGTAAGATCCTCTCACATCACACTGAAGTCAAACTAAATATAAAATGATATTACCTTTATAACTGATCAGAATTCTGTGTTAAACTTATTTCAACAGATTAATTTTAACAAGAAAACTCAGGCCTTTCGGGGAACATAGGAGGTGTAATTGTGGGTTAACTTTCCAAGTAGCACTGAAACCATTTGTTGATTAAAAGAAAATAATCAGAGAGCAAGGCAGTCGAATAATAGTTTACAGTAAGTCATATATCAGGACAAAAACAAGCAACTAAAAGGTTTTGCCTTGGTCTCTAGAAGGGATGTTCGCAACACCTCATTTCCCTGATGTTTAAACAAAAGTTTAAACTTGGACTACTCCACTTGACTAGGAGTGCTTTCACACCTGCCCTGTTTGGTTCGGTTCAATCAAACTCAAGTTCCTTTGCCCCCTAAGTGCAGTTCGTTTAACCAGGTGTGAACACAGCAATCACACTCAGGTGCACACCAAAACAACCAAGCCGAGACCTTCTTGAAGAGGTGGTTTCAGTCTGGTTACAAACGAACGATGTTGCGGTTCATTTGTGGTGAGAATGTGTTCCGACCTCGATTCATAGATGAAAAAAATAATCACAGGTCACTATTCGAAAGATTGATCTGTAAACCACCTTGAGTGAAACGGTGATATGAGTGTTGCGATATCTGCCTAAACCTTAAAAACCCTGACAGGATTAAGATGAGCCGTCAGGTATAAAACAGCTCTACAGTAATACTGTAGTCATGAAATGTGCTCAAACCCTGTGACGTATCAAGTAAATCTGCTTTAACCTTTCAGTCAGAATGGTGAACCAGGTACATGAGTGAAATGTGTTCTTTTAAAATGTAAACTAAATAAGAGTAGTTTCCTGCTGACGTGTGTTCCTGACTCACCAGTCTCTCCATTTCCTGCTCTCGAAGCCTCTCCTCCCTCTGTCGTCGGTGGTACTCCAGCAGCTCGTCCTCGTTGTCACTGATCTCTGTGATGCTGTTCTTCCTCTCCCTCATCCCAGGGTGGGGTCTCCCTGCGGACATCTTCCTGTGGGTCCTCGGGCTGGCCACGGGGGACGAGCCAGGCAGGGAGCCTAGACTGTAAGCAGGTGACAGCGAATTCCCAAAACTCGCCTTACGTGCTCCTGCACCACCACCGCCCTCCATCATCATAGAGGTAGGCGACGGACTGCGGTCTCGGATCCCCCTGCTGCACGTCGGCTCCTCGGACATAGATCCGGTCTTGCGTCGAAGCCTGGGACTCTCTGGGATAAGCTTGCTCAGACCTGAGGGGCTATCTGGAGTCCTCAAGGAAGGGATAGTCCCTGGGAGCGCCCCTGGGAGTACCGGGACCCCTCTCCGAGCCATGGAGGGGCTAAGAGGGGGCAGCTCTCTCATACTGCTGACACCTCCACCGCCACCGTTGAGCTCCATGTTTCTCCTGGCCATGCGAGGGCTCTCAGGGGGCTGCAGCGAACGTGAATGCTGCTGGAGCGGCGATCCTTGGATGATGTGGACGATGGGGTCCAGGGGAGGCTGGAAGGCTCTGGTGGGTTGAGAAAGCTGCCTGGAGGGGCTGGAGTTTAGGGGGCAATCAGCTAGACTGGTCTGTTCTCTGAAAGGGCTGGCAGGCCTTTCCTGCAGCACTGTGGCTGCCTTGGTCCTGGGACTGGAGGGAGACGGGGATGGACAGGAAGGGAATTTGGGAGTGAGTCTGGGGCTACTTGGCACAATGTTTCTACTACTGAGAGATTCACAAGAGGACAAAGGAGTCTGTCGGGGGCTCTCAGACCCATCTTGGCCTAGTCCTCTGCGGCTTGGCTTAGGGCTTGGAGGGGCCTCTGTTAAGACCTTCCTCTGCAGCCTGGGGCTTTCCTGAACCTTCTGGCCCGCCCCACCGCTGCTGAAGTTAGGCAGTATGGTCCGTGGCTGGGGTACAGGTGGAGGCTGGGTGGTGAAGTTGTAGCTAGAGGAGCGTACAGGCACTGGCGGCAGAGAAGAACTCTGGTCCTGGGGTCCTCCACTAGGAGACGGGCTTGTAAAGCTCCCACTGCTGGCCGCTGATGGGGAGGAGAGGGGAGAGAAGGGTGGCGATGTATTCTCATAGCTGGACCCCACGGACATAGCCCCTGGGCTGGTAGGAGGGGACAGCAGATACCGGCCCCCTCCATTGACCATGGGCGACAGCGGGGAGTGGGGAATGCCTCCAGGAGGCTTTTTGCCCTCTGAGGAAGAAGGCTGAGGGTCGTCCATGACTAGGGAGTCCATGATGTCCTGGAGGTCCTTCTCAATAGAGCTGACAATTGCACTGTGCTCAGACTGGACTTTATCTCCAGGAGCTGGGGGAGACTGGGCGGGACTGGCCTGGTGATTCCCATTGACCAAGCTCTCTGTGTCTGAGGGAAAGAAGAAAGAACAACTGTCATCGGGGTTCATCTTGCACAACACAATGGGTACAAACTGGAATACAGTCATGTTTAGCCTCTCAAGCAACAGGGTTGGGATTCAGAATCTCTGGGTGTTTTCACACCTGTTTGGTTCAGTTCAATCAAACTCAAACTCAAGTTCCTTTGCCCCCTCAGTGTGGTTCCTTTGTGCAGGTGTGAACACAGCAATCACACTCAGGTGCGCACAAAACAACCGGACAGAGACCTTCCTGAAGAGGTGGTCTCAGTCTGGTTACAAACGAACTCTGACGCGGTTGGTTTGTGGTGAGAAGGTGTTCCGACCTGGATCTGAACCAACTGCAGTCACATGACACATTGTTCGGGTTAAACATGAGCATGTTACAGTCCTGGAGGATTATTAATGTGCACCTCCTCCTGTAGTATATACAGGCATGTGGTCTTGTGCAGAGGTAAGTGTTATGTAGGAAAATGGTTACTGGAGTGAATTAAGTCAGTCTACATTTTGCCAACAGGTATGAAATAATGTGGAGTTTTACATCACTGTTACAAAAAAAATGGATAAATGGAATTAGATAAAATGTTCGTAGTAGTTCAGACTTCACAAATTCAAATTTGAGACTATTTAATGGACATGGAATTTAAAACATCTTAAGACTTTTTAAGGACCCGTACACACCCTGTGCTACCCAACAGGTCTGCTGTAAGGTTAGTGTTGGTTCGCCTGTTTACCGTCTGTTTTAGAGAACAAATTAGTTCCACCTGCGTAGTTCCTTGATTCTTGCTTGATCAACCAATACTGTGTGGCGGGCTACATTAAGTTTATTGAACAACAGGCTGGGTAATTCCTTGTCTTTCTTGTCAGAAAAAGCTTTCTCACAGTTCTACCTTCAAGACTCTTACTCTAAGAGTGTAATACAGTATTATCTATGGATTACCTAATATTATCTGTGATAAGGTGTCACACAAGTCTGCTGAATGGCCTAATCTTACCAGACTTTCCCTGAGCAATAGAGGTAGTCAAGAAGGTGATAAAACAGGGCAGCGAAATTCTGCCCATTGTCTGAACTTATCTGTCCTCACAGGGTGAACGCAGTAGCCTCGATGACTTCTTCATGACTTTCCATAACTAATTTGAGGTGATTTCATGACACAAAATGTTCTTTCCTTCCTGGGTTGGTTAGGTTTCAGTGCAGAAAATATCAATCCAGTTTTATTTATAAAGCCCAATATCACAAATCACAAGGGCTTTTGAGTACATGACATCCCTCTGTCCTTGGACCCTCACAGCGGATAAGGAAAAACTCCCCAAATAAACCCCTTTAATGTGGAAAAATGTGGTAGAAACCTCAGGAAGAGCAACTGAAAGGGACAGACAGACGTGCAATAGATTCCCATCCAGGCAGGCTGAACAGCACCTGATGGAAGGCGATTCAGCAGATACACTCCAAAAGTACCTGACCTCTCCAGATTTCCTTAAATGTCATGATATCAAAGAACCTGCATGTCAAACTGCAGCCCCGTCCATACTAGATATGTCAAAATCATCATCATTGTTTCCCTCTAAGAGTAGGAGCCATGCAAACAGGTAAACATGAGGAAAGAGGATGGATTAGTGGTGAGGGAAGAGGGAAGGACACAGCCAAGGAGAGGAGCAGACAGACAGGCCTGTGCGTTGGATAGGGATCAGGAGAAAATGTGCCTACATAACCCAATTATTGCGTGGCCCGAAAGCAACATAGGACACGGACCGGGTAATCTAATCTTAACCGCCTCTCTCTAATGTCAGTATAGTAGATTATTACAACAGAAACGCACGGCCACGTGGGAGCTTCAGCAGCGTGGCCTCGAGGCAGGGATCAGAGCACAGATCAGGTTTTATTAATGCTAAATGAAATCTGTTTAAATGGACTTGTTGTGTGGTTAAATGGCAACATGAGGATAATTGTAGCGTGGAGTCATTAGTGCAAACACTGAAGTAACAGAGGACAACAGGAGGATAGAGCCGTCATGTCAATATTGATGTAATAACATCACAAATCATACAAGATGACACACAGAGCAGTATGACACAGGAGTCAGATTTGTCTCTCTGTAGAGATGATGTCACGGGGAGATGTCCCAATAGCAAAACTGCTCTGAAATATAGAAGCTCCACAAATAATGCATTAGCTGGGCTTGTTCAGCAGAGATGGGAGCAGCTTCCTGCCTGCTCCCCTATAATGACTCTGCCATACAATGAAGCTCTGCCTTCATGACAGCCTGACCACAATTAAATCTGATTATATTTACATGCAGATTTCTGCAGCACTGGGGTGTGCAGCTGTCACAATAACAGCTATTACCGTTGTGCAACGCGTGAATGTCAAAGTCACATCGTGTCTCACAGGCAACAAACCGGCTTGATTTTTATGTACAGAGTGAAAAACGAGGGGGGGTGGGGTGACAAAAATAAAAGCAACCGTTTGCTGAGGGAAAGCCCGTGCAATGATGTCATGGGATAAAGACTATCGCCTCGAGTGCACCATGCCAAACTTCATTTAAAAATCTGATTATTTATTAATGTTAGCCTAACTGCCGGTGAATCTGCGTGTTTCATACACCACCACTACGACATCTCCTGACATGTGATGACCTCTACAATTCGGCATCACTTCCATCGTCATTAAGCCTTACTTGCTGAAACATACGCTTAAATCATCTGTCATTGCCTGAATATCCCTTCTTCATGATACACTGTGATCCAAGCAGAAGAAATGTGATTATTTTTTCAAATGACTGCATATTTATGGACCACCTGTATGCCGAATACATAATGAGATCCCAGTGAATCGCATAACGTATTCAAGGATGTCCTACGCTGTGAGGATTTTCCCAGAAAAGCAAACGAACCTAAAACCAGCAGATTTTTTAATTGAGTCTGGCGTGTGACCGGTTCGTATCACTTCTCCTGCCCAAAGCTCAGGCATTAAGCAGTAGGGTTACTCACATGATGGAATAAAACTGCGACCCGGTCAGTTTCAGTGCGGTTCACCTGCTACATGACACACACTGAGGCCCACATCCTCCGGACACCGGCTACAACACCGGGTGTGACGGAGCCCTGTCGTGCCTGGCTCCACACACACCGAGGGAGATATGGAGATTCACCACCGAGGTGATATTTCAGCCGGGGGTTGAGGCGCTCGGCACCGCTGCTGCCTACGGTACCACTTCCGTCAAGCTAATTAAACTGTGACACCGCTTTACCGGTCAAGACCTTCAAAATAACAGTCACTTTAAATTCACGTGTACAATACTTTGTGTCGTCATCGTAAAATACATCATAAAGTCCATTTAACGTGCACTTACTCTCATACATGTGACCACACGCCTAGAAACACATCTAGTTCTAGTTCTAGTTCTCCTCGTATGAGACATTTATTTTAATTTGAAGGTGAAATCGCCCCACTTCCGGCAACATGCCCGCCTTGACACAGCGCTTCCTTTCCAGGGTGATGTGAACTACTGCGAAATTTACAGCGCTGTTTTACAGAGTCACAGCAGTGGGTTTTATGGCTTTGTCATTGTTATTGTCTCTATAATGCAAATTATGTCAGTTTGAGATGAGACAGCATCAACAAATTACACATCTGGACAACAATCTGAGGCCCTATGGTCATATTTTACTGACGTTAAATAAAAAAAATAGTGGATAAATTGGATTATTGTGCCACCATTAAAATGGACAGGCCTAGAGACTGTTATTATCCAGTGACAATTTTTAGGCCAGCTTTTTGTAATTAGGTCTGATTACCAGAGTGGCACAACCTCTGAGGTGAGAGAGAGTTTCTGATGGAAGTTAATCCCTTTAAATAAACTGTAATTTTCCATACAAGGGGCGTTTCTAGGATTCAAGGGCATCAGGGGCTGAGCCCAGACCTCTGTGGGGGGACCCTCACTCTGAGTTTTTATTTATATATTCATTTTTAATGAACATGCGCTATTTAATGCTTTTTTTTTTTAATGCACTCTAGCACCTTATTTACCCTTAAAACTATCTTTAAATCTTATTTTCCAGATGATTCATGAATTGTGATGTTAAAGACTATTAGTAGTTGTTAATGATAAGCACTGAGTAGATGTAACAGGGTCAGATATACAGCAGTAATTCGTGCAACAAAGTCAAATTGCCATTTGTAATATTGCATAAGTAATTACACAAAATATGTTTCAGTTGTTATTACTTGACATGCTCAGGCCTCCATAGCCAATATGTGGAACGTTTGATACTTAGTTTCTGTACCCCTACATTCACCTTTGGGGGTACCCCACCTATAAAGGGGTGTCTCCCATCTTGCTTCTCCCCTTTTGCTGTTGTACTCCGTGGTCGTATTTGACGGAGGATTTTGGTTTTACTTCTGTCAGAATTTTCAGGAATAAACGGAGATCAGAGTCCATTGGTTACATTAAATAAGAATCCTTTGCAACTGCTATCATTAAAAATTGTACTTGAGTATTTCCATGTTATGCTGCTTCAGGCCTCAATCACACAGAAGGTGTTTTAGCAGCTGGAGGCGGCTTTTCTAATTGTTTGTAATGAGAATGAACTGCCTGTTTTTGCATTGTGACGCGCCTCACTTTTCTGCGCTCTAGGCACCTGGCGTTTTTTGCCGGAGTGCTCTGAACTCCTCAGCTGTAAACACTTCAACTCAGATCAGAAAAGCGCCCCACATCATCTCCACTTTTTTCCCATTGTCCAATCAAATGATTTGAGAGGCGGGCCCTCTGTGGTGGTCACGACAACAAGTTTACAGTTGGTAAACAATGGAGGAGAAACTGGTGGTAGCGGTTGCTGGATACCCAGAGATATACGGCCTGATGATAGACAGCAGGTTGTCAAACTGCCCCTGAGTCATCCTAAAATATGCCTGGAAGCAGCCATGATGGAGGAGAAGCTCCTGGACCAACTGGCGGTACTCCCCATGATCCAGCCTCTTTTTTAGGGTCTCATGTACCCACACAGATCTCTGTTTATCTGCTGACAGTTCTTCACTAAAGAACTGAAAAGCCTCCTGGACGAGAGGTGAAACGTCTTCATGTAACTGAAGCAAGTCTAGTTACCTGAGAATAGGTAATGTAGAGTTTGTTAAAACAAAAGGGTTAAATAGAAATTACACTTATTTATGGGCTGTGTGTGTTTAAGGTTTTCTGGCTTAACTTTTCCACACAAATCACTCAGCGCAGACCTCACTGATACACTGTGGTGATATATTCAAGGAAAAGAGAGACTTTCCTCAGGGATGGAAATGTGGGCTCTATCTGGTTTGGAGATGGAAATGAAGGGGCAGGACAGAGGTGCTGACTGGCTTCACTGGCAAAACCTTCTCTGTTTGTTCTCCAAAGTTGTCCAGTCCTATTTCATTGAAGGACGTTTGTTTTTTACTGCAAAACATTTGAACATCAGAGATTCAATATGTGGTCATGCCATGGTTCGACCATAATAACTGCATCATGAGCATTCAGCCATGCCTTCAGCCAGCACAGACTGTCAAGCAGCCAGTGAGCGACCCAGCAGCCAAATCACAGGGAGATAAAGGCCTTTTATAAAGAAAGGGAGGCTCCAACACAGAGGGACGGTGGGTGGGTGCAGGAAGGGACTGGAGGGGAAACCCGGGGAGCGAGGGAGGGAGGGAGGGTGCAGAGACAGTCGAATGGAACTGGAGGTTTATAAATAGTCTCTGAAAGAGATACTGTAACTCCAGCCAACGGCCGCTTTAAGTAAGCAGCTCAGAGGCACAATGTCGTCTGCTGGCCGGACAGAGGGACACAGGAAGTGTCCAATCAGTGAGGAGGTAGATGAAAGACGGCTGCATAAAGACAGCTGGTCAGTGGACCGTCACCGACCTGGCAATGCTCGCCAAAACTGAACAACAGTCAGGTGAGTGTGAGCGGCATCATAAAGATACAGTAGCACTGCGGTGTTTCAAAAACAGAAACACAGGATGAGGACATTTTATACTTAATTTGCACAATTTATAATAACTGGCTCACATGGTAACATAATAACGGGACTTCATGACAGCAGGTGTGTAACTTTATACCAGCCGTAAAGACACAGAATATATTTAAAGATGATCAAAAGCCAATGATAATACTTTTTTCCTACACATCCCATCTGATTGGAATTAATTAGGCTGTTTGTCGCAATGCAATTAAGGTCCGAACATAACACATCTTTTTTTTTTTAAATATAAAGTAATAATATGATATAAAAATCTATAAAATAAAATAAACCTAAATAAAATAAATTTAAAATAAACCAAAATTAAATTAAATTAAATTAAATTAAATTAAATTTAAATTTGCATCAAAAATAAAAACAAAAACAGAATGTGCATTATGCTACAGTGTTTAACACTTAAATTCTTAGTCGGAGGCAGCCCTAGCTGCAACTAACAATTATTTCTATAATCAATTAATCTGCAGATGATTTTCACGATTAATCTCTTTATCTATAAAATGTCAAAAAATTGTGAAAAATGCTCATCATAATTTTCATGGGTTCAAAGTGACGTCTTCAAATTGCTACATTCGTCCAGCCAACGGTCCAAAACCAAAGACTGCATCATGTTAAAAGTTAATGTTAATAGAGTCAGCAAAGGCAGGTGGAGGGAAGCCAGTGAGGTATCCGATCTTTGTTAAGGTACTGTGGACCAGTCTGTCTCTACTTTCCTCCTCCATCCTCCCGGGGCCAGGACGAGGCATGGGTCATTTCATTTCAACTGAATAAATACAGGTAGGTAGAGTTTCTCATTCCCTAATAATTACTCCATCATTTATAGGTACGTTGTGGTTCTTGTGGAAAGTTATACTGTAATTATGGAGGTATAAAAGTTGTGTTGGAAGAAAGTGTTCTGAGTTGTACTTTTACAGGGTACTGCTCAGTCCTCAAGGAATAGAGCCGGGCCAACGCTTCAACCTTGTGTGTGGGGCCGGACGGCTCAGCCAGAGAAGGACTCTTTTCCCTGTTTAGCCCAGTGAGCAGCTTTCATTGGAACATGTTCATGGATGAGGTCCAGTTTGCTTAAAGGATAAAGGAGAATACTTCACTTCACCCCCCAAATAACCATTTGTATATCAATTACTCGTCCCCTGTGGTGTTGAATCCGTCGCATTTCTCCACTGTGACTGAAGAATCCAAAAATAGAGAAAATTCCTGATAGATTGAAGTCGTAGGGGTGAAAACTAAATCAAAACATCCATTTATACTCTCACACAACTGATTCAGTATAATCCAAGTCTCATTTATCCAGTCGTACGCTCAGTACTTCCCAAAGAGACAGCCCTTTCTGACAGGGAACTGAACTAAAAGTGAAGCGTATCTATGCTCTCTTCAAACCCAGACTCCATTTACAAAAACAGTAATTTTAGCCTGCTGAACACAGGAGCTGCTGGTCTACCACTGCCATGATCTGTAGCTTGTTTGTGTTATTGTGTGACTTTGGTGTTTTAAAGGGTTGGTTCAGATTCACCAAAATCACACAACAACACAAGCAAACTAACTAAACGAGGCAGAGGTAGACCAGCAGCTCCTGTGTTCCTTGAGGCTTAAATTTATGTTTTTGTCAATGGAGTCTGGCTTTGAAGAGAGCAAAGGTAAGTTTCACTTTCAGTTCAGCTCCCTGTTGGAAAGGGCCATCTGTTTGGGAGGTACTGAGCATACAAGTGGATAAAAGAGACTCAGATTATTCTGCAGGAGTCGTGTGAGTGTTTGAGAACAAATGTTCTGATGTAGTTTTGCTGCTGTTAGACGTGGACCCCTATCACTTCAATTCATCGAGACTTTTCTCCATTTTTTGGATTCTTCGTTCACCTTCATTCATTAAGTTTTCCTAATGAATTCAATGTAACATAGGTTGAATAACTGATATACAAATGGTCACTTGGGAAGTGAAGTATTCCTTTAATACATCTATGGTGCTACCACAGTGACAAGCTTCTGTACAGCCAGGTATTTTAAGGGAGCAATAGTATGGTTTGGGGCCTCGCAGCACAGACCAACCATAGTACTCTAAATTAGCTGGAAAGCTGGAAAATGTACATCCTTATTAAACAGTAGGGCTCTTTGGTTTAGCTGGGTTTGCCCTCCATAATAGACCCAGTACTATAAGATAAGGAGTGTGATTTCAAAGCGCTTCCACCTATTTAGATATGTCAGATATGCCAAGATAATCATGGGAGTGGTATAAGCAACTCAGGAATGCATAATTGAGGAAAATGACACGTTTCTAAACAACGGAAGGCTTTCATTACTGGATCAGGAGGTCCACGGCAGCCAGCGTGACTGTGTCCTATACTTACATGTTCCCCCAGTGGCAGGCAGCGTCAACGGTTAAAGGAGGGAAATGACAAGATGCTATGACAGATCCCTGGTAGTAGAGCCGGCCAAGAAAAGGTACACTTACAGTTGTGCGGCTGCCAGGAGGAGCACTCAACATGCACATACACACACATACACATACACAAACATGCAAGCAGCTGAAAACTCTGCCTGGAGACGCAGAGGAATGAGATGCTCATAAAACATGCATGGTGTGAACTCCAGCACCAGGTCCCAGCTGGGCACCGTTCAGGCTGCAGGGTTCAACGGGTACTGCATTTTAAAGGCTGATACTGACAACAAGGCTGTTGTAACAGAGCTGCAAACAGGTTTTCTGGGCAGGTCATGCCTTTTATTTGACATAGTTATGTTCAAATATGACCTTTGTAGGGCCTACAAGTAATAAGAAGTTTTTATTTTGCACATAATAGTTCTTTTGTCAGCTTAGAAAAGTGGATTTACAGCTCTAGTAGTGGAAACTTATCGTCTTTAAAGCAGGAAGAAACAACGAATAAAAACAAAATCTGCAAAGAAAATCAAATTGCATTGCAGGTTATTATTGTTCCTATTATTAAAGCCATGTATTGACCATTACTGTGCATCTCCAAATGAATAAGCTTGTGCTTGTACACTTCCTCCGCCTTTGCCAGACTATAAAAAGGCAAGAATGCTGGCGGTTTACTGCTGTGCAAACATCCACCTGTAAAACACACTGCCCTGCTGCCCCACCTCAACACCCGCCTGATGGGCACTGCAACAATCCAGCCCATTCATTCACACAGGCCGAGCTGAAACTGGAACTCCAGGAGGGAAACTGTCTTTTTAGGCTTCATTATTCATGTGACAAAAGGTCAGTGTGCTTGTTTTCACCCTGGGCTCATGTTTGTGGCAGAAGGAAACCCTGACGTGTTAAAGGTGGAGCTGCCGAGTGAAAACAGGCTGAAAATACAGTTAAATACTGAGTGGGTGTAATATGAGGGTGCATGATGGTACAGTACCTGGACATAGTCTGTAGTCCCCGGAGGAGACACTTCCTCCCTGGGGCACCATGCTCTTCATCCTGAAGGCTTCTTCAGGGTGGTTGAAGCGGAAGAAGGCCGACTGGCCGAAACACAGCATACAGCCTGGAAAACAGCACAGACATCATTTGGGTTAATTTGGTTTCACAGAACTGATAGGAAGTTACACAAAGGTCAGCCTGGAGGCACTAACCAAGTTTTGTGAGGTTCACTAAAAGTGTTTTAGTCAATGTTTCTCAATGTATTTGGCCCACAATTACTTAAAGTATCCTCCCATGTCCGCAAGGTACACCAATGATCTACTGAGCACAGGCTGATAATGTGGTGACTGTGCATCATTAACTAAAGGCATGACACTGACATTTTGGGAAACATCACGTCCTTGCAAAGACTTTAATTGACACTGGTTACTTCCAGCTTCGAAATTCTGAACTAACAGGCAGAGATTTCAGGTGGACACATGGGGCACGTACCCCTCAATATTTAGAACAACATTCAGATCAAAAGATGAAAGAAGCAGAGGATTTTTACTTTGACAAAACTCAAGACATTTCCACTATAAACTGATGAAGATGAGGCAAAAGTTGAAGCAGAGAAATTAAGTGTTTGATGCTTAAAATTTCCTGGAGGAGGACCCAAAACTCCTAGCGTTATATATGTCCCCCCAAATGTTGACATGAAACTCACGCCCTTGTTTAGAGGGCTGAAACAATCATTCATTTATTTTCCATAACCGCTTAACCTGTTGGCGGTCTCAGAGGGGCTGGAGCCTATCCCTGCTGACAGTGCGCGAGAGGCAGGGTACACCCTGGACAGGTCACCAGACACATAGAGACAGACAACCATTCACACTCACATTCACACCTACGGACAATTTAGAGCCGCAAAGACCTGGGGAAAACCCATGCTGACACGGAGCACCACATGGAGGGGATCCCCCTCCTTGGGTTTGAACCAGGAACCTTCTGGCTGTGAGGCAACAGTGCTAGCCACCGCACCACTGTGCCGCCTAGGCCTGTATAGTATGTGAGATTTTTTTAGTGTGTCCAAAACCTTAGTATAAAACAAAGAGTATGTTGAATACATACTGTTTCTGGTGAAATATTACAGAATGCAAAGCAGTAGAAGACAATGTTCATAAAAGACAGCAACCAAGACAGCTCTGTGCTGTAATAAGGCATCAATTTACCAGTCCCTAATTTCACAGCAGTTTCTCTAAAAAACTGCAATACATCTTGCACTACTTAATGGTTTTGGGTATTTTTTATTATCATTATTATTTTATTTATTTTTATTTTTTTCAAGTGAAAATTGCACAAATATTTGTGATACTGTCTCAGAGTTGGAGCCTAATTTTATGAGTATTTTGGATTTTTGTGGTGGTGGTGATCGCCGCCAATCAGTTGTTGCAGCTGTTTGAAGCAGCACTTAAGGACCAGCTCCATGAGCTGCTCTCTGCCCGGTAAGCACAAGCTAACAGCCTCTGTAATATTTAATTTGGGATGCTGCATCTACTTTCATGTGAGTACGCTGAATAACAAACTAAAGAATCGTATTTTCCAGAATTTCACACTACTTCTTTAAACTGACCACTGAAGCAGTCATCCAAAAACTGTGATTGTTTTTTTCCATGTTGGACAGAGAGGACTGATGTAAGAGCCATCGGAGAGGTAAGTGAGGTGAAGAACAGACATCAGAGTTGTTCTGACAGCGTCGAGGGACGAACACAGTGCAAAGTGCTCAAACAGGAGCCGGCGATACACAGAGGCTTTGCTGAGTCAGACAACACTGTGTTCACCATCATCGTCACAGTCACACAAAAACAAAGCCTGCGGGCACAGGGTCCCTGGTCACAGTGTAAAAGTGATGATGGATGAAATATACAGAAAACAGATTTTAAGTTTCACAGAAGTTTGGGTTTTGCCCCAAAATGAAATATTCATAAGCTGCACATTTGTATTTGCATTTCAAAATCTAAAGATTTTTATTTTCCTTTCTGGAAAGCAGGAAGCTGCATCAGAAGTGTAAATGACATTTTTAATTAGTAAAATACCCCCAACATCAAATAAGTCTGTCTTCTCTCGTTAAATGAAATCCCATCGGTTGACACAGTTGTGCTATCTGATGTGCCTCTCCCTGACATCCTGTGTCTACAGGAAATACATCCAATTAAAGAGATAAGATGCTTTAAAAGGCTGTTTGGGGACATTTTTTAAGCCCACAGTAAACAAGATGATGAATCTCTTATTCAAAGGATATTCAGTTTGTTAGAGGTTTGTTTGTGGCAAATGTACCGGACCGTACAGCCCATGACTCATTTTAGGTTTTCAGGTGATTCACCGCTGTCAACTTAACACTGTCGACTGTTGACATGCACGTTCACTTTGCCAAGCGGATTTTGAGAGGCCAAGTCAGAGGCCTCTGCTGGAAACTGGTGGATTGCCCCCTCCGGATTGGGAGTGAGTCACTGCCCCAAATGAGGGAGTTCAAGTATCTCGGGGTCTTGTTCACAAGTGAGGGGAGAATGGAGCGTGAGATGGATTGGCGGTTTGGCGCAGTGTCTGCAGTGATGCTAATGCTGTGCCAGACCATCATGAAGAGGGAGCTGAGCCAGAAGGCAAAGCTTTTGATTTACTGGTCCATCTACGTCCCAGCCCTCACCTATGGTCATGAGCTCTGGGTAGTGACCAGAAGAATGAGGTCACGGATACAAGTGGCCGAAATGAGTTTCCTCCGTGGGGTGGCTGGGCTCAGCCTTAGAGACAGGGTGAGGAGCTCAGACATCCGGAGGGAGCTCGGGAGCTCCTCCTCCATATCAGAAGAGGTCAGCTGAGGTGGTTCATGCATCTGATGAGACAGATATTTCCTCCAGGAGCTGGTGGAGACCAAAAACAGAGCTAAAAGGAGAGTGAATAGTCGTGTAAATAAGCTAAATATAAGGTTGACATAACCATCTTATGTCAGTTCTGTGTTTATAGCTCGTTTCCACTGACCCAAAGTGGCTGAAAAAAAATCAATTATTTGTCTTACCATGATCAACTATATTAAAAGGTCAAACACTGTTCATGTGGTAGCTGTGTGATACTGTCCACCTGTGCACACTGTACACACCTTGTTTTTGGTTAAAGGCGTCTCTAGTGTGCAGCAGCAGGCACAGAACAGTACCACAGCCGTTAGTCATGAACAGACGGTGCTGATCCTCGCGCTGATCAGGCCTGTACTCACATGACAAAACCCAACAAACACACTCCGTCTCTATGGTACCATCGATCACAACCACTTACCATCCCAGTTTGAAATGTCAAAACACATAATGCACATAACTAATTCATCCCCTTCATGTGCCACCAGCTCGATAACAGATAAGCAATCTCATGTTTATTGCTTTCTCAACATAGCAGCATTGTCCTGCCGTGATAACCAGGGAAAGGTTTTCCAGCCCGGGCAGAGATAACATCCCTGCCTGTCGTCAGTGGAGAACATGAGGCGAAAGGTAAAGACAGAAACTTCTCCATTACACAAGAGGCCGCGGTGATGCACAGCAACGCCAGATGTCCTTTTATTTTGGTCACACACACACACTGACAGCTCGGGAGGAAAGCACCTGATTACATCATGAGCTGTGGACAAGGACACAACCGAGCGATGACGATGGAAAACAGGTGTTTGCTCAGTTCTGACATGTGGTTTCATATGCAGCTCACAGATTTGTCTAGTTTAACTATTTCCTCTATTAACCCTTTGAACTCTGCAAGAGAAATGGTCTGCCAGTGCCTACATTGGTATTCTCTTTTCTCATTGTGATGTCATTTCTTGGAGTATCTTAAAAAGCTTCATATCCCTAAAATCTGTACAACCTGAGCTAGAAGATTATGTAAGTCAATAAACCATTACAATTGATAAAAGTATTCAAATAAAAACAAATAAATCCAAAACATTTCTAAATGTAGAAACAAAATATTTTTAACACTCCATAAGTTATTTGAACTATGTATATTATTTAGTTTCAGTAAGGACCACTTTAGTCAAAAAAAAAAAAAAATTCCATTTGCAGTATTTGGCGGTATGGCTCTGTTCTGGGGCCTCTCTGCCTTTCTTTGGGCCTTCGCAGAAACCATAAGGTGGAGAGAGCGCACCTCCCTGCCCTTCCATGCACTTACATGGAAAGCCTACGGCTGCAAAAGCACACCTCTCTGCCCTTCCATGCGCCTACTTGGAAAGCCTAAGGCAGATAGAGAAAACCCCTCCACCCTTCTATGCGTAAATGGAGAAAGCCTGAGGCAGAGAGAGCAAACCTCTCTGCCCTTCCATGTGCCTACATGGAAAGCCTAAGGCAGGGAGAGCAGCAGTAAAGACCCCTGGGAACAGAACAGAGCAGCATCAATGACAAACAGAAATGACATTGATAAGTCAGACACAGCATGAAAAGGAGGAGCTGGGGTGGAGGCAGGTTGCAAAGCAGCTTGCAGAGGAAGCAGCAACAGTAGGCAGGCCAGAGCAGTTTAAATAGGGCGCCCTGAATGAGATTTGCCAATTGGTTGCACAGAAAGTTATCATGTGATCTATCAGCTGACTCCCTTCCATCCATCAGCTGCTCTATCAGTTGATTGGCTGTCTGATCAGCTGATGTAGCTGGGATGTGAGCTGAGCTTGACACCATGTCCTGCCTGAACTAACGCTATGATCAATTTTTGAGATATGCTCATTCTTATGAGCAATGTGAAAAGGCGTTGTGATGGATTCATCACTCACTCCTCTGGCACCATCCCGTATTTTTGCACCACATGTAACATAGCGTGATGACGTCATTATGAATGTACAGTGTGGTGATGGTGAAGACCGAGGCCTTAGCTTTCTGCTGTGAAAAGAATGAATGCTCGAGCTATTATGGTTCTTATTGTAGATTGATGTGTATACAGGATTATGCAAATAATGATCCCTCGCAGCCATTATGGGGAAATTCCCGGGGAAATTCTGGCATAATGATGGCAAAATACCACATTTGCATTTGTAAGGTAACATAAGGTAATGAGGTGATAATGGGGAGGACAGAGGCTTTAGCTTTCTGCTGCTAAAAGAATGAACGTTCTAGCTTTATGGTTCTTATTTTAGATCTGTTTAAACAGGATTATGCAAACAGCGATCACCCGTGGCCATCCGTGGGATTTCTGTTTTTAAAGGGTTAATATGTAGTTTTATTCCATTCACACATAACATTTTCAGAGTGCATTCATTATCTTTACCCTGTGCACACAGGTATGTGTTCTGCACACAACTTCATCAGCTTGTGAGGAATTGCTGAGTGGTACAGCGGTGGCGTTAAATACCAGTTAAACTGATACTTTTTATTAGCACATTAAACGCCACATGCCTAAATGAGACGTCCAAATGCAGCTCTTTGCTTATTTGTGTTAGTATTTCCTTTTCACCACGAGTATATGTACGCGGAGTGAAGAGGCCAGTGTGTAAAATTTCCATCAGCGTTCCCCTCAGTGGTTACGACACCATCCCCAACATAACTTTGGTTGGTATTTTCCACAGTTGGAATTGTTTCTGTCGATATTTGGAAGTCTCATCAGCAGGAAAATGAGTGAACCATCAGTCTGGTCATGAAAGGGAAAAACAAAAAAGATGCTGAATAGGATATTTGAAAGCAGTCATCAGGATGTTAATACTGCGGTCTGCAGAGCCACGTCAGCTCAGCCACCGTGTCTTCATGCTCTCCGCCTCAGCAGTCATCCGACTCCCTCACCTAGCTCCTGTTTCCTCTGGATTCTGGCAGCTAGGCTCGGCTCCCTCCACCTCCCTGACTCACGGCACACACTCCTACATCTGACTTGCACTAACATGATCTCCCCGGTGAAGATCAATTCAGCCACATCCAAGGAAAATGCTGCTTAAAAGAACGTAGCTTGAAGCGGTGTGTATCTGCCACAGTCAAGATGAACTCATCTCTCAGTCTGAGATCTGGAGGGGTTTGATGACGGCTCTGTGGCACACGACATCAGTTTTACTCAGCGCTTCTGTCAGACAATGAACATGTCTGTAGGGTGAGGGAAACAGTGATGACGGCAGTTAATAACTGCACCTGAAAGAGCTGTGGTTATTATAATGTGATGCTGTTTGAGTGTTTGTTTATTGCATTACTGATTAATATTCCACCAGATGGGTGGGAGATGGTTGGGATGTTTGTTCAGAGAAGAAAAATGGAACGAAAGATATTGTTTCAATTGTAATTTTGTATAATTTGCAATTATCCTTCATAATAAAAATCTTGAAAATAATTGATCCAAGTTGTGTGTGTTGTTTTAACAGGATAAAGTGGTGTTGTGTCTCAGGTGCCTTAATCCCCAAGTGCCATAACTCGTTCTCTGATGCTCTGTCTGTCAGAGCTCGATCAAATGAATGATTCATAATTGATATATTATCTGAAGCCTAATTTTTGTACAAGTAATATTCATACTCATTTAGAGCTGAGCAACAGTTTTGTGTGACAGGAAATTAAAGGCCTGTCCCAAATATAGGCCTGTTGATATCTGTGATTTAAGCAAACAACAGTGCGGGCTATTAACTGGAGTTTTATAATATTTAACATGCCTCCCCCATTTTCCACCCTCAGCCTTACAGAGCTGTCAGTAGGCTATAAATGTAACATTACACTCAGTCTTGTTGCCTTAAACAAAATTCATGATTGTCAATTAAACCTGAAATAATACATCAGACTGTTCTGCAGTATCCTAACGCCTCCTTCTGATTTCATATTAGCTGAGCAGCAAGTTAATTATTTGTTTGTTAAACTCAATAAAGCTGGTTCTGGTACCAAACGCGGTGTATTATACTGTAGCAGTGTTTCCAACAGGCTGAGAACTTATCTGTGTTGAATCACACCCATCATGACAGCACCGTTCAGTGTGGTGTGACTGTGTGTGTGTGTGGACATGCAGAGGCTGCTGAAGCTGACTGATGAGGGGAGACATTTTCTTTTCCTCCTCACTGTTCTCTCAGCACAAACCGCTGCTGGCAGCTGACACTCACTCACTGAGTCCTCTGTTGCCCCCGAGGGAGCATGACCCTACACCTCGCCAGCCTGCGGGCCCTGGGCATGTGTGTGTGTGTGTGGTCACTGACAGCAGAGAGGCCACCAGGGATCAGCGCATGATGAGTCAGCTGTAGAGAGCCAGAGAGCATACACATGCTGTATACACACACTCATTCAGAAACAGTGGTGAATGTGTACCATTACACACTCTGATACTGTATGGAAAATAATGGGATGTAGTAGAAGCTAAAGCCACACCGCAGTACAATGTTCACCCACCTTTTTACATGTAAAATATATACATTTGTAGGTAGTAAAACTCTTTTTATAGATATATAAATACAGTAATATCACTGTCCAGTGAAATCTCTATGTATTTGAAATTTCAAGTATTACAACTATCAATGTCGATTATGTTTGAAGAAAAAAAAATGTTGGCATTGTGCGTTTCTGCAAATCACAAATTTCAGTTTCACTTTCCAAAGTAACGTATCTGACGGTGGTCAGAATGAGAGTGTGTGTGGTGGTAGCTGATGATTGGTGTCCCTCTGTATTATTCTGTGTCCCTCTCTAAATTCATAGGTCTTTGCAGGTCTGTAAATGCAACGCAGGTGGAGCTTTCCATTAGTTATTTTTCTCCTCAGCAGCAGTTGCTGACTCGTGGGGTGGGCAACTGCTCTGTCAACCCGTTAAAAGCTGATCAGGGGTCTCATTTATAAAAATTATGCATAAAATGAGGTCTGAAAGAGGCGTACGCCACTTCCCACGGAAAAGTTGTGATCCATAAAAACAGACTTGATGGAAGAAACTTTGACCCATGCTTGCAAACAGTTTAGAGACAGGAAATTGGCGACACAAATTTTGGCATTTGTTCAAACGTACATTTTTAGTGTGGATCCTACAGTGTTTTATAAATGAAATCCCAGATCAGAGAGGAGCAGCTGCTGTGAGTGAATGCACACTTTTGAGTTTCACTTTCAGTGCGCCTGACGTCCTGCTGCTCTGTCTCTGCTCCGAATACCATCTGCGCTCTGACAGTGTGGTGCTATAAATAACCAAATACAATAAATATTCCAACAGCTCTCCTGATGAACTGCCCAGCTCCAAAAATAGAAAATCTATTTGTGGCAGCAGATGTTTTAATCATGGCAGGCCGCCACAAATAAATGAATGTGTGGGAAACCCTGGCGGTGGATCGCATGACACAGTGACATAAGGAAGTTACGACGGGCCCCAGCGCACACTATCGTGCATGTATTGTCTTGACACAAATAGTTGACATTGGACAACATCAACATACCCAAAAATCATCACTGCAGATCTGACAACAACATCACAGAAAGGAAGAAATGAATCTTTTAATTGAATAGATTTTAAAGTATATTTATAGATTTTATTTTGTTATGTTTGTTAACTGCTGATTATTTTTTGAAAAAAAGTATTCAAAAAACATGGCGCAGATGAGTTTCCCTTTTTGAGGACATTTATAGCAAATGGCACCATTTTCAAATTAATAACATCCCTTTTCCATTCATCTTTGAACACAGGTATATTTCCAAGGTGGCAATCTGAATAACAAGGGCCTGTTCGCTCTACGGGCCCCTCCACCCCAGGGGCCCCAGTGCAATCGCACTGCCTGCATTGTCTATATTTATGTCACTGGCATGACACCTTGGTGAGATCCCTTCCAAGCTGCGGACCACTCTTCAAGATCGACAAACAACAAAACCGTTTTGTTCAGTGGCTTTTTAGGCATCAAACGTGGGCGTTTTCAGCAACACATCTTTGATTTTTTTTTACCAGAGATATTGCCACGAAAAACAGTTGTAATTTCCTGAGACACTGCTGCACTTCCAGCCAGGAATGAGCTACCAAAACCTGGTGTTTTAAGCCAAAACGTGATCTTTTCCTAACCATAACCAAGTGGTTTTTGCTCCTAAACCTAACCACACATTGACCATAGCCTTGTTGATCAGTAAAGAGGAGTTTCAACATAGCTGCTACATTATAATGCGTCATGCATCCATGGCAAAACCTACAATGCTCATAGCGATTGTGTTGCTTTTCTTCATTATCTCCAATCCTCAAATACATCTTGACATTTAATTTAATTTTCCCATTTACTGATACTTAGCAGTAACTCACACATCATGACATTTTCCATTAAACAGGCTGTAAATAAAGTGGAAACTGACCTTTAAAAGAGGTTTTCAATAAGAAAACTAATTTATGGTTGAATCACAAAGCAAAGCCAACGTTATCAGCATCAATCATGTGCTGCTGCTGAACACATGATATTTTCCTAATCAATCCATCTGGTTTAAGCCCTCAGTAAAACGCTGGCGTTGAAGTCCATTACTGGCAGTCTCTTGATGCCAATTAGCGCTCATCAATTCAGCCATTACAACAGCACACAGCTACTTATCATGATGGATCCTCCCGCAGCGAGGAGACACACTTCAGGGAGTGTCAGACAATAGATCCCGACAAAACACGTGTAGATTTATAGTCATGTGAGATGAGGAGTATTTATCCAGGTCCCTGGAAGGGCTCAGGGTATGGAGATGCTCTGAACGGGCCCATGTATCATCCTCAGTGGGGAGGGCGAGGATCATAAATCATGGAGTTATTCATTACAGAGCACCCACACAGTGTTGACACAGAGAAACTGCAGTGCTTCATTCTACAATCACAGGAATGAAAGGTGATTTAATGGACGCACTTGGTGTAAAATCAATAACCTGGATATGACTGATGTATGAAGAGATACATCGCTGGGACACTTCCAGATTGGACAGTGTTAAAGATCACCAGATAAACTGTTGCAGAAGGAGCGGACAGGACAGGAACTTGTCAATATCTCAACTGTTTATGGAAACATTTGTTTCTGGTCTCGAACACCCGTCTCCACCCGACAATGGGAGTTTCCCACCTTATCTCCAGCTCTGAGCAGATCTGCTGCAGACGCGTCATTCTCATATTAAACAGACAGCTGGCCGGGGGCGGTTAATGAGACCAGAGAGATGCCGAACCCTAACCACCACGCAGAGAAATTAACCACACCTCAAAACACTAAATCCTTTATTTAGACTGGGGAGGCTTTACGTGAAAGATGTTTGGATGAGATGGGATTTTACTGGCATGTCTAAGTGTTGCTCAACGACATAACAGGACTCAATATTTGTCAGTTAATCTCCCCTTCACTGTCCAGACATCTAGTTAGCAGAGAGTCATGTTGATGATGTACGGTACTGTACACACATTCTTTCCCTACACCCGTTAAAGCTCTCGTCTCCGCAGGTGGCCTGGGTAAACTCTGGTTTTAACTTGTGAGGCCTTCAAAGGTCACGGTCTCCCTGGTGATCAGTCATCACAGGAGCTGATCGGCTAAGGTGACCCCATGGGTGATGGAGGCTGAGCTCTCTGGGGATCAGCTTTCCCCACAGCAGGGAGGGTGGTCTCTCTGACACTGGAAATTTAGTTTAAAGACTATAAAGCTTGGTTTTAATGAGGGGATGCAAACGAGCTACTCTGAGGCAGAGGCGGGACCAAGTCATTGTTTTGCAAGTCACAAGTCTTTGCACTCAAGTCCTGAGTCAAGGCAAACAAGTCCCAAGTCGAGTCCAAGTCCAATTTTACCTACAGAGTCATAAAATAAATTTTCAAATACGATGTTGTGTTTTTTAAAAGTACAAGTAGTATTTATTTGTTAGAGCAAGTGTAGTCTCGCCACCAGACAATCAGAGATCTCCGCCTTCTGATAGTCTGGGGACACTCCTTTCTAAAGTGTGTTTAACACACCGACGAAAACGGCCGGAACAAAGCAACGCCTCTTGCATTTTTGAAAACGACACGCCTTCTCGGAAATGTGCGCTCCCCCTTTTCTCGTCCGCAAGGAAACAAACACACAGAGAGCTTGAAAATGGATGCC
>NC_065507.1:5210461-5267007 GCF_006386435.1 Epinephelus moara | reverse complement strand
CCCGGAAGTATTTGTAAACAACAAGGCGATTCCCTCTATAGTCCAGCCGGATGGATGAGTCATGGCCTTGTAAAATATTATGTTTATTTCTTTTAGTTGGCGAGAATGTGTCGCCGCAAACGCCCACAAACATCCACTAACTTTGACGGCGTTTTCTGCGAGCACGGCTGAGCCATTTTGTACCGCTACACGTGTTTCTAATGGGACTATGTTTACAAGCACAAGAGTTCAGCGAGCCACCGAAGGACCGCCCTGCAGATTTACTATTGGTTCTGCAACGTAGGGAGTTTTTTTAAACTCTGAAATTGTATCCGCCCATCTAAACACAAAATCAGGGAGAAAGTCATCAGTCTTTGGTTAAGCAAAGTGTCTAAAGACTGACTTGTGAGTCTAGAGCAAGTGGGACTGATCTTAATCATAAAGAGTGGTGCTGACGTTGTACTTTCATATGTTCTCTCTTCTTGTGCGCTGAGGTAACCTGCCAATCAAAGTGATTTCATTCACTGACAGGCTTCGCTGTCACTCATTCAACATGCTGAATCAGCGGGAAAAAGCCAACAGGAGCCAACAAGGGGGGCAGACGGTCACTGACGGCCCAACGTTGACCAACAGCCGACTGTCAGCTTGGTGTATCAGGGACTTTAGGGGTAGTAGTAGTGTGTAGGTGTAGTGTGGACAAGTTTTAGGTTTAAAACAAAAACGTATTAGTGTGGATGTAGCCTCAATAGTACTGTTAATTCAACCCCTTCCCTCTTAATTGTCAACATCATTTAATCACCATGCCTGCAGTTTGTAATGCAAGGCTTCTGTTAAAATATCTTGCTCTCAAACCCAGTTCTAGATACCCTCCGTATCTTCTCAGACTTCCAGAGCCACAGAGGACATGATACAACTGTTTTCACCAGCTGTGTATGAGAAGTAAATAAAACTAAATGTGTAAAAATGGTGGAGTGCCCCTTTAACTTAAGGAGGCAAATGCTCCTTGAATACAGTTTTACTAGAACTTTAAATAACCCTTCAGAGACGGCATGGCTCAACTTCTATCAGTGACAGACAGCTTCTTCAGGAGACACTGGTTTTCACTGTGTAATGAAACAGGCACGTAAATGACTTTGGTACAGAGTTCTTGTATCGTGATGTGAAGGTTGTGACTGTAATTAGCTTACATACTCTTTATGTGTCTTAAAGGAAGGTGCTCATACACAACATCACTGCAGGGATGACTGTAAAAGCAGCAGTCGAGCAACTTCAAATAACTAACATCACTCCTATGACCCAATCACCAGCAGCTCATTAACCATTAACTGCGTGTTTCATGTGCAGCAGTAAGATATCAGCTCCACATCTGGTGTACCCATGTTAGCTTCAGTTATTTAAATCACACCAGTATCTCCTCTTCATCTCTTCCTTCATAAGAACCCTCTGACCTGGGATAAGCATGTCAGGATTCTTCCAAGAACCAGCGGCACAAGATTCTCCGAGGCTGCGCTCAGCAAAACCAGCTGCGGTCGAAACTGAGATCTGTTTAATCAGCGGCTGAGCTTCAAACGCTTTCCAACAGGAAAATATGACAAAGTGCCATTTTCTTAATTATAAAGAAGTCATACAGGAAAGGACAGGCGGTGTTGGTAAGAAGGACTGGCTTCACAGAGAGGAGGATGAGTGTGTGTGCACATGTGATGTGAAACCCCCCCAGGTAATCAGTTAGATTGATTCGCTGACCACAGTCACAGAGGACAATTTCACCCCGAACACTCTGGCAGGAGTGATTCGTCCAATCACCGCCTTCATCTCAGTGAGTGCACTCTGAGCATTATTGCAACAGCAGCATCTTTCAGCCTCGCTCTGAGCTCCAGAGTGGCTCCACTTTAACCAAGAAACATCCAAACATAAACCAGGAACACGTTTTAAATGTGCTACAGTGAAGGATCTGTGGGCTGTCGTTCATTACGTCATGTTATCGCCCCTTCTATCTGCAGAGAGCTGTCTATATGGCACACCTTCAGGAGTGAGGACACATTAAGACCATCACTTCCTCCCCACAAGGACGCTATAACCCCACTCTCTGATAAAAGTGCAGGGACACTAAGTGGATTATAGACACATACTGTAATGCAAACAAGGAGTGATACACATTGAGTCAAGGTTAAAATCTATATATAGTGTGTGTCAGTCAGCAAAATTAAAAACACAACAGACTTCCTCGGTATTTTACCCTTAAATGTGCACTATAAAAAATACCGTTATACATTCAAAAAACTGGAAGCAGAAAATGTTTGGCATTAGCTCAATGAATTACGTCAACGATAGATTGATTATCAATCTGCTTAATTAGTAGAGGGTAAATTGGCTGTCAGTCAACCAGTCAATTGACTAATGGTTTCAGCACTAAACATGAACGCTAATCAATGCACCGTGTTTTTCAGACATCAGACATTTTAAATGATAATTTTGTTAATGTTATATATCGGAAGGAAATCAAGTCGGCCGAGTCAGTGATCTCTTTTAAGTCCATTCTTTCAACACACTTTTCTGATTTTACTTGAGTTTTAACTTCATTTAATCTGTCTCTTATGTCCTCTGTTTTTATACAATAAAGTGTTTTAATCAGTTCTTTTAAAATCTGCTATTTTCATGATTTGTCTGTCTTAATTGTATTGAAAAGTTCTGAAAAGCAACTAGTCATGGAAACAGCTACAAAGCAAGTTTCTCGCACACAAATGAAACTCTGCAAGGACACAGTTCACGTCAGGCACAATGAAGCCTTACACAAGAAAAGAAGCAGAATATTACATGTTAATATGGGAATGACAATTTTGTTCCCACACCAACCATGTGGTGTTGCCTGAACCTGACCATGTGCACGTGTTGTACTGACGTAGTGCTTTTATTTTGAAAGAGACTGTATGTAAACAGTAAATTCCCTGTGAAAACTGAAGCGTATTTTGAAAACAGACAATGCATGTAACAGGAAGAAGTTGACTTGGCATCCCAGAACGTACCTAGGGTACCTTGTGTGTCATATCTCGACGTGGAAAGTCCATGACCCAATGTCAATATGTGACGAGGTCGGAGAGAGAATGTGTTGGCATTTCTACTAAAAAAAAAAACTTAGTATTAGAGTCTGGCTTTGAAGAGAGCACAGACAAGTTTCAGTTCGGTTTCAAATTGTAGGGTTTTACCGAACGTTTGGTCATGGACTCTTCACTTTGAGAATGACGTCCAAGGTACCCTGGGTGTGTTGGTTGTTGATGTTCTGGGACACCATGTCAACTTTCGTCTGTTTTCAAAGTACACTTCCATTTTCACCGGAAATGTACAGTTTGCATACAGTCTCTTTCAAAATAAGACCAGGAATTTAAATTTTTCTTTCAACGACAAACTCATGTGGTTACGTTTAGCCAACACACACGTGGTTGTGTTTAGGAAAAAAGAACAGGGTTTGGCTTTACATATCCGGGTAGAAGTTGGTGTTTGTTGGACCCATCCTCCAAGTCCTACTCGGACTTTCGCCCCGTTAACTTACGTTTGTGTCCAGTTGCTTTCCCCTAACGCTGCTGGGTGCTGTTAAAGAATTATGGTGCTCATGCAGAAATGAAAGGACTACTTTTTTTTGCCAGACGCCGGAAGTCACTGACCGAGCGCCAGTATTCGACATCAGTTGTGTGAGAATCTGTAGATCGATGTTTTGCTTTACTATTTCCTATGGTTGAAAATGGTCCCCAATCAATCAGTGGATCAATATGTCAATATCAATATGTGCCGTTTTCCATGGAGGCATGCGAGAAAAGTTATCTTCACGAATTCAAAGTAACACAGCATGACTAACTAAAGACTAAAGTCTTCAAATAGATTCCAAAAATAAGCATTTACATAAGGAATTTTCTGATCCTGTGTCACAGTGGACTGTATTAAAAGATAACAGAAAAATACTGGAAAGTGAAAAAAAAATGGAGCTTTAATCAGAGAGCTTTTATTTATTTAATATAAGAGCCGACAAGACTGATCATTGTAAACCTTCGTGAGTCTTCCTTCAGGACCACTCAGGCCAAGCAGCGTTAATGCCAAATCATGCCTCAAGGGTACTGTGGCATTCAGAGAAGAAGCGGTTAGCAGCCCCGGTCTGTTCAACCTATCTGACGTGTGTGTGTGTGTGGACCAAATATTCCATCATTTCTCTAATAACATCTCTGTGTTGTTTTTCCTTGACTCTGGTATGACCACATTAAATCTTTCCAGTGTGTCGGCTTAGCCTCAAGTACATTTCCCAGAAGATTAGATCAGAGGAACCCGAGGTGGTCAGAGCGAGAACGCTTCACATACTACCAGGGTGAGTTCATGCGGAGTCAGGAGGAGAGTTTGTTCAAGTGTTCTTACACTTATGGTGATACGACAAAGACGTGCTGTTATATAAATACATGCTCGTAACACTGGCTCCGTGGAGCGGCACATCGCGGCTGCTGTCACGTTATTCGCTCGGCCTCATGCTGCCTGTCAGAAGCTGTGAAAACATGTTTCATCTAATGTTCGCATGTTCACAGGACTCCTGTCATCCATCAGAGTACACAGAAAAAAAGAAACTGAATGAATACTGGTTTTGTATGCAGCACTGCAAAGGCTTTTTTTTCTTTGATGAGGTTTCCATTGGTTATCATCAGTCACGCCAAATATCTACTTCTGTTTGCTCCAAACTGACCAGAATCATGAACCACATCAGCATTTCTGTGGAGTTTTTCTGGAAAAATCTACCAGATTCTGAGGCCTGTGGACGGCAAAGGTTTATGTTTTGAATCTGTTTCGTTGGAGCATGTAGTGCGCTAACTTGCTGTGTGTTATTTCAATCTCTTAAAGAGTGGAAATCTACCAGCAGAGATCATCTTAGCTCGCCTGGTTCCAGACCGCATCTTGGTGTCGCGTTCACTGAAGGCTCTTTTCTGTGTTTGGAAAACAACTGAGCCAATCAGAGCTCCTGCATCACAGAAATAATAACTCCTAAACTGACAGTTATTTCTTTTATCGACATGACAAACTTTAACTTCCTGCTGCAACCACTACTGCTATTCACTCATTCGTTCATTTCTCGTAACCCTTTATCCTGTTAGTGATCACGGGGGGCTGGAGCCTATCCCAGCTGTCACTGGGCGAGAGGCAGTGTTCACCAGACTATCACAGGGCTGACACATAAAGACAGACAACCATTCACACTCACATTCACACCTACAGACAATTTAGAGTTACCAGTTAACCTGCATGTCTTTGGACTGTGGGAGGAAGCCGGAGCACCTGGAGGAAACCCACGCTCTGCACAGAGGATTCGAACCAGGAACCCTCTTGCTGTGAAGCGACAACACTAACCACTGCACCGCCACGTAACACTACTGCTAACTACCTCTATTCAACTGAACTAGACAAATATGTTCGTAACTACTGTTTGATCCCTCTTTCCGAACAGGAATCTGCAAAAATGAGCTCAAGCAAAAATTATACGGTAACAGTTCTGTCTTTTTTTAAGGCTTCATATCCGGTACGCCCTCAGTTTGGAGAAGCAGGCTGGAGTCTGACACAGAAGCTAAGTAATGGGGGCGTCGGTGGCTTAGTGGTAGAGCAGGCGCCCCATGTACAAGGCTGTTGCCGCAGCGGCCCGGGCTCGACTCCAGCCTGTGGCCCTTTGCTGCATGTCACTCCCTCTCTCTCTCCCCCTTCACGCTTGTCTATCCTATCCATTAAAGGCTAAAAATGCCCAAAAAATATCTTTAAAAAAAAAAAAAAAGAAGCTAAGTAATGTGCTGCTGTGGAGGGGTCAGCGACAAAAGGTATTTTAGCCACCTATAATAATCAATATCAGTTTAAGTGTACACTATATTGAGAGTATTTTCACTGCTTCATTTATTGTCAGACAGCTCATTCTGACAGGAAAGCCATTAACAGCTTCAGTTCCCATCTATGCTCTCGTCAAAGCCAGACTCCATTGAGAAAAACAGTAATTTAAGCTCATTTAACACAGGAGCTGCTGGTCTACTGCTGCTTTGATCAGTTAGTTTGTGTTATTGTGTGACTTTGGTGACAACTTTAAAAAAGGCCAAAGTCACACAATAACACAAACAAAGTAACTTTGAGAGGCAGCAGTAGACCAGCAGCTCCTGTGTTCAGTGATGTTAAATCACTGTTTTTCTCAATGGAGTCTGGCTTTGAAGAGATAGTGTAACGGCTTAATTTTCCCGTTGGAAACCACTGTCTGACATTAAGGTGAAGCAGTGAAAATACTCTCAATATAGCGTTCACTTAAACTGACACTGATTTTTTTAAGTTGCTGAAAACACATTTTGTTGCTGACCCCTCCACAGCAGTAGATTGCTTTGCATCCATGTCAGACTCCAGCCTGCTTCTCCAAACTGGGGCGGGCCGACTGACATCTACTCTATGCAATACACTATGGAAAAGTACTCCATAAAACCCCACTCTGAAAATCTCAAAAATCTGAACTATCCTTTTAGCAGGTAATCTAAAAGGTTCAATTTGGTGTTATGAAGCTTTCCACTTGATACCATGATGAGAGTCGTGCACATACCAGCAGCAGCTGAGGAAATCAGCCTTCCTGAGTCCTGACTGTGATTCAAATAGCAGAAAATCACTGTAATACCCTGAAGCTATATATTTATGAAGCTCCGCTACACTTCGCTCCACACATCCTGTCAGCCAAAATGCATTCTCCTCGCCAAGCCTCTGTAGTTACTGCAACTTTTTATTTACTCCCAGCTAACCAGGAGGAAAAACTTTGGTGATTTTACTGCTGTGCGCAACAAACAAAGGCGTCCCCTCTAAACCACCAGAATGAGACGTCACTAAAGCGCAGAGGAGCTGCAGACAAAAGGAATGCCCAAAACTATGGCTGACGGTTGCTATGGAAAGCTGATGGTTTACAGCCTCAGCAAAGGCCAGGGAGTCAAACCCACCAGTTAATCAATGACTGCCTTTCGCAGAGCCAGGGGCCATCAAACACAGACGCACATACCAGAGGGAGATATGGGTCTGAAAGGAGTGCACAGGGGAGGAGGATGAGAGGTCGAACCCTGCATTCCCATCATGTGGGAATGCAAGTGTCTGAACAAATAAAAGGTTGGAAGAAATGACTTGGAAGAAGTGATCACATGTTCAAAGCAGTCTGACGCCAGCGAGGTGCCACGATGGAGGATATCTGGAGACAGTGGTTGCTCCTGGGCAGCTGTTTCACACACATGCTTTTGAATTTATGTTGTGCAGCTAATTCAGCCAGACTGTGGGTCACAGAGAGAAATCCAGGGAATAGATTGTGTCCCACCATCGTAGTCTGTTGTGATCAGAACATTACATATGGAATAAAAAAGTACATTTTGCATCTTGTTGGTGAAGTTTGGAAATAATCTCTCATTCCTGATGCTGGAATATATATATTTTTTGAGAATTAACTTCCAAAATCTCCAGCAAACCCTGAGGTCGTAAATGACATTTACCACATCAGAGCTTGATTAAGATTAAGGTCGGAACAAAATGTTTTTTCGCTGTTTTTAATCACGTTAATCACAAGCTGCTATTTTGGCCCTTCAACACACCCTTACTTGTAGTCAAGTCTCTGCAGCAGCCTCCTGCTTTTGCACTACTGAATGGCTCACTTCACTTTAAAAGACTCCCGGACGGATCATTTGACAAGTCAAAAGTAATGTGCACCTTTTGTTAAACAGAATTAAAATATCACTAAAATACTTCAGGTTTGAGCTATGACTGCCTGCGAGCTGAGCACACAGGTGCAGCTAATCAGACTGATGTCAGCGGGCAACCATTGCTAAAGCTGGCAAAACACTATTTTGGAGTGAGTGAAACGCCACAGAAACAAGATCGAAGATGTTAACTACATCCATTCATCCATCCAGGCCAGGAGTCACGGGGGCAGCAGGCCAAGCAAAGCACCCCAGACGTCCCTCTCCCCAGCAACACTTTCCAGCTCCTCCTGGAGGACCTCGAGGCGTTCCCAGGCCAGATGAGATATGTAATCCCTCCAGTGTGTTCTGGGTCTGCCCCGGGGCCTCCTACCAGTGGGACGTGCCCAGAACACCTCTAACAGGAGGCGCCCAGGAGGATCCTGATCAGATGCCCGATTCCAAACCACCTCAACTGAGCAGCAGCTCTACTCCGAGCTCCCTCCAGATGTCTGAGCTCCTCCCCCTATCTCTAAGGCTGAGCCCAGACACCCTATGGAGGAAACTCATTCCTGCCGCTTGTATCCACGATCTTATTCTTTTGGTCACTACCCAGAGCTCATGACCATAGCTGAGGGTTGGGACGTAGATGGACCAGTACATCGAAAGCTTCGCCTCCCAGCTCAGCTCCCTCTTCACCACGACGGTCCAGCACAGCACCTGCATCACTGCAGACATTGCGTCAAACCGCCGACAGATCTTTCTTTGGTCAAGATCGAAGCAGTAGAGGCGGAGATATCATGACTTTAGTCCCTGGTATGGGTCGAGCCTTCAAAAACCCTGAATCCTACACTACCCAGAATGCAACTGGTGAGCATCTTTCAATAAGCTCCTCTCAGAGCCACAGGAGGCTTCATCCAGCTCATTTCACAGTCTGAGTCCTCCTGACGACTTTGTGTAAAAAAATCTGCGGCGGGCCCCTTTAACACACTTAATCAGATCCCTCCTCTCTCAGCATCCACATCACACACACACCAGATGCAGCATCCAGCAGGCTGGCGGCTGCTGTCTGTGGCGGACGCTCATCACAGTAACGTGTCGTTACCGCTTGTCCGAACAGATGTTCCCCCCCACCCTCACCCCTCCCCCCCTCCTTTTGTCAGAGCGACTAAAGCCGATCTCCTGCTGTTAAACATGCTCCCACAGGCAGATGGCTTCAGGCCTGATCATCAATACTTATTAAACCAAACTATGTGATCCAGTTTAGAGGCGGACTGATGCTCTAAGTGGCCTCATTTGATTTTTCTTTTCTTTATGTGTGACACCGATCAGTTGTGTCAGGCTCAGATTATTATTGTAAATGTCGGACACCATTATGGAGAGGATCCTGACAGAGATAGACCTTTGTGTTAAAGAGTAAGATCCTTTTTGTGTGACTTGAAACAGCCCCGAGATTGCCATCGCCAAACCCACCAGACTCCATTTAAAAAAACAGTAATTTTAGCGTGTACAAACCAGCATTATTTTCACATCTAACTGGATAAATAAGGGGTTATTTCAAACCAAACCAGAGCTGATGATTGTTGGAACAGTGGAAAAACAAACTGAAGCAGCTTTTGTGAGTTTAATTTTGTTTTTGTGGACTTTTAATGAAGTGTGTTTTATGGTGATAAAATTACTGTTTATTTAAATGGAGTCTGGGGGGTTTGGTGATGGCGATTTCAAGGCTGTTCCTGGTAACAAAAAGGATCTCACTCTTAGGGCGCGTTCACACCAGGATAGCCCGGGGGACTCGGTTGGATCAGCGAACCTTCATTTGGTTCGGTTCACTTTCACACTGCACCAAACCGCCTGGACAACGTCATGCAGTTACAACAGCTGCTCGTTGGGGGGCGGTATTGCCCGAAACGAACACGGACCAGGAAGAAAAAAAGCATAAGTAAAAAAAAAAACGGTACATCGATTGTTCAGGACTAAAAACGGAAATCCATCCCCTTCAGCCGGCTTGGTCACCACAAAAACACCAAAATGCATTGTGCTCTACGTCGCTTCCTCCCTTTATAGGCTGAGACCCCAAGTTTTCAAGCGGACCAGGGTTCACTTGTTTGGTCCGCACCAGAGTTTGAATGAGCATTCACACCACTCTAAATGAACCAAATTACCCGTTTAAAGCGGACCAAATAGCGCCAGCATGAAAGCGTCCTTAAAGCAGGTCTAACTCTGTAGGGAGCATATTTTGTCGGACACTTAGAATAACAACCTCAGCCAGTCAGGGGCAGGCACGTACATAGACGATGCGCAATTGCCCCACGTGGTTACGTTGCAGCCTGTTTTGCTGCTGCCACCTGCAGTGGTCTCACTCAATACTGGACCAGTTTCAAAAACTGTTGCTGCCATTCGTCACTTGGACACAAAACATGAGAAAAGAGGGTCCAGGTTGAAAAATACTTAGGTTACCCTTTAATCTGTTTTTATTGCTGCAGTGTCCTCTTTGAAAATTAGATAAAAAATAATATCCTGAGTTGAGGTTTCAGGACTGGTGAGAGAAAAAGTTGAATCAGGGAATCCCCAATCTGAGTAGGTCAGCATGGCCCTGATAATAAGTACATTTTATACTATTTAACTGTAACAAACGCCCAAATTTGGACATGATGTTAAAAAAACAGCCACATGTGTTGGTATTTCTGGGCATGGATATGAGCAAGGACACGTTGCAGTGCACTAATCAAAATGTGTTGAGAGAAAAAGGGATAAGAAGAGTTGTGTTGTCTTTTGTTAACGCTACTCCACAGGTTACATTCATGAATACATATTAACACTTTAGAAAGTCAGATATGTAGAGCAGTGTGGAATTCAGTGAAACACAACCACAACCTGGTGGACTCAAGGCTCTGGCACACTTGTAGTATCTAACCAGCGTCTCATCTGGACACATCGCCTTGACCTCAGTGCAGTCAGAGGATGTTCGGTCACAGACTGTGTCAACAACAACACGCAGGAACACACACACTGACCCCGCGTATGCACACCAGCTGCTGCCATCTCCTTCCTCTCCTCTCCCTGCGCCGAGATGCCCCAGTCATCCCTCACACGTCTGACCTGTGCTCCGGCCCGGTGGGAGCCCACATCACGTTCACAGCAGCCTCATGACTGTTTGCAGAGGGGCTTCTCTCTGACTCCCCACATCCTTTCTTTACAACGGGGGTCAACACAATGTGTCAGACATGACAGATGTTGAGGAGGTGTGGTGGAGGACAGAGAATGGCCACACTTGTAGAGTGATGTGATATGGAACAATGTGCTCAGCGAGAAGGCCCTGGTTTTGTGCTGCTCACTGAGGCAGACTGGGAGCTTCAGTGCAAGAGAACTCATGGACCCGGAGGCCTCTGAATAAGCAGTATGCATGAAAGGAAAGCTCAATTCTATTCCAGTTAGCAGCCCTGGTTAGGTCACATTGGCAACCAGGAATAGCAGTGTAACAGTAGACAGACACAGTGAGGTCTAGTCATGCCAGGCTGGATGGGGGGTATCTGCAGACCTGGCAGACTTGTATATGTTTGTAGTCTATAAACAGAACTCACATGGAGGCAGGGGGAAGTAAGCCTGGGGACTGAGTGGCTGGAGACAGCAACGTGAAAGCAGGTGTTCAAGTTGCATGTGTAATGTGACAGACCGAACTCCATTCAAAACTCTCGGCGTTTTAAGGTTTCCTTGCATTTCGGCAACATAAAAATGCGTTAAAGTGTGATTTAAACACCTCGGTAGTGTTAAAAGGCTATTTTAAAAAATTCGGCATGAAAAATAACACGGAACAGCTCTTAATGTAAATAAAATCTGAACTTTTAACACAGCTAGCCAGCGCCCACAACGGTACATTTCAGCGTTTGAGCAAGTTGTGATAACAGGCAACACCACAATAAAAGTAGATTTTTTCAAACCTTGAGCGAGTAATGATTAAAATATGTATGCCGAATTAAAAAGAGGCTCAAAGTAAGTCATGGAAAGCTGTAAGATAAGTTCTAATGCGTGTAGTTGAACAACTGGAGAGGATAATGTTAGAGTTGACAAATTTTTAAACGGAGTTTGGCGAAGGTGTGTTTTAACTGCACAAACTCGAAAAAAGACAGAGAAAGCAATATAAATATATGTGTTCTCCACATTAGTGACTACTGCCCACATTATGCTAGCTTGTAGATGCAGTTTACTCTGTCTTCCCACAGTCCGGCTACAACTAATTACAAGCCCTGCAAGTGCTGAAAGCAAACACCACCACAACCACCGCCGACTCGAAACCACCAGAAAGCCATATAACTCGCACACAGCAAAAGCAAAAGCAACTTACTTTAACTCCAATGAATGAAACTCCTGTGTCCCTCCGCTGTTTTCATCGCTTCTGCTCCTTTAAATCAAACCACGTGTTTTTCCTCCGTGTCTCAGAATAATTGTGGAACAACAGGAGCGTTTTTATGAGGTTTTGTCCCGACGCGCTTTTGTTATGATAATCCCCAAAAGCCCATAGACTCTAATATATGCTGCAGATATCTGAGGGTTCACAAAGGGAGCTGTCTGCTTGCCCACTTGTTAAAACACGGGCTCATCCACTGGTGCGTTGGTATATCCCAGTTCATTCAAACCAGTGCGGGAGTTTACAGTCATTGTAATGTGTGTCCATTGTCTCCGTCCCCGCGGCTCATGGAGTGAAGACGCTGTCTCACAGTACCGGGACTCCTGCAGGAGACAGCTGGCTCACAGTCATGTCTCTGCCCGGGCTGTCAGAGGGAAGGACTGAGGGAGAAACCAGAGGAGGAGGAGGAGCAGGAGGAAGAAAAGAAGGTGGAGATCCTGAGTCACAGCTGTGCAATGAGAAAGAGACGAGAGAGGAGGAAGAGGAGGAAGAGGAGGAGGAGCGGGGGGGGGCGACGACTCCCACTGGGTGACACACATCTTAATCTACACTAGAGGAACCCATCTGATCAACAACGTTTCTAGATTCATCCATCATGTTAATGTCAGACTGAGTTTATTGTTTTGTTTTACTTTATACCTGCCGGGTCAATAAAGTTGATTTGAACTGACAGAGAGCCAGAGGAAGGTGTGTCCCTCTCATATCACACTGATATCACTTTATTAAAACAACAAAGGTGAAGCCTCAGGTATGACCAGTATGTGAAGGTCATAAATACACATTAGGGACTGTTCTCTGTTTATCAGAGGAGTGGGGTGTGATGTTTTTTGGTTTGTTTTTTGAGACTCCTCGAAGCTACACATATTTTTCCTTAAGCCTTCCTGAGTGCCTGGCAGAAAATGCACGACCCTCCCTCCAAAATTAATTAGTTATTAATTTTTTAAGACGTACTCTTTGGTGTTTGAAAGTAAAAAGCTGAAGACAAAATCCTGGAGTTGAAAAAAGCCTCGGTTTTTCACTAATTTTTCACAAATTGTAAGTTTTAAATGAGACATCAAATAAAGTGATTTTAATTTTTTCTTAAAAACTAGTATTTTAAGTTTAGATTTGTTTATTTTTTTTATTTATTTTTTTCTGACGGAGGTGTTCATGCACATGTCCAGAGACCGAAAATTGAACGACAATTTCTGTTTTTACAGTTTCTGACTGATAAATGGTGTAATTTAGGTGATTTTGCATCTTTTCTTTAGAAATAACTACAAAATACAACCATTTAAATCTATACCACCCTCTCTTAAGCCAAAATAAAAAAAACATAAGTCACTCCCCTGCACTTTTACATACCTCCTCCTTTTTGCACCACCCCTCCTCCCTCATAAGTAGCAAACAGTCCCTTACGTCACTTTCCAACTGTACAATAAAACCACTATCATCTTACTTTTAAATGTAATGGGAAAGGTTACAATCCGTATTCACACCCTGTCAGATGACTCTTTAGTGGTAGTATTTATTGCGGCATTGATGATAAATTGACTGCACTTGTATAGCGCCTTTCTAGTCTTCCGACCACTCAAAGTACTTTTACACTACATCACAGTCACACACTGGTGGCCGAGACTAGCGTATATGGCGCCACCTGCTACTCAGTAACCATTCACTCACTCCCACACAGTGTTGGAACAGCCATCGGGAGCAATTTGGGGTTCAGTATCTTGCCCAAGGATACTTCAACATGCGGACTGGAGGAGCCGGGGATCAAACCCCCGATCTTCCAATTGGTGGGCGACCCACTCTAGCTCTGAGCCACAGCCGCGCCTTGATGGAAACACAACACCTGGGTGAACGTGTTAATTTTAGCTCCTTTACCGGCAAGATGCAATGACACGCCACCACACAAACCATCCTCCTCCACCCAAGCAGCGCTTGAACATCGATTCAAATGAGTCTGCACCCAATAAGTAAGAGATGTAGTAAAAGGCGAAACTGCTGTAAAGTTTTCACTGGCCTCCATGCTGCTTTCTACTGTTTACTAACCTGTTTTGCGCCCTGTCTGTGATGTCGAACATGATGCACACAAAAAAATCCCACACTGACAGAAAAGCAGGTTCACTGGCAATGGGAAAGTCTTTAGCCTATTTTATGCCGGTGTCTTCCAGCCACATTATTAATTTATGTCACATGTCATATTGCCAAAACAGGACTTCAGAATGAGAACAGGCTGATTTTTTACAGGCTGAGTCATTCCCCTAATGACGAGTAAATGAACTTGATGTGTGAAATTGCTGGAGTGTACCTTTAAACATTTCAAAAATAATCAATGAGTTACACATGTTTAATTAGCCCACCTTATAAACCTAGTGTCAGATACTGAATGGTACCAATCGTGTCGTGGGTTATTACAACTCTACTCCCAGTTTGAAAACCAGCTCGTCTTTATGTCCTCAGTTAACGCTGAGATTTTGACCCGAGCCTCCTCTTCCCCCCGTGCTCCTCCTGATAGGCTGAATCAAGTCGACCAACCTTTATCCCTTTAAATCATCAGCTCATCGTGCTTTGAACAAACTGGCTTCGTTTTTACATGCCCCTTTATTGTGTGGATTCCCCTCCCCCGCCTCTTCTGATTTATGTTGTAAATCCAGGCAGATTGCTGCTAAAAACTATCTGTGCTCATTTTTCCTTTTGTAACAATACTGACTTGTTGCTGCTTGATTTCATACTAACTGTAATGCTGACAAGTCGAAGCCAACGACCAGAACAACAAAAACACTGCAGGCATCAGATCACCTGTGACACACACCAGCGTGTAGTCATAGCTCACTATGATGCATCCTCTGGACTTTACTTCAGTTGTCTTGTACTGACATTATTACTCACATAATGTACACAGCTCAGGGGAGTGGTCAGATGTTGTGTAACCAATCGTGTCTGATCCACTTCCTGTTGTAAAATTAGATCTGTATCAGCCTTCATCATCATCAAAGGAAGCAATACCGCCTTGTCAACGGTCGACTTTCATGACGACTTCAGCTCTTCCCACTGTCATTAACTCTTCCAGGACGCTCCCTGTGAACTCGGGTTTACCCTCATTCTTCCACCTGAAACCCCCTCTGGGGCTGAAGTGGGATCTGTGTGTGGCAGAGGGGCAGTATAAATAGCCCTGTGTCCCTGCTCAGGTTACCCAGCCACAGCCCAGGTTGAAATACCAGAAGACAGAGGGACACACTGACAACACACATGTTCTTCTCCACATACGTCACAAAGTCACACAGGGAGCTGCAGTGAACATTTAAAGGAGATATCAGTGTGTATTGTCTGTGCTGCGGGTGAGGACCCATCGGAGAATGAGAGATAACACCACAGTGTGTGATGACACAGCAGCTCAGAGGGAAGTTCACTTCCTGTGAGTAATGATGAGTAGTGTCGCTTTAACTCAGTCTGGTAACACGGCGTGCTCCCTCTGAGGCTCTGATGCAAACCTTGATGAATTTCCATGACTGAGCTGAATCAGTTACACGGTTACAGTTTTACTTCCTCTCTGATTTGTTTAAGCAGCACTCAGCAGGGTTATGATGCAAATGTTGGACAGAGAGACAGAGAGACAGAGAGCCCGCCCACCTGACTGAGAGCTGGTATAGGAACCACCTCCAGCCTGGTGACGAGAGATCAACATTCTGTATCAGTCTGGACTTCATGCCTCCCTTGATGCCAATCAGGGATCTGCACCATTGTTGATAACGTAGTTGACGACATAAAATGCAGGCCGCAGCTTGCAGAACAGTAATGGCAGCTCCCGAAGCAGCAAGTGCTACTCTAACGTTGATACACACAGCAATAAGTGAAGTTATTGCAGAAACAGAGTCAATAACAACAGTTAAACAAGAACAACAGCACTCGTGGAGTTTCTCAGAGGAAAAGACATTTTCACTGTTCTTTCGACTGGATTTGGCAAAAGCTTGATTCATTAACTTGCTTCATTGGCGATGAAGATGATCCCTGTGTTTTGTTACAGTGATTGGCTGAACGACTTTGTCTATTAAGGCGAGTAGTCCCACCCACTGAAAGTGTCCAGACTCACAAACTTTGCGGGCACGTTCCCGTACTTTCTGCAGACTTCGGAGAGTCCCCTAAGGGCGCAGACTTCAGCAGACCTCACTGACTGTATTGCCCATAACTCATTGCAGTATGGTCATGCAGGGTCAGATGAGCAGACAGAATGTGACAGCCGTTGCAATGATTGTAAGCGTTGCTGGAACGTTTTCATGGCAACAAATAAAACAGTCTTGAGGCCTGTGTATCAGCGGCTTGTTGTCTACGCCCTCGCAGACTTTACGTGATGACAGTGAACTCATCGCAGTACGTACGACTGAAGTCCAAGTGGGCTCAGTCCTCAAGTCCAGAGGGTGAACATTTGGATTCAGTCTTTGCAGTGGGTTCAAATGCAACTTTTTGGCCTGGACACAAGCAACATGAGGGGACGCATTTGATTTGATTTCACTTTGTTGTCTTAAAAAACTCTGAAATTTGTCTTGCATCCCAGGATGTCAACTACACACATAAATACATTTAAACAAACAACAAAATCATACACATCCCAACAGACAAATAAGCTCCTTAACCTGCTCAGTTGAGCCTGTGGGACTCTAAATCTTCTGTGCGATGGCAAAAGCTTCTTCAAATCATGTGTGAGAGGGGTCAGACGTAATATTACCAGCCAGAGAAAACATTCTTTTAGGATACGCAGTTTGGAAACTTGACTCAAGCACTTGAACCACAGCCTTTGAGCAGATACGCAGCAGTCTAGTTTTAAGCTGAACAGAAAGACAACTGTCCCATGCACTGACTCCATACTGCACTCTGTATTATAGATCAGAAAAACAGTAACAAGATCTATTTGTTTGCCCCAAATGACCTCAGCCTCCGAAGAAAGTAAATATGTTGTTGCACCTTACTACTAATGTGATCGAAATGTGCACTCCAGGACAAAGCAGCGTCCACATCAATGCCTGAATATGTCAGGTGTGTGCCTCTAAACAGAACAGGCTCTATCCCTGCTCATCTAACAACACCTATTGCAATGAGATTAAGAACCAATGTAGAGTGTACGTTCTGCTTTATTTTTCTTTACTGATACATTTGCAAAATTCCCTTATGCTCCCATCAAAAAGTCCATAATCAGCCAAATTTCTCCAGTTCTCCAGTTCGGCCCTCGCCTCCCTCCTTTACCTTTAAAGCAATCCTGTACCATTTAAATGCCAATCCCAGGGGGTGATTTTCGTAAACTCGTCCAGTCTAAGAGCCACCCAGGCTGAGGCAGATTGAAAATCAATTCATCTCTCCCTCTGGTTTCTTCAATACGTGTGCATGCCTGAGCACAGCAAAGCTCGCTCTGTTAACTCATTAACACAGGAACCTCAGGCTGTTCTTAAATCGATGTCTATTTAAAAGCACAGACTGTGCATTTTATCGAACAGACCTGCTGGCTCGGACGCTGCGTTTTCATTGACCAGGTGCACAGCTGATGGATGGATCGCTTACAGTAACCGAGATCGTACACATCAGCAGGCAGGTAAAATTATAGCCCACACATGCTTTAACGTCCGGTCATTGGTTTCCTTTAATGGTTTTTCTACAGCGGAGAAAATCCACATCTTTAAATGAACTTATTTCAATTGTCCCTCGTATTTGAAACAGTTTTTGACTCTGTGTTATTGCTCATATCCACTCAGACATATGCAACATCCCTTTGTCTTTGTCCCCAGAATTTTCAAAGAAGTTGGCTGAAGGTCATCACGATACAAAGCTCCGTCTGACTGGAATCATCTTCCTCTTTCCTTCAGATCTGTTAGCTCTTTCTGCTGCTTCAGCACTTCTTTATATTCTCAGAACAACTTGCTCATGTTTTAAAGTCGTCGTACTGAGAACTGCTACGTAAGTAGCTGAGGTCATGGTTTCCAGTTTTTCTTGTATAACAGCCGAGGGCAGGGGGTGATGTCTGTATCTGTGTTTGCAGTGTATGTTTGTTGGGAGGGATCCCCTTGAAAATGAGGTGCTACACGTGAAGGTGCTATCCTGGGACAGACGAGCTGCTTCCTACCTTGTGACAGGCGGGTGGGCTGTGTGACCTGCAGCCCATCTATCGCACAGAGGTTTCCACAGGGGTGCAGCGTGATGACCCCTGACCTGTTCTCTATGTAGCAGTGCTGGGCGCCCACTCCGGGGCCCTGGATGCTGATGTCCATGGGGCCATGACCCAGTGTGGTCCGGCCTGAAGGGAGGAAGAGTTAGAACAACACCTGATGAGGACCACAACTTATTATAAAAATATAAAGAGTTAGGATAAAACTGATTATTGGGCTTTCTCTCCATTATAATGATATGAAATAAAATGTTTTGTAAGCCTCTGTATTATAAGATTATTCTCTTTAAATATACCTGATAGTTAATCTTTACTGCAACTTCACTACAAAGAGCACAGCGCCTAATTATAATAGTTTTGACTAATGATGAATTATAGCATATTTTAGGACAATATTACCTGTAAATAAAAAATATATATCATAAGATTTTTTAATTTTTAAGTCAGAGGAAATGTTCAGAGAAACTTTTGTAAGAAAATAAACCTGGAACAATAAAAGTGAGGAGGATGCAGCGGGAACAATAGTAGTTGTAATTCCCTCCAGGGCTCGGTAAAATGTCATAGGCAAGTGTAACAAACAAACACACTTTCACACACACACACTGACTCACACACACCATCCTTGCCTGGACATGACCTCTGGAATCCCCCTGCATACCAGCCTGCAGGGGCACAGACAGACAGGAAGGCCAGCAGACACACAGGTACAGACACACACACACTCAGACACACAGACAGACAGAGGGGCATCATGCAAACAGGCAGAGCAAAGGCCAAGAAGTCACCAGACAAACACATGATGAAGCCTGCCTGCAGGGCGGACTGAGAGACAAAGACGAAAGACAGATACAGAGGTGATAACAGGCTCAAGGTAACAGAGAGTGTTGTTGTCCTTGTAAAAGCCTGTAAGTGTGATTAAAATCAAATAAAATAAGCTTAATGTCATGAAGCTTGTCTGGAAACAATGATTTGAAGTTATAACTTTCCGTAACCATTTCTGTCTGACTGAATGATGTAAGTGTATTAACACAGCGTCCTCAGAAGCCCTTTAAACAGTGTATTTTGTAACGCTGACATCAGCTGCTCTGATCCTCTACGTCACTCTGGAGCTAACTGGTGTGCTGGTGACACAGCAGATGTCTCACCCTCGGGCAGCGGCAGCAGGGTGATGGCTGTACTCAGCCGTCCACTGCCCAGGCTGACCAGGTGGGGGCGCTCTGCTTGGAACTTCAGCCCCTTTCCAGTCTCGTATAGGTCCAGAGGAGTGCTCTGAAAAGAAGGTCACAAATAAACTGTGAGTTAGATGTAATCCTGAGTTTGGATAAATGAGGCTTTGTTTCAGCAACAGTTTGGAGTTAATGTTCTGTTCAGACTGACGGATTCTTTTGCCAGGAAAATAGAAACATTTGTGGAATATGTGGTGAACTCATAATCACAGAAGGGGATGTTCATAATGAGGGTGGTAAAAATAAAAATCCTTCTTGGTGTGTTTTTATTTCCATTTAATGTTGTATTTGTTTCCTTTAAAAGCAGTTTTATGATAAAACATGCAGCAAATTGTATCACAGTTTTTAAATAAGTTGATAAAACGTGTATTGTGCAACAAATAACTATCTGAAACACTTATAAAAGTTATTCCATGCTGCAAGTGCTATAAACGAGCAACAGTACCAATAGTCCCTTTTACACTGCCTGGTCAAGGTAGGAATATCACACTGTTACGCTGCCTCTCCGTGATGTATATAAGATTGTGTTGCAGAATAAAGGGACATAGTTGTCACACCTTTAAGCCACCACAAGAGGTGGTAACAGCTCTGAAATGCTGTCTGTATGAACAGGACAGCCAGCAGGACGGGACCAAGGGCAGGACAGGTGTCGTTTCTGCACATACTACGTTACCCAGAAACCCTTGTGTGTGAATAAGATAAACACCATCCCAGCACTGCAGGATCAAAACAGGCGTGACGGGCATGATATGTAGCTCAGCAGCATCAGCCTCTAGTGTGATGTAAACATACCGGTATTGGCAGTGCTTTATAAAAAAACCTTGCCACCTGTGATCCGATCCTGCCCTGCCGTCCTGTTAAAACAGACACCGTTATGGCGCTGTTACTACCTGCCTGGGCGGATTAAAGACGAGACCACTCTGTCCCCCCATTCCACAATCATACGTTATATACAGAACAGTAAGGCTGCTGAACGGCACAGCACTAGGGGGCTAAGGGGCTACTTTGACAACGTGTTACGGGTGTGACCCATTGCTGTTAGCAGTTAGTGGCTAACTCAGAAAAGAAGAACATCGGCTGTAAATGACCAAAAATTGGGTAAACAATGAGAGCTCCTTACCCTCCGATCAGAGGACGAGATCAGCCGCCAATCAGAGAGATGGTAAATAATTATTGCTGCCATGTTCGCCATTTTTATTGTTTATTAAGCGCTGCTGACGCATATGTTTTAAATCACACTTGAGGCCGATGCTGTATTGTTATATGGCCTGTTTTGATGCTGTGATACTGGCATGCTGTCTTTAATCACACACAGGAGCAGAATGATGCCGGCGATGTTTGGTTCTATGTTAAAATGCAAAGGAGGCATAAAGACGGGACTTTGTAGCAGCTCTATAGCGCCATCTCTGTGTGAAAAGGGGCCACTGACTGACTTGGAACATACAATACACTGAAAGCCTTCACAGAGAAACTGTAAATCACAGCTTTGTAGACATTGCAACATACTGTGTGTCATCTACACCTCTAAAAGTAAAGAAGTCACATCCTCTGTCTCTGTGTGCACGACTCTGTCTGGACTGTGAACATGCCGTGACTGGGACCTAATCAGGGATCATTTCCTGTCCATTAGCTGCACTAATTGGTTGTGCACGACACAAACAATGTGAACATGTCGTATTAGAGGAGGGATAACACTCATAATATTTGTGTCCTGCACAAACGGCAGTTTTACTGCTTCACTAATGCACCGGACCTACAGAGAGAGGTTCATCCTCCACTCTGGGGACGAGGAGAGGAGCCTGAATGTCTTCACTATGGGAGGTCATTTCCATAGCTGGCTGCTCCGGCTGTTTACATATTCCTCCACACACTGAAGGAAGTGTGTGTGTGTGTGTGTGTGTCGTCTCCCCCCTCTTCCCCTCGCAGCTCTGCCTAAAGCACCACCGTGTGCTCTCGGCACAGCAAGGGGGAAGGGATGTCGCCATAGCAACAGCACTCCGCAATTAAGAAACATGAAGCTCCTGGAGGGCGTTCAACGAGCTAACTTGTGATGAGCACTTTTCAGCACAGGGACGCCCGAACATAAAGACAATCCTGCTTTTTAGTCGTCTTCTTATTGTCAGATTACTGCGAGTGTGGAGCAGAGTATTTGGCTGAGATGCAGCGAAATGTGTTATGTTGTGTTTTCGTCCTTGTCTCTGAAGCTTTACCTCCCAGGGTTTGACATAATGAAACAAATTACTCCTCCTGTTGAGTAACTTCCATTATTCTGAAGAGAGGAAAGAAAAAATGTTTTTGCATATCAAAGGGAGACATTCACCAGGACGACCCTCAGGACAATGTTTCAGTTTTCAGCTGACGGAGTGGATTTATCACATATTAAGGATGGTATTGTCCCAAACATTTAAAGGTCCAGTTTGCAGGAGTTAGTGAGATATATCAGCAGAAATATAATATCATATAATAAGTATGTTTTATTTAGTGTGTAATCACCTGAAAATAAGAAGTGTTGTGTTCCCCTCACCTTAGAATGATATCTACATAGGGAGCAGGTGAGGCTTTCAGTGAGGTGTGGCGTCATCATTTAGGATTCACTACTTACCAAATAAGCTTCACATCACAGCACATGATTATGATGATTTATTATTTTGAAAGCAGACTTTGGTCACTTGTGCTGATGAAGCTCTGTGCCAGCTGAAGTGTTAAATGAACTGTGAGTGGGTGTGGAGCCGCTCGCTGGCATTGATTTGCATTTTAAAACCTGCATCTTTGTGTCCCACTTCTGGAGCCCTTACATTTGTTATTTACAACCTGTGCGCGATCATTGACCCGGCCTCTCAGCTGGTTAGCTAGCCGTGTGTGTCCTAATAGGATTATGTGATTGTGGTGGTGCCGTCGGTGGAGTGGGGTCAAGCCTAAGAGGATTTCTGAGATAGAGACTGGCAGGGAGGCACTGGGAGGCTTATTGGGAGTGATGGGAGGAGAGGGGAGGTGCCAGTGGGGCAACACTGCAGGATTCACACTGCCTCATCTGCTGTGCGCTGCTGCTCCCATGTGGTGCACGCAGCAACAGCCTCTGTACATACAGAGTGTAATGCACAGGTCTGAAGTAAATACTTTATGTCTTCTACATTTGTATTTGATTAGGTTTGTGCAGCACAAATCCTTATTGACAGAAACGTGTTATTCTATGTATCTAAATCTGTTGTTGTCATTTTATTGTTCTAAATTCAGAGTATGTCTGTGCATCATTTCTCTGTTTACTTTTCTTTTCTTATTCTTTTTTTTATCTTATCTCTTATTAAAGATTCAGATTCGAAAAACAGAATGTATCTGACAATTTGACACTGAATTCTTAGCCCCTTTTACGTCACCTGTTCCAGGCAGGAATATCACACCATTATTCCGCTTTGCCAGCAACAAGGTAAGTACCACCAGGTTCACACTGGATGTGGCACCTAGTGCCCAGGCTGGCTTGCAATCTGCAGCAATAGTTCGGTGTTTTTTTCTGCAAGCCAATCTGGCAAGAAAGCACACTGCAAAATGACTGTAAATGATATAAAGTGTATTTTAAATATGATATAAATTATCTGGGTATGATAAGTGATAGAAAATGTATCCCATGAACCCACAATGTGGCAGTTGTGTCTAATAGAGTGACAGAGACAAGCAGAGCTACACACACACACTCTCAAACACACAGGCACACAGACACACACACACACAAACAAGCAGGTGGAGACACAGCTCTTTGTGTGTTTTAAACAGAGCACAGAGCAGAAATGCACTTCTGTTATGAACAGCCAGGCGACTGCTGACGAGCGGCTGTGCAACAAACTAACAAATCGCAGTGCTTTTGTGTCCAGTGTGAACCCGGCGTAGCTGTGTCAGTAAAGGGGACAGCCTGCAGGATGAAGATGTGAGTTGACAAGTGTTACGTGTGTGACTCACTGCCAGGAGATTTAAAAAACAGCTATCAGCAGTTAGCAGCTAACTCAAAAAAGAAGAACCACAGCTGCTTATGTTATAAGCAGTTACAGGCAACCAACTTTCATTTAAAATGAAATGGTAAAAAATGAACTTTTCGAGAAAAGTCTGTCAATAAAAGGTTTCTTAATATCTCAAACACTAGAGGCTGACGCTGTTGTGTTTAACGTCACAACCGACACACCTCTTTCTCTCCTCAGATGCCATCATGCTGTGTAAAATCACACACTTGAGCAGCATGATGCTGCTGCTGCTGTTTATCTGTGTAAAAATGTGAAGGCAGTTAAAGAGTGGACTTCATAGTGGCAATCTCAGTGTAAAAAGGGCTCTTAGTTTGTAAAGGCAGGACACATAATTACAGATAAGGGGGAGAAGTAATAGAAGAAAAAGTATGAACCATCTTGACGCCATTGCAAATATTCATACATATTGTATTTACATGTCCTTGTTTTGCAAGGCATGTGATGACCAGTGAGTCCAGCTGCTCTAAAAGAGGTCAACTTTAATTCATGAACTTGCCATTATGTCTTTCCTTCCACTGTCCAGCTGCCACTGGTTGGTTCTGTAGCCAGCACAGAGAAAGATTTACTTTGCTTTGTCTACAGTCACACATTAAAGAATAATTTTTCTGTTAAGCATTTGGACACATTAAAGTTTAATATCTCCAATTTGCTATATTCTTATATATGTTCCTGTTTGCCTCGCAGTAGCAACGTCCCAGTTTCCCTACAAGAATCATTAACATTTAATCTAAGCATGTTTTTTCTCCCATCTTTTGTTCCCTCTGACTCCTATACATGCCCGCATGTTTACTTGTGTCACTTTTATGGACATTGTATAGATTGATATTAATTTCTAACTCCAACCTTAACCTCTGACCCCCGAGTCATTTTCTTCCCAAGTGGGGACACAGCTTTTGTACCATTTGCACAAGTTGTCCCCAATTAACTGGTCTTTAGTCTTTAGTGTCCCAGAAAGTAGCCTCAGTAACGCACACGCACACACACTGCGCTTCCCTTAATGCCTGATAGGATTGTCAGGCCCAGCAGGTGGGAAACGCACACAACCAATCTGCGGGCCTGTCTAATTACTGACTCTGGCAGAAGAGATTCCTGCTTTACAGCATACTGACATATGCTGTCAGGACGCGTCCCAGCTGTACCGCCTGACCTGACCTGCCGCCTCGTCACTCAGTGAGGCCTTCAGCTGTGTGTTCAGCATCCACGGAGAGTTTCAGTGCCAAAAATCTGCCAGAGGAGCCAATGTGGTGACATTTAGCATCAATGGATGCAATTATCAGGAGAAGAGAGTGCTCAGTGTGTGTGTGTGTGTGTGTGAGCGGGTTCACACTGGAAACATGGAACAAAACTGTAACACTGATAACAAATGACTGTGTTTTTCTGTGATGGTTACTGTCTCTGGCTCTTTCTGTCTGACTTAAGGCTGATTTATACTTGTGCAGCAGTGGGGTTCTTTAAGGTGCTATACAAGTTTGAAACAACACCCGAAATACATGGTTTAATAGCAACAATATAAAGCACAAGTACACAAATCGGCTCTGTTATAACTCACAAGATTCACAGACAAACACTTGTCTTTATCTGGACACATTTTCCCCACAAATACAACATGCTAACGTTATTAGCACAAGCCTATGGAATTTTACATTGTATAAACTAGCCCAGAGGCTAGTGGAGTTTTCCTCTACTCATTTGAAGCCAGGGACAACAGCAACACTTAACAAAGGTAACGTTACATAATTTGTCTCCATTACAACTCACAAGGTTCACTGACAAAACAACTGTCTTATATTAAACTTGTTTTTCCTAAGAATAGAACATGCTAACGTTATTAGCACAAGCCTATTGCATTTTACATTGTATAAGTTAGCCTAGGGGCTAGCTGAGTTTTTCTTTACTCATATGAAGCCAGGGTAAATCACACACAAGACTTAAAATGCTATTTTTGTGGAGGCTTTATTGTCTTCACAATTTATTGTTTCTTATCTGTGAAATAAAGTAACTCAAAGCTTTGTTTCCACTGAGGGAAATGGTTTCAGCTTACAGAAACAGACAGGAGGCGTCACTGTGATATGTAGTCATATTTCTGGGGTGATGCACTTCAGGTTACGGCACAGGCTATGGTGTAAGGTACGCGTCCACGCAAAGCCTATGCCAAAAGTACAGCATCGATTCGACCCAGAAGTATAAACACCCCTTTACTCCTTCCCTCCATCTCCTCCCCATTCCCCACATCCCTAACACACACACACACACACACACACACACACACACACACTCACCTTTAACACCTGGTGGGTCTGCCGTCCGCACTCAGGCATGTTCCTGTTCAGGCGGTCCATATCCACTGAGTTGTCCACAGCTCCCTGCGACACATGAAGGTCCTGCGGGGGGAAAGGAGAACATCATTCATGAGAACATCATATAATCCAGACAGTGAGTGATAAAAGTCGTCATGTGTGACTTCATCTCAAGTTACAGCATCGAAATCTTGTGTGTTTTGCGTAGTTGTGGTCAAATCTGTAACCATATTTAGCGGGATTCCCCCTCCCCGCTCTGACTACACACTAATGTGTCAAGGAGTGATTCATGCTGTGAGTGCACACACACACACACACACACAAACACACACATAACAGATGGCTGATGGCATTTAGCAACACACTGTGAGGAAGTAACACACTTAAATCACACATATTTAAATCTCTTGGTAGTTGACACATTTAGTGGAAATCAGCCGTGTTGGCTGCTCTCTTGTCTCTCAGTCTCTATGAAAACAAACACACACACACACACACACACACACACAAACACAAACACACACACACACACACACACACACACACGCACGTTGTACCCAGATCCCACAAATTCCTCCCTTCTTACTCAGTCATTTTGAGGTATTTCCATCAAGTCAGCACTGAACAAATGGCTATAAATATTTTCCCTGTCTATATCGGTGCACTTGTTAAGTGGCCAGTCTGTATAAGGGTGACTCTATATGTGAGAAAACACTTCTGAAGTCATTATATGAGATGTGAGAAGCTTGTGGTTGTAAGGAAGCACAGAAAACCACACGGAAAGGTTAGAAAACACATAATTACAGCAATCACAGAGGAGCAGAGTGTACCCGGAGTCATTTGCATGCCTAAAATGTTGTGCAGCAGGGATGGAAAATATGTTTCTGATGTACTCTGCCCTCAGGATAACAAAACACTGCTGCAATATCATCATATTTGCTCTCCTGACAGACCCGTGAAATGATATTCAGGGGAGGCAGCCTCGGGGAAGCCTCAAACAGTAAATCACAAAACAGCCAGAAAATAAAAACAAATGTTGAGAAAAACTCTATCTGGAAACACTTTGTGCAATATGAAACTCTCCTCTGAGCCAGAAGCTGCAAGAATTCTGCAAACTACAAACTGATTCCCCCCCTCAGGTTTTATACAGTGTCTCTCATGTGAAATTACAACCAGCTTTTCAACCTGTCTCTAAATATAATAATTACCTTCCTCCAGTTGTCCAGCACATGCACAGCCTCCATGGTAACGAGCTGCTCCTGGCTCCTGACTCAATCCTATCAGTGTGAACTTAACTGACCAGGACACCTCTAACACTGCAGAGTGGACACTATTTCTTCAACGTGTCCTTTTCCCATGAAACACAGATTGTCTCTTTGTCTTGATCACAGTTCTTTGTCTAAAGCTACCGGCGCAGGATCCTCCACAAACTCCCATTCAGGAGGTGGACCTGTTGCTGCTTGCTCCACTAAACCAAGACCTACATTCCTGACTGGCAGCACCGAAGTCCCAGATAACACAGAGACGTGTGTGTGTGCGTGTGTGTGTTAGTGTGCGTGTGTGTGTGTGTGTGTGTTAGTGTGCATGTGTTTAAGCGCTGATCCAAAGAGAGGAGGAGAAGAAAAGAGGAAGGGGGGATGAGAGAGTGATGACTGAAATGATTGATAAAAATAAAGCTCAGAAACAAAGTGGTGAACATGCTGATGGAGGAGGACGAGCTCTGTAAATATGCACAATGCAAATGTTCCACAATGCCTGAACACTGTAAAACCCTATTCAATTAAGTCAACTTATTCTTTTTTTTTGCAGCTTGCACGCAAAACTTTTAGTTGGGTACAATACAGTTACATAAAATTTTTGAGTGCACCAGACACAAAATAAATGTCATGACCTTTTTCTGACAGGAATTTATGTCAATTTAAAACATTTTTTGAGCATTTAATTCTATGTCAAATGATAATAAAAACAATGCGTACACTTTTTAGATTGATTTTTTTTTAAATTTCATTGAACTATAAAAATATAATATGGCGTTTTTAGATTTCTCGATTGCAAGAATAAGGCAGATGAATCTGAACCAGGAAGTGCACTTTATTTCACCTCAACAACTTAGATATTAGAAACTCTAACATCCACACAGGCAGGTGGTCACCAACTCTCTAACCCCTTTTACTGTTAGTAAACAGTATGACGTTTTTCGGTGGGTGGGGCTTAGCTGGAGGCAAAACTATTCTTCACAGACATTAGCTATCACTAGCTAGCAAGTTCTGTTGGCTCTTTTTAGACAATGGAGGAAGATGATGGGAGTACCCGTGCAACAAAAGTACCCTCTTGGATGCCTCTGAAAGCACAACAAAGTGCCTTCTAGGGTGAAGAAAATGTGACACAGTGCTCTTTAGGGTGCCATTAAATGGAGAAACTATGATTAAGTGTCCCATGAGGTGCCTTTTAAATAGAGAAAGTGTGATGAAGTGCCCTCCAGAGTGAGAAAACGCAGTGCCATATAGGCTGCCCTACGTGCTAGAAAAATGTTCCACTTGCTGGTGGCCCGGCGTCGCTGGCAGCCTTTTTATGTTTTTCCGCCCCGCCCCTCAGTCAACCTGACTCCGCTATTGCATGTAGACATCTAGGATTATGCTGAAACTTCAGCAAAGGCATTTACAATATTAAAGAGGCAACAGACAGCATTGTTTCCTAAATATATCATTATGAAAATAATGTGTGTTGCACAGGGTAGTGGCCACAGTAAAATCAGACTATCAGTGTTTACATAGGTTAATTAGTGGCTTTGCAATCTTTGCAATAAGCTTCTGCCACCGGTGCCGAAATTTCGTGGAAAAAATCTGCTTTATGGCAGGAAACGCGTCATGTATTGCAAAACTGGTCAGTCAGCCAATCAGTGACTGGAGCTGGTCCTTATGAGGAGCTGGGCATGAGATAGTTGAGTCACGAGCACAATGGCAGACGGACAAAGTTTGGAGACAAGTGAAAAACGGCCTAGCAAAAGAAAAGGAGCTCCTCTGTGTGAGGAGGCAAAGAAGAGCAAAAAGGAGAGTGATAAAAGAAGAGGAAAAACAAGAGTAAACCTCAGTCAGGCGTTCAAGAGATGGAGGGAGCTCCGTGACCAAAGAGGCTTCAAAACCCATGTCCAGCTAGCTTTCTTTCTAATGGATCAGTAAGTAACACGGCTAAATGTTAGCTAGACCAGAGAGGACTGTACTGTACTGGCTGCTAGTTCATTCCTAGCTGGCCAGCATCGCAAATCGCCGCAACCAGGGAGCGGGTAGCGAGTGTTGGTCGGCTGACATCCTGGTTGCCATTCTACGGCAGCCCTCGGACAGTGATACCCCCCTCCCTTCCTTCTGTTCTCTTCTCACGGAGGCAGCTATCCACGGACATCGCCCAGCTAAGTTACGCCCAGCTAAGTGAACACTGGACTTTGTTTCCCATTCAATTTGAGCTCCAACCGGCCGCATGGTTTCCATACGGTAGCGTTTATTCTGGAATGGGGACTGTTTACATGTACATATTGGTATAATTCCACTGTGTCTACTGTTGTTTGTACTGGTACTGTACATATTGGTATCATTTACTGTGAGCTGTTTGTACTGGTGCTGTGCATTCTGCTATAATTATTTGCATTACTATTTGTTTTTCCTTCAGATAAATCTGATAATTGTTGCTTGGTCTTTTCATACATATACACAGAGGTATACTGGTGGCTTTACAGCCTACATTTTATTTAATTTAAAGAGTCTAATAGAGTCATATAATTGATTATCTCTGATCCCCACGGTCAATTTGGTTGTTGCGACAGTGCAATGCAACACCACTGACGCTAGGTGGCACCAAGCTAAAAAAAAACAAATCCTATCTGTTGCCTCTTCTAGGATGACACCAAAAATGACTTTGTAAAACACACTCTCATTCCGACCTCGTCACATGACGACCTTTGGTCATGGACTTTCCTCGTCAACATATGACGTCCAAGGTACCCTGGGTTCGTTGGTTGCTGACATTCTGGGACATCGTATCAACTTCAGCCTGTTACATGTATTGTCAGATTTCAAAATACACTTCCGTTTTCACAAGAAATGTACAGTTTGCATACAGTCTCTTTCAAAATAAAAGCACTATGTCGGTACAACACCGCAGATTGATGTTTTTTTTTCCTACAGCAACAAATGCACGTGGTTACATTTAGCCAACACACGCACATGGTTGAGTTAAGGAAAAAAGAACAGGATTTGGCTTTACAATCTTACATGAAGTGAATACCGGCAGGTGAAAGTTGGTAGTTGTTAGACCCATCCACCACCCCTCCTGCCCACCCTACTTGGACTTTCACCACTTTAACTTTCGTTGTTGTCCCACCGTGTTTTATTCAGTCTCTTTTTCCAACTCGGTGCAGACTCATTTGGATCAATGTTTGAGCGCTGCGGAGACCGACAGTATTTTCTGGTGGTGGTGGGTCGTTGCATCTCACCTGTAAAGGGGCTAAAATTAGCACGTTTACCCAGGCGATGTGTTTGTGCAGTGGAAAAGGGGCTTATTTAAGACAGCTAACTAGCCTGCTGATTCTCAAAGTTTTTAAAATACCACAGTGAGGAAATGATAAATTGGAGAAGTCATTGCCATTTATTTTCTCTTTTTATAGTCTATTGTTTGCTGTTAAATTAAATTTCCTAAACAAGAGCTCAGCTCCCATATTGCATGTGAATACTATGGTGTTTGTTCCCACCACATCAAAGCCCATTACTCTCCGACTGTGGGAGGACGTCAGCAGCTTTTCTTTCTCTCAGATCCAGAAACTCTCACTGGACACAAAGAAGTCTCAATCTCTCCATTTCTTTCTTTCTTTCTTTCCCTCCCTCTCTCCCCCTCATGCCAGGGCAGAAAGGCTGGCATTGTTTCCTGTAGAGCAGGCATGGATCTCTCCTCACACATGAGAGAATCTCTTTTTTTTGAAGGGGTTATGAAAGCGACGGAGGGAGGGAGGGAGGGAGGGAGGGAGGCTCGCCATTTAGCTGGAATGCAAAAATGTAGAAGCAGGGAGGGAGGCGAGACAGCCTGCCAACTCGATGGTGAATAAAAATGTAGATGGGATGAATAATAGAGATGATAGACGGAGAGAAAAAAGGTGAAATGAAAAGCAGCTGCAGGCAGGTTGTTTTTCAAACGGTTATCTTTTTCAGTGAAATGATCAACCTGAAGGGAGAGTGAAAACCTTAATTTTGGTGAGATGTCTTAATAATAATCATAAACTTTATTTATATAGAACCTTTCAAACACAGTTACAAAGTGCTGCAATAAAACAGACACACAGCTCAGATAAAGTCAGGATATGCTTTCTTATAGAGATATGTTTTTAGCAGAGAGATGATATAAACCTGATTGGAGAAACATAAACATAAATTACAATGAAACATGACACAGATTTCTTGCAACAGGCTTTATGTGTTGTGACAGGTGACCAATAGATGGCAGTATTTGTTTTGTGATATGCTGTGACCCAACTACAAGGATTTCTGTTTTATTAGAATTGAGCTGAAGAAAATGTAACGACATCCAATTTTTGATATCACATAGACAGTCCTGTAGAGAGCTCAGCATGCTGAGGTCAGTTGGTTTAACAGGAAGGTACAGCTGATTGTCATACGCATCACAGTGGAAAGAGACACCATGTTGACAGATGACGTCACCCTAGGGGAACATGTATCGTGAGAACAAGATAGGACCAATGATTGAACCTTGAGGCACACCGTGGAAGTAGGCCTAGTGGATAGCTAGAGCTGGGTGTCATCAGTGTAACAGTGGAATTGAATACCAAATTTTCTGAAGACATGGCCAGGGTAGATAATAAATACAAGGGGATCTAGGGCAGAGCCCTGAGGAACACCACTAAGAGTTGGATCTGAAATTTCTTATGAATAAACCCTCCTGCATCCAGAACTCTGCTGCCCGTCTGCTCACCCATTCCTGCTTCTGCGATCACATCACTCCTGTTCTCCAGAACCTCCACTGGCTCCCTGTCCCACAACACATGCAGTTCAAAGTCCCTCTCCTCACTCACAAAGCCCTCCATAACCAGGCCCCCTCCTTCCTAACCGACCTTCTCCACCTTCACACTCCTTCCCACAGTCTCTGCTCCTCTGACACCAACCTCCTGACTCCACCACTCAGGACCAAGCACCGAACCTGGGGCGACAGAGCCTTCTCCATAGCTATAACCTCCTCCCTCTGGAACTCTCTCCCCAAACACATTCAAGACCGCACAGACCTCTCCTGATTTAAATCACTCATCAAAACTCATCTTTTCCAAACGACTTTTAATGTATGAATGATGTCATGTGTATTTTAGTGTGTTGTATTTTATGATGGTTTTTTAACTAATGTAAAGTGAAAAGCTATAAATAAAATGTATGATGATATTATCATTATTATTTTTGATTTAATTTAATTTAATTTAATTTAATTTAATTTAATTTAATTTAATTTAATTTAATTTTATTCATTTATCTATTCATTTTTGATGGTGATGCTAGACAAAAGCTGTGCCCCCCAAAAAATAAAAAGATGAGTCCTCTGGGGAGCATGTATTTCCACAGAAAATCGAACCTACTGCAGCTCTGGAGCCACAGAGTTGATTAAGGAGAAAAGCCTTGACAGTAGCTTGAGTTGAAGGCTCGGGGGATTCACCGAAATCATTTATAAAGAACAGGAAAAGGGAGTTGCTAGTGTGTGAAGTGGGTCTACTGTCCAGCCTCTCATCCAGCAGCAGTCGCTCCTCTGGGACAAATAAAGCGGTCATTTAAACAGGCGAGGGGTCATCTCACAGAATGTGGAGATAATCAGGAATGTGAAAACAGAAAAATGGATGGGTCATTTCATACTTATCTGAGGAGAGAATGCAGCCACAATTCCTTTTATGTCAGGCAAATATGCTGTGGTTCACTTGGTCACTGCACAGCTGCAGCACCACTCGTAGCTGTTTAACCTACTTTAAGCAAATATGAAGGCACAGTTGTACTGTTATTTTTCCAGTGTGTCTTTGTCCAGTTCAAACATTTTAATAACTAGAATTAGTTGCATTGACTGTTACATCCCAACACGACCACTCCGACCTCGTCACATATTGACGTTTGCTCATGGACTTTCCACGTCCTCATACGACGTCCAAGGTACCCTGGGTGTGTTGGTTGTTGGCGTTCTGGGACACCGTGTCAGTTTCAGCCTGTTATATGAATTGTCTTCTTTCAAAATACACTTCTGTTTTCACAGGAAATTTACTAGTTACATACAGTCTCTTTCAAAATAAACACACTACGTCAGTACAACACTGCAACTTGACGTTTTTTGCACGTCGTTACGTTTAGCCAACATGCACGTGGTTGGGTTGGACCCATGTGGTTGTTGGACCCATCCACCACCCCTCTGACCCACCTCAGTATGACTTTTGCCGCCTTAACTGTCATTCTTGTCCTCCTGCGTTTCCCCCTGACCCCGCTGGGTGTCGCTATGGACAAAAACATGCTTTGTGAGGTCACAGTGACCTTGATGTTTGACTTCAACCATCAAATTCTAACCAGTTCATCACTGAGTCCAGATGGACGTTTGTGCCAAATTTGAGGAAATTCCCAGAGGGCCTTTCTGAGATATTGCATTCACGAGAATGAGACAGACAAAGTCACAATGACCTTGACCTCTGACCTTAGACCTCTGATCATATTTTGATCAGTTCATTGTTAAGTTAAATTCAATTCCATTTTATTTATAAAGCCCAATATCACAAATCACAATTTGCCTCAGAGGGCTTTACAACATACAACATCCCTCTGTCCTTGGACTCTCGCAGCAGATAAGGAAAAACTCTGCCCCAAAAACCCTAAGTGAAGTTAAGTGGACGAGACAAACACAAAGTCACAATAACCTTGACCTTTGACCTTCGACCACCAAATTTTGATTGGTTCATTGTTCAGTTAAGTTGACGTTTGTGCCAAAATTCTTTTCAGGCTTTCCTGAGATATACTGTGTACGAGAATGGGACGGACATACGAAAACACAACACCTCTGGCCACAGCCCTCGCTGGTGCAGAGACATAAAAATATAATTAATATTTTATAAAGTCTAAATATAGTGCATTCTATAAAATTACATACTTTAATGTACTTACTTGCTATAAAAGCATGTGTCTGGTCACATTAAGGCTCAAAATACACCCAAGACTAAAGCCTTTATTTCTGAATGATTTGATGTTGATGGAATATTTTTATGCCCAATATTCTATATGATATAACCAACACTCCGACCAGCCTGTTGAACGTTTGCAGGTTTGATCATGTGTTCACATTATTTGGCCTGAGAATAGATGCGTTCTGTAGCCACAGGCAAGACGCCGTGTCTACGAGACAGTCAGAGCAGAAAAATGCTGAAGTGCTGGAAACAGTGAGGAGGATTTAAATGAATGGAGGGGAAGGAGGCACCGGGGCTTTACAGGTGTGTCACACACTTCCTTGCAAACACACCTGGCTGCTTTATGGAAATCCACCAGACAAGAGTGTGTGTTCAAATAATTGTAAAGTATACAAGACCACCTGCAAAGACACCTGGAACATCAAATAACTGTCTCGTCTTCATCCTTTAAGAAGCTCTGTTCCAAAAACCAGGAACTGAGCTTGTGAAAGGAGTAAGTTCAGCCTGTGGTCGATAAGCTGGGTGCAGCCTTTTTATAATCAGATAAGATTCTCACTGTGCTCATAATCATTTATAAAACAGTGCGTAGGATCCACACTAAAAATATAAGTACGGACAAAAGCCAAAAATGGTGTGCGCCAAAAAACATTAGACAATTTCTACTCTCAGGCCTCCACCTCACCATCTGTGTCGCCACTTTACCGTCTACAAAACGTTCGTAAGCATGGGTCAAACTTTCTCCCATCAAGTCTGTTTTTATAGATCACAACTTTTGCGTGGGAAGTGGCGTACGCATCTTTCAGGCCTCAAGTTTGTTCGTACACAGTGTTTATAAATGAGACCCTAGATGGTTTGTTGTACAGATCCATCCAAGAAGCTGTCATGAAAGACTTTCAAAATATATTTGACAGGTGATTGGATGAGCCATCAGTCTATTATTGTCTATAACAGGCATTCGGGAAAACAGCGAAAACATCTTTTGATCGAGAAAAGCCTTCAGTGTTCTTCTTCCAATGAAGAAATATTCTTCAGCTCTGATTTAAATGATGCTATTAGCATTTCTGCTAACTGTTTCAGGAGCTGCCATTTTTGTTTTGAATGAACAGGCGCCTCTCTGTGTGATTACACGCACACCTAAACTAAGACTGTAGCTGTCTGTAGCTCCTCGCAGGACTCTGATTGGTCTAAACAGGTTCGTCAGACACAAGTGCAGTCCTGTCGAGTTAATTACCATTGACTTGCGAAAACTCCTGAGATTTTATGTTCCGTGTTTCAAACAAGCAGCAAAATGAAGCCAATGCAAAAGTGTCAACAACTGCAGTTCCTCTAATGGCCACTTGAGGCTGGCTCCACAGTCAGTTATTTTAAAATGCCCAACTTCACAGCAGAAATAAACATGTTTACAGTCTGGTACAAAAACCAGTTTTGATCTCTGTAGCTGGTTTCAACATTCATGACAACTGCAGGAGGGCTGAATTTAATTATAACTTACCCGTTTATATTTTATCAATGCCTGAAGTCACGCATAATTAAGGGCAGGGCTGCTTGATTGACAAGCTTCTGTACAGCCCTGTTCAGATCAATGATTTGCAACGAGACAAAACTGTTTTAGAACGTTGCAGAGAAAAGTTGCTGCAGTGTTGCTGCGGCAGGTTTTTAGAATGTTGCGACGTATTTCAACTAGTCACCTGTTTCAACTCATCTCACTGGAAATCTTTGGTCTTAACTGGACTTAAGGTGTCACCACAGTGTGAGTCAGATCCACCCCTCACTCTTTCACAGCACCAGCCTCTCACCCAAATGTGGTCACTTCTGGCTCCAAAAAAACAAGATGCCGATGGCCGAAATGCCGAACTCAAGGCTTTAAAACAGCAGTCAGCAAACCAATGGGTAGCTACATCCATTATTTATACAGTCTATATTTTTAAGGCATCATTCTAACCCAAACCATCTTGTCTTTCCCAAACTCTAATTAAGAGTTTTTTGTGCTTAAACCCGACCAGACCTCTACCACAGCACTGTGACACCATAAAACAGCGAGACAAGAATGTGTAAATTAGAAATGCGCACTAAAAGAGGTTGATGGAAATGCACGCCTGCACGCACAACACCAGGAGCCTGACAGTGAGGCAGCTACATGGAAGCCATCGTTCATTCATTATTTACACCTGAGCTTTTACTGTGACACGTCAAAGAGTCTTCTGTGTAAAGGGGCTTCTTACTGTAGGAAATCTGAGACACTTCGCAGTCACAGATACATTCAAATCTGATTTAACACCCACAATTATGACACTGAAATGCATCTTAATTGTAAAGCAACTGATTCTAATGTTATCTGTAACTGTGTAGCCAAACTATAAAACATACGATGTAACATTAGACATATAAGCATACGATGATGATGTTTGGCTGTATCTACAATACTGCAGTGAAAAAACAGATGTTGATTAATGCAGTCATCCAGTGTCAGCTATCATTGTCATGAGCTGAGAGCTTTGAACATGGGTGCCAGAGGACAGATCACACCATCTAAAGACTCACATGCACATTGTCTGTTTGTAATTGTCAAGGAAGTGGCAGATCCAACTGAGACAAACACACGGAGACGAGTGACTCTACACGAATCAGCTGAGAGCAGACGAGGGAAGGAGGAGACGGAGAGGAGATAGGAGGATGATAGAGGAGGGATATTAGGACAGACATAGGCAGCAGAGGAGCTGACACTTTGTGTCTTGGTTCTATCTTGTCCAGCCAGCTGCCACCACACAGCTCTGCTCTGGACCCCTGACGTCTGATAATGAAGCCTGTTGGATAATCCTCCGTCTGCAGGGACGTCTCTCTATACATCCGTCCACATTTCTCTCTGTTTGTCTATCTTACTTCATTAGTCTCTCTCCTTATAATTCTCTTATCATTTTTTAATGGCCTCTGTTTTTCTCTGGCTGAGTTCTCTCTGACCTTGGGATGTCTTCTACACACACCCACACACACACACACACACACACACACCAGAGAGATACACAACAGCAACAGTATGAAGGACAGGGTGTGTTGATGCGTGGTAGGATTTTTGTTTGGTTTTGAGTGAAGTATGTAAAGAAACACTTTACGTAAACATGTGAAAATTGCACACAGCAATGATATAGAATCAGTGTAGTGTTTCTCTTGTGGCCATCAGTGGCATCACAGCGTCTCCTGTGCAGGAAACCAACCTCTTCTCATCCCAACTTGTCAGATACCTCAGCTTTGTCAGTGCCGCCCGCATCTACATATGATGTGCTAGGTATCCTCCTGTGTTTGTTGTTGACGTTCCAGGGCGCTGTGTCAATTTAGCCAGTAATATGCATTGTCTTTTCTAAATACACGTCCATTTTCAAAGGAAATGTATTTCTGCTCGTTAGATGCTTAAAGTCTTTTTTTAAATAAACTTAAGTAGGTGAAACACCTCATACTTATGTTTATTTTCTTGGGCAACCAAAGTACCTGATTAGGTTTAGAAAAAAAACATCATGGTTTGGCACTAAATTCATACAGGAAGTGAACAGCAGGCTCCCAGGTGAAAGTCCGGACCCATGCATCACCCCACCGCCTGCCCTACAGGGAGTTTCCAGCTCCTTATAACGTTGTTAGCGGCAGCGTTTCAAACTGACGCTGTCCAGCAGCTTATCATACTGCCATGACAGGAGCTGTCCAGCCACATTATTTAGAGTCTGCGTATCATATCTGCTGCGAGAGATGGCTTTTGGCATCAGTGTCTGATGCAGAAATCCCTGACAAAGTGACAGTGTTTGACAAGTTCGGAATGAGGTTGAGCTGGTCCAACAAACCCTGGACTTTCACTTGGGAGCCTGGTGTTGTGCTCCACGTGCTTTTATCGTGCACAAGGCAATGAATATAGATATGAGGTGATATTAGGGCGGCTGTGGCTCACTGGTAGAGCAGGTCATTCACCAATCAGAAGATTGGTTGCGCGATTCCCAGCTCCTCCAGTCCACTTGTCGAAGTATCCTTGAGCAAGATACTGAACCCCAAATTTCTCCCGAAGTCTGTTTCATCGGGGTGTGAGAGCGTGTGAATTACTGAGTAGCAGGTGGCACCTTGTATGGTAGCCTCAACCACCAGTGTGTGAATGTGTGTGTGCAGTCCATTTACCATTTACCATATTTGACAAGTTGGAATGAGAACGCATTGGTTGGACCCATCTACCAACCCTCCCGCCCACCCTACAGTGACTTTTCTGCTCCTTATATATCAGTGTTATTGGCAGCGCTTCAAACTGACACCGTCCAGCAGTGTATCATACCGCCGTGAAAGATGGCTTTTGGTGTCTGATGCAGAAGTCAGAGTTTGGACTGGGATTGGGCGAGGTGTTTTACCAATGTTATAAGTTAATATGTAAAGACTGTACGCATCAAACTAGCAGAAACTGTAAATTTCCTCTGAAAACAGAAGTGTATTTTGACATTGCATGTACAGGTGTAAATGGACACATCGTTCTGGAACGTCAACAAAAAGTTGGGATAAGAATGCGTTGGTTGGACCCATCCACCAACCCTCCCGCCCACCTTGTAGGGACTTTACAGCTCCACATATTACACTCAGCCACCGGAGCAAACGCATCAGTGTCTGACGCAGAAATCACTGATAAAGCGACGATATTTGACGAGTTCAGAATGATAACGGGCTGAGGATACTGACAGTTTGCAGTTTGCAGGGACGCTGTGTGCTGCAGTGTTACTTTGTTTTTCTCTGATGCGTGCAGCCAAAGCCAAATGACACATTCTGTTTTTAGAAACAAACCACAGAAATGCAGTAAATTGTGCCGTGGGAAGAAGGGCGGCTTCACCATAGGCTCCGTTTCAGACAAGACGACATCCTGAACATATGCTGTGTGTACATCTGCAAATCATGAGAGGCCAATTATCTACAAATGTTGCTGGTGATGGTGCAACTTGGCCCACAATCACTCCGCTCCAGCTGTAAAATCCTCCCAGCTGAGTGCTTCTTTCAGCTGAGTGTTGCAAACTAATGGGATGAGATGAGGTAACTGATTTGGATACAACATCATAACAGCAATGACAAGACAGTTAAACATCTGGGAACCACAATATAAATTCTACACACAGAGGCGGGCTCAGAGCTGAAAGTGAATTTATGGTGGTGAGGAGGAGGCAGGACAGCTCACACACAACATGTATGTATGTATGAACAAATCAAAACCACAGTCTGACAACACCCAACAGACAGCTTTCAACTGCTCTTAAATCCAAAACCCTCAGACACCCACGGCACCTGAAGCCTCTCAATCACAGCCTGATATTTGTTCATTTACAAAAATATTTCTCAAACTGAAACAAAGATGTTTGTGCCAGAGCAGGACAGAAATGGAAATGACATCAGAGTTATCACCGTTAAGAAAAAGAAGGACACAGGAAGAAGTCCTTTTATGGAAGTTTGGGCAGAACAATTCATGTTCTTCATCTCTTTTCCACATGTTTTTTACAACATAATAGCAGACTGCATCAACGCTCGTCGCTCCAGTGCTGGCATCCGAACCTAAACATAGAATTTACAAGCTTTATGGGCCGATCCTAAATAGCTCGTGTTAGTGGCGTCCTTATTGTGGCATCTCGGCTTTAAGAACAACTGCTGCAAAAACAACTTTCTCTTTTGTGAGCTTTGACAGTTTATCTTGTTGTAAATCAGTCACACAATATGAAGAAGACTGTAAGCTGAAACCATTTCCCTCAGTAGAAACAAAGCTTTTATTCACTTTTATTTCACAGATAAGAAACAATAAATTGTGAAGACAATAAAGCCTCCACTAAAATAGCATTTAAGTCTTGTGTGTGATTTATCCTGGCAGAAATATGAGCAGAGGAAATCTTAGCTCGTCGCTAGGCTAATTTATACAATGTAAAATGCCATAGGCTTGTGCTAAAAACGTTAGCATGTTGTATTTGTGGGGAAAATGTGTCCAGATAAAGACAAGTGTTTGTCTGTGAATGCTGCGAGTTATAGTGAAGCTGATTTGTGTACTTGTGTTTGAAATTGTCTCTATTAAGCCATGTTTAATGTGTGTTTAATGTGTGTTTTGAATCATAGAAACCTCCACCGCCGACTAGTGTTTTGGAGGTGTAACTACAGAGTGACACAGACACATCACCGCACAAGTAAATGCTCACAACGGCGTAGGCTACAGCGTAGGCTCTGCATTGAGCTAACGCACAAGGCTGAGCCCAGCCACTCATTTTGGCCACTTGCATCTGTGATGTCATTCTTTCTGTCACTACCCAGAGCTCATGACCATAGGTGAAGGTTGGGACGTAGATGAACCAGTAAATCGAAAGCTTTGCCTTCTGGCTCAGCTCCTGCTTCACCACGCATGCAGTACCAACATCACTGCTGACACTGTACAAAAACCACCGATCCATCTCACACTCAATTTTCCTCTCACTTGTGAACATCCACCACCCCTCCCACCTGCCCCAGTTGGACTGACCCTGAGATATTTGAACTCCCTCGCTTGCAGCACCAACTCTGTCCGAACCCAGAGGGGGCAGTCCACTGTTTTGCAGCAGAGAATCGCAGAATTTGCAGTAATGTAGATTACAAAGCCATGCGGGAATATCTCCTACCAAACCTTTGTCTTAAAGCAATACATTTATATTCAGGCACATGCCCAGACTCAAAGAACGACAGAAAAAGAGTTTCGGAGGAACAGGAGGAAGTGTGTGACAGACAGAGGAAGAAGATGACATACAGAGAAGCTTCACGCAGCAGTCTGTCACTATATGTAGACTTCCTGTACAGCAAGCCAAGCCAGAGACCATTTCCTTTTAGTGACACGGGCCAAGGTCGGTGTTAGCCGCTGCTGTGGGACAGGACTGACCTCAGCTATGAACACTACCGCTGTGTGTTATTATCACATCTGCTCAGACCTCTTGGTTTTAGTTTTATATCTGAGTTCTGGTTACAGCAAGTGGTGGACCTGGTGCTGTCGAGAGAAGAGGGGTATCAGTTTGATACTAGTATGATGTTTTGTTTTGTTTTTCTTTTCTTACAAATGTTTGTCTGGCCATATATGTATGTTTAAAAAAGTGCAGCTGTTTTTATTTCAATTTCTTTTACAACACACTTGTTGTCTTTCTTTAGGCTTTGAGGCCAATTTAACATAGTGGCCAAACTGTGGATTTACAACTTCAGGGTCCATCATGTGATGCCACGGGACCCAAAAAGACTTTTCCCATAGACCTACATTATGAAAGACACATCTGTAAAATAGTGGGGACATTTTTTCAGCATCACAACCCTTGCAGAATGACTTTTATTTGACATTTTATCCCAACTCAAGTTAGTGGAGGGCTAAACTGGAAGTTATCTGCACAGCTGGCCAGAACAACTTCATCAGGATTTTCCCCTGCCCCCAGGTGGCCCAATGTGAGACCGTTTTAGTGATTTGGTGAGTGGCTGTTCTCATAAACTGTTGGTATGTTTTCCTACAAGAAGTAATGCATCCAAATGTATACATATCCCATGTATTTTGAAAGGCTGCGATCACGTGACCAATGCTCTGACAGCCGTAAACGAGGAAGCAGTCCCAAACGGTCTTGGAAGGAAGCAGGTTGGGGTGCTGGATGGGTCACGAAAAACGAAGACTTTCCCCCAGGACTTACCTCAGGAGATGTGTTCGGAACCATGTGAGTCATTTTAAGGAACGTCCTCACCACGTTTCTTCTCCTAAACCTAACCTTCATAACATCCTGTTAATAATGGAGCTGTACGTTAAGTATCCAACATCATTTGTGGGGTGCAAAGGCCCCCTCCCTACTTCTTAAGCCCGGTTTAGGCCAAAGATTCGCGACGTAACAAGTTACAGAGAAAAGTTGCAGCAGTGTGAACTGGCTGGTCTGAGCTCGACTCAAGCCGACTGATGGTGTCACCTGCAACTCAGCTGGTCAAATCGCTGACAGCTGGTTTTAGAACGTAAAGCTTGTCACCTGTTTCAACAGCCAATCAGCTTGTAGTGAAGTCCGCTAGTCAAGTCAAAATGACCACAGATGGCGTGTTCGCTTGCTGCAGCAGGTGCTCCGTCCCCGCAGAGCCCTCTGTTTCTGTCTTCAATGTGTGCCAGTGTCAGACCATCGTCGCTGCTGCTCCTCGCTGTATGTGCTTATGAGTCTTATGGGACACAACTCTCGGGTAAAAAGTTGATGTTTGTTGGACCCATCCACCACCCCTCCCACCTGCCCCAGTTGGACTTTTGCCGCCTTAACTTTCGTCCTTGTCCAGCCACGTTCCCCCCTGATGCCACCGGGCACTGTCAACCTAGAAAGGCAACTGACCACATACCATATAATTTTTTGGTTTCTGACACCGCAAGTCACTGCCTGAGCGCCAGCTTTCTACAACTTCAGAGTGAGATCTGGGGCCATATTCACAAAGATTCTCAGAGTCCTCTCAGAGAGCTCCTAACTTAGCCTAAAAATTCCTAGCAAGGAATCTTAGCTTAAGAGTGATTCAGGAAGTTTCTGAGAGCAACTCTGAGGGGGGGACAGAAACGTTTATCTTAGTGAGGAGGTGTGGTTGACCCCGTTGCTAGGTATGACGCAGTCTTCTAAAAGCTGTGATTGGTTGTTACAAAAAGAAAAAGCGCTCCTAGTAATGAATGGACAGTGAAATGAACCGATCATAGAACTTAGACTGTATTAAGAAATGTGTAATCGTGAAAATAATTTTATGTCATGATGATGAAACTCAGCAAAATTAAATTAATTGTTACACAGCTTCAAAATGTTTGAACGTACCTCATTCACATGCCGATTATTATATTGATTTGCTTATTGTTATGTTTACTCGCCATGCTGGTAATTTTACTACTTAATCTATTTGATATTAATGGTGGACGCAGACTCAGCTGTCAGCAATTACTGTGATTGCTGGCCTCCTTGTAAAAAGCGGTTTGATTTGGCAGAATGACCAAAACAACGAATGAAATGGAGAAAAAAAGAACGAGAAAGCCGAACTGGACAGAAGAGCAGTGCCTGCTGTTGGCACAGCTCGTGGAGGAGAACAAAGGAGTTTTAAGAGGGAAATTCGGTCCCGGGATCACGGCACAAGGGAAGAGGCAGACTTGGGAGCGCATTGCCCGACAAATCAATGCGTCGTTCCCTCTCCTTTTACGCACAAGCGATGAGTGTGAGAAGCGCTGGTACGTGCTGCAATCCAAAGCGGGCGTTATTGCGTTACTACGCTGGGTGGGAAAAGTAAGCTCATCCCTGATGAGGTCAACCACAAACATTATCCCTGCACGATCAAGCCGGTAGCGTCTTATTAAATCACTGTCGTTCAATATACGGAGAATATCTCTCCTTCCTCTCTGTCTTTCCGCCATCTTCTCTGTTTAAGACACTCTTAGGCTTCTTAAAAGTCCTCCTCCCTCCTCTTAACAGTTTTTCACCTTAGGAGCTCTCTTAAGGCCTAAGATGCTTTGTGAATAACTTTTATCTTACCAAGGGAAAATTCTAAGAAAAATCTTAGAATTTGAGGAATTCTAAGATTTTTCTTAGAATGACGTCACTAAGAGCTACTTTTAGTCTTAGGACTCTTTGTGAATACGGGCCCTGGCTCCTACAAACAGTCTCACCAGGACCACATTTTGCCATGATCACACACACACACACACACAGACTCACAGTGTGAAAACAATACCAGCCTGTTGCTGCTGGTAATAAAAATACATGGAGTTTTAAATAGACGGAGACCCCTTTCACCAGCCAATGGTCCAATAATGCAACATTATAAGGTTACAGCATTTGTTTGGGTTTGAAACAGGGCACCATTTGCTGTTTCAATGGTTTCATGAATGGACTCAGTTGTCTCCAGCAAACCTTAATCTGGCTAGGAAAGCTTCCTGGCAGTGAGATATTTGGTGCAGAAAAGGATTTTCTTTTGGGATATGCTCTGTTTTTAAATGAGATTTGGTTTGGAAGCACAAACCGGCCCGTCAGCAGGGTCTTGTTCTAATCAATGAATTATTTGCTGACATCAAAACTGAGCAAAACACAAAAATGCTCCAAAGGAGATGCTTGAACAGACACGTTATGAGGCCACGTTCGGGACTTTACACACAGGGACTGTCACTGAAACGTATCAGTTTGATTGATGAATCAGGTTTGAGTGATTACCTCTGTGCAGCGTAGTGTTTTTCCACAGATAAGCCTGAGTCTAACCACCGCACATTAAAATGCAAATCTATGCACAGTGAGATACCAGAGTGTGCCTCGTAGCCTGATAGCATGAGTAAACACAGAATCATTATTCTGGCATGAAACGCCGAGCATTGGAGACACGCCATCATCAGCCGGCAGCTAAACACACCAGCTGCCCCGTCTGTGTGTGTTGTACTGACACAGAGTGGCATGAACACACACACACTGTACACAGTGGAGTGGCAGGAGATAAGAGGTTACAGAAATGAGTCCCAGGACTGAATGGGATGAAATAGGTGAGGAGAGTGAATGAATATACGTCTCACCTTCCTTAATGACACGACTGAGATACCCCCGAGCGACAACCGTAGAAAGATGTTTCTGTACAGGGCTGATCATCCTCAGGTGACTTTCCACACATGAACACAGGTTACAACATAAATACAGAGGTAAAAAGAGCAAATAACAAGACATGAAACTCAGCTGGCCTCATGTCGGAGTGTGTGTTTGTCATCAAAGCTGTGAAACCACGGCCAGCAGAGATGTGTGAAACTGCAGCGCAGCAGTTCAGAGGATCACACAGCCTGTCATTATCAGATTATTGTCTCCAGTGACAGTAGAAATTATACCTCAAAGCTTCCATGAAAGAATACTTGTTGTCAGTATCCAAACCACTGTTATCCAGCACAGCAAAGTGGTAACTTTGACTAAGACCCTGAGCCGGAGCCACAGGCGGGGATGACTCAGTGTTTCTCTGGCCGCCTCTTTAACTCAGGAGTGGGAGTGGGAGCAGTTGTAAAATATCATATTTCATTTTTTGAAAAGCACACCTCTATTGGTTACAGTAAATTATTAAAAGTTTGACTCGCTGCCACCTCCCTGCTCCCGCTGAAGATATATTGCATTAGCTCATTATTTCCAGTTGCTGTTAGTAAGCTGTGAAAAGTTTACTCCACTGAAGGTCCTGGTTTAGTGTCAGATACTAACCTCCTGTGGGCTTGTGAAGGTGGCATACTGAAAAACAAGCTGCTGGCGTTTGTGAAGAAGTGAGATACAAACTTTTGAGAGACTATTTCAAACTCAAGACAAATATTTCCTGAGGCGTATTCCTTTAACTCAACTGTGTTCAAGCTTCTTAATCTACTGAAACAAATCTCAGCTCCAGTCCAAGATGAAAATGATGGTGAATTTACTGTCGTGCTGACACGTGCTCAGAGCTGAGGACTGATACTATAGTGATGAGAATGAAGGTGATGGGAGACAGTTAAGCCCCGTTTCCACCAAACACTTTCGGTATAGTTCCTTTGGAACCAACAGGTCGGTCTCGGTCTGTTTAGTGTTTCCACCACAGACAGTCCTCTTGGGGTGCGGACACACCAAACCGACATCAAAGAACTAGCGGCGACGAAAGCCAACTGTTGCGTCATCTACGTTGCCTCACGTCGCCCTGTGTCAGTTGCATTTGAACACACTACACGGACTACATCCGACGGCCAAGTGGCACGTACGTTCTGTGCCTGCATGAGAGAGAGCAGAGTGAGAGAGTGGTACACCCTGTCAGCCGAGGGGTTTCCTATCTGTGCAGCCGAGCACCGCAGCACCTCCACGGACTATTTCATCCAGACGGTCCCGGTGTTTCCTCCTCAGGCTCCACTTCACTCAGCTGCCCCATAAACCCGCTGCTTCTTCCCACTTTAACCTGAATAACAAACCAGGGCTCAGTGCTCCGGTTGGATTCAAACGGAGAGCCAGGGCTAGCTGGTAAGCTAGCAGAGGCTAACTGGCTGTGCTTCCCTCTGGTCATGCTGCAGCTAACGCTCCGCTAGCCGCTCCCAGCTAGCTCTGGTTTGTTATTCAGGTTAAAGTGGGAAGAAGCAGTGGATCTGTCGGGGAAGCACCGGTTAGCCCCGGTTTCACTACAGGCAGATTCACTCGCTACAGGGGCGAGGAAATAAAACCTGAACAGCCAATCAGAGTGATCTCTCTCACCGACAAGCTCTGCCGCCGATTCAACATGCTCAATCGGCCAAAAAGGCGCCGACGCCGATGCGCCGACGGTGTGGGACACACCGCAAAAACTAGGGCGACAGACGCTCACCAACGGCCCAACTTTGGTCGATGACCGACCATTGGCTTGGTGTGTCAGGGCCTTTAAATGTGGGCGGGGTTGTCGGGGTCACTCACTGCTCCGTCCAGCACTCAATGTATTTCCTCATCAGCGGTGACACAAATGGAAGCATGCCCCCCATTTATCATCCACAGAACGAGGCTGCACGCTGACGGATCCATTTTCTTTTGCCAATATTCTGAAAATTCAGTTAGAATTTGCACCACATTTGGATAAAAACCAGACTATTCAGCAGTAGCAGCTGTTTCCATCTCTGGGAAAAAAACCCCACCACCCAGCACCAAACTACTGAAATCAAAGTGAGCAGCGAGCTGGTGAACACAAAAGCGAGGAGTAGGTGGAGACCAAAGCAGCTCAAAGGAGGGTGGATATTGGACTCATGTTTGTTTGCTGGCGTGAGACAAATGACTCCGAATGAATGCTGATGTTGCTTCATGTCTGCTGGATGTGTAAACACGGATTAACATGTCAAAACCCAACTCAACAGCTTGCGTTGGAGTCCTCCAGGTGTCCAAAAAACTGACTGATGCAGCTTCAACATTTCAGTAAGCCGTAAACCAAAACAGAGGCTTTACAAATTCCAAACATACAAGATCTGCCCACTCATGAGTGGACCAACCAGCACGACCTTCACAAAAGATACATGTATAAACACTTGAACACAGCAGTGAGAGTTAATGTCATGTTTTACTTCCACCTTGAGCAGGGGCACTGAGCAGGGACACCAGTGGGAGTGGGTGACTGGGAATGTGGTATTCCAGTGGTATTCCATTGCTCAGTGGCTCCGTTGACTTTTGGCTCAGTGTTTCCCAAAGACGTGGAGCTGGACAGGCATTCTCGCCTTGCAGGGACAAAGAGGTTCTTTCAACAGCAGTAATCCTCTGGAGGAGGAGTGGGAACGCTGCTGGCCTGCTGCTGCATACTGGACTGCAGGACCCACACTGAGGTTCACACACACTGCATGACCACAACACACCAGGCCGTTAGACGTTAGACCGATACACAGGACCAATACTGAGCTTTATGAAACAGGGGATATATTTCAAGGCTGACATTTTGTATTGTGTTTAAATCACTGCACATTATGTCACACCTGTGAGCCAACAACATAGTGAAGCAGCAGTTCTTGAACCTTCTGCATTGATAAAGACCATGACCATGTGATGAAGTCGAAAGCTCTGGAAAAAGCTAGCAAGAGGACCTTGGGCTGAATGGTTTCATCAACAAAACCTTCATTTTCTTCAGCAGTGACCTCTGCAATACTGATTATTTGAAGTTTCGAGGCCCAGACACACCAAACCGACTTCAGAGAACCAGCTGCGACAAACGCCCCCTATGGCCACGCCTGACGTCGCCAACCAGCACGTACGTTCTCCACCTGCATTTAAAAAACCTGCTGTATTCTGGGGGAAAAGGAAATATCTGTCTGTTGTGTGGTTGTGAGCAGTGGGTTTATCTTTGGCTGAAGCCATAAACGGAGCTGATGAGACAAGTGAGACTGAACCAAAACACTAACGTTTGCAGGCCTTGAAACCAAAACAATGAGCTGGAAGACACAAAAATATTAATTATCCTTATTAAAGATTATTAAAGACCTTTCGCTAAGCCCACCACATTATCATATTTTTGGAGAAATGAAGCAGTGATTCCAGAGAGAAGCAGACAGAGGGGTCTACAGTCTGTGTTTGAAGGATATATCCAGGATGTCAAACTGACTCAAAACCAAGAACTGGATTTCAACGATTTCTATGAAGCCAGTTCAACTTACCCAGGGTATCTTATCGTTATCTGGTTTGAGTAACCCAACACATTTTCCCTCTGGATAACCGGTACTACAAAGCTGGTTATTAACGAGTTCAGTCAACTCTGGGTTTTGCTATCCAGCCACGAGCACGTTCATGTGAAAGAGGCGGAGGTGTTCATTATGAGTGACATCATCAGAACCATTAATGAAGCTGGCTTGGAGGAAACAATACTGAAAGTGTCTGCGACTGCGAGACAGAAAATGTTTGTGGCGTGGGATGTAAACGATAATCTGTAATCTTAAAACAACAATTGCAGAAACTTTGAAATACTATCCAAAAATTTGAATTATGTAGGTCTCACTAGGTTTTAAGTGACATAAGTATTGAGTATTTTTTTTGCTTAGTTGGATGATGATGAAACTACGCTGAATATGTCACATGTCCATGGATACTTATTTCTTCAGTGATCTGATTGGTCAGAGGTCGAGGTGTTGATAGGCTGTGATCTGGTGCAGGTTAGCAGTTCAGCATCAGTTACCATGGTGATTTATCCTGGTAAAAAGAGAACCAGCTTCGTAGTACTGAAAACCCTGTATAGGAGCCAAATATGTTATTGGGAGGTTTGCTTCTAACTGTGTAATTCACTGTGTGGGCATTGGGGGGCGCTGTACTGTCACCTGGTGAGTTCAGGTATTTTAGGATGTGACCTCACTATGGTAATCAGGTGTTTGACCCGGAAGGGCAAAAGGTTTTTGACCGCTGTGGCGCTAACTGCTGCCGTTTTCTTTGTTTGATCAGTTGTCAATAAATCGGAATAAATGTTCGTTATAATGCATCAGAAGACCAGCGTCCGGACTTCTTTACCGAGCATCAAGAACGGTAACGTTAGGGTGAGAAACCAGTAAGTTAGCGAGGCGCGTCAACCAGGTTACTCTGGGGCAAGCATCTCAGTAGCTTGAAGTATAAGACTTAGCTCCTATACCCAGAGTGAAACCTTGAGTTATCTCGCTAACTTAAAATCCTGCTTCTTAGTACGGGCCTCAGTCTTTACACAGATTTATTGAGCCAGTTTGAATTTAGTTATGGCACTGATTAATTAGAAATAAAAAATTGCAAACAAAACTCTGCATGGCAGACTTTTTGAGGCCTGATGAAGGTTCATGCTTGACCGAAACGCTGACGAATAAATAAAGCAGAGTACAAGTGAGTGCAGGAGTCATCTTTTCTTTAAAAGTACAAGTCCAAGGGGATCAACTCCCAGCACCACAAAAAAAAAAAAACAGTGAGAATGTGCATGTTAATTGAACTTTGAAGACTTTTTGAGGCCCCCCATCGAGGCCCTGAGTAATCAGTCTCACTTTACCCCCCCACTACAACACCCCTGTCTCCATATAAACAACATACAATAGCCATGCTTGTGTTTGTGTATTAGAAAAGGTTCAGGTTCACAGTTTCCCAGAGACAACTAATACAGTATTGATCAGTTCAACTATAAATATGGAATAAATCAAACTACATCTTATTACACTTTAGCAAGTTTAACCCACAGATGCCGCCCACATGTGTAACTCTAAGAACAGGTTCACTGATCAGGCGACATCATCTGTTTGTCACCAAAACAAACAGACAGCATGTTTCTGTCCGACTGTCCCTCCACCCTGAAGGAGGAGCTTTAACTTCAACGTACAGCAGCCATCTATACACCCACAGTGTCACTCACCCTCCTCTTCCTCTTCTCCTCAGCCTGATTCTTCGTTACTGTCAGCTCAACAGTAAACCTTTAAAGTCCACCCAGCGTCCATTCTCTGATCCCTCCACAGTCCACGCAGCTCAGTTGTATGTAGAAATGAACATTGTTGGTGGTAAACTATGAAAGAAGGGAGTGACGGGGAGGAGGTGGAGATGGGGGAGGGAAGGGAAGTGAAGGCGAGAGGAGGGGAGGCTGGAGGCAGCGTGGGATATCCCTTTGAGTCATGGAAACTGATCCAAAGAGCAGCCAAACAGCCCTCTGTGTCTCTTTGTATTGTCCTGTCATTCAGCCTCATTACACTGTGAGGACATTCAACAGCTTCTGGAAACACTTACTGTACTTCCTCACGGAAAACATGCATAATGTCATTACTGAATACACACGTTCTCTGTGTTCACCGCTCAATATGATGGAGGAGTTCACCTCATGTTCTTCTGTTGGGTCAGAATTTCCTCTTATACAGAATGGTTTTGTGTTATGTATGAATTTTTACTCAAGTCATGACAGATAGGCAAGAAAACAGCTCTGTGAAAAGGATCATTTTTCTGAGAGTTTTTTTTTTTTTCAGCCCAGGGAAAAAAACAATTTCACTTGTTTTCACACATGAAAAAAATTAATTTTCACAGATGAAATTTAAAAAAATAAACTTAGAAAAATTATCCTGGAAAAAAAAATCAGTCTTCAGAGATTAAAATAATAAGAAGAGAAATGATGATAATGATAATTATAATAATAATAAATGTAAAAAAAAAAAAAATTCACAGACGAAAATAACAAAAAAAACTTGGTCCACAGCAAATGATGAACAAATGATCCTGGAAAAAAATCACTTATCTTCAGAAATTAAATAAATAAATAATGAAATAAATAGAAAAAAAACTCAGAACAATAATCCTGAAAAAAACACCTGTCTTCACGGATTAAATAAATAAATAAATAAATTAAGAAAAGAAAAATTATCCTGAAGAAAAAAATGACATGTCTTTAAGCAATTAAAAAAGCAAAAAACAACAACAACAACAAAAAACTTCGAAAAATGATCCTGAGAAAAAATCACTTCTTTTCGGGCATTAGAATAAATAAATAAATAAATAAACTAAAAATGAAATGACTAAAATGATCCTGGCAAAAAACAAAACAAAAAAAGATCACTTGTTTTTGGATGAAATAAATAAATAAAAAAATAAAAATAAACTTAGAAAAAATATATCTTGCAAAGAAATAACCGAAATAACGTTTTTATGGATGAAAATTTACAAAAATAAACTTGATGCCCAAACCTGTTTTCACAGATCTCATGTGGCTTTCACTTTGTATGTCCAATTAAGGTCGCATTTGATTATATATATTTATTTACAATCACATTTTCTATTTTTATTCTGTTTTCTTGGGTGTGTTTTACTGTATTTTCTAACGTCCCCAAATGGATCATTGAATTTTTCTTTTTATAGCTTCAGACACACCCGTTAACATCATAGTGAATCAGTGTGTGTGTGTGTGTGTCCAAATAGGCCAGGTGAAGATGAGGAGCAGCAGCCAGAACACCATGAGCTCATCCTTAACCAGACTGCTTCCCCTCTGCCAAATCCTTTGTTACCATGGCAACTCCACAGGGAAAACACTGTGTGTACTTGTCTTTGTGTACATGTGTGTGTGTGTCGGCTGCTGCAGTGTGTTCTTTACAGTTGGTTAGACGTTGTAAAACATCATATTAGGAGCCGACAGTGTCTCAGCGAGTCTTTATGTCGGAGCGTGAGAGGGGAAAAGCTCTTTGAGAGAAGGAGGTGAAGTGAAGTGAGGTGAGCAGTCTGAGAATGATTATGTCTTTGTTTTGGGATGAATCGCTGGCCTGAAGGCACGCGGCACATGAAAGACAAAGACAATGAAGGGAGGAAATGATGGGGGAGGAAAAAGAAAGGCAGAGAAATCTGCAGAGGTCATATCCCAGTCTGCGGATGACATGCATTCTGATGGCTGCCTGTTGGGGGTGTGTGTGTGTGTGTGTGTGTGTGTGAGCTGTACATGCTGCAGCTGTTTGAGAGGCAGCAGACTGGAGATTGTACAGCTGTTAATGTGAATAACAAAATGTGTGTCATGACCTACAGTAACCTCTCCTGTGTATATGAGGTGCTCATCCTCCTTGGCAGTGGTTGTCGTAAAGTTAAAGCAGTAAAGCTACAAGCTGTAAAACCAAAACAGTGAGCTGAAAGACACTAAAACTCCCCGTAAAGCTGAGGAGAACTGAGTCTGGTGATAACTCTCTGTGGGTTCGTCACTATGAGCAATGCCTTGCGCATAAGTCATTTGTTTCTTTGTTAATATAAAAGTATTGACTAGTGCAGCTTTAGCGTCATTACATCTGAAACATCAATGATTCTTTGTTGCACAGGAAAACTGTGTGCGCACAACTACAGGTATGGTCAGTCTGTAAACTGAGTATTAAAAGACAGTTGGGGTGATGATTACAACGTTTTAATTTGACTAACCTTGGGTGTAGGAGTTGAGTCTACTACTGTACTTGCAGCTACTGAGATATTTAACCTGGCCTGACTGGCTGACGCGCTTGCTTCAGTTACCTGCAGGCTCCGGTTACATTCCAATAATCATATTTACTCATACCAGCACACATAAGGTTGAACAAATGTCCAGTTCTTCATTTCCGGGATCAAACACCTGACGGCAACAATGTCCTTCCTACCTTTCTGCCACCCAGTGTACACACACATACAATTAATGTCTGGTAAGTGAAAGGGCACATTTGGCTCCTACATTGGGTTTGTTTTAGATTCAGTCTGATTGCCTCGTCTGACTTCTTGTTCAATGTGTTGCAGAGTTTCCAGATATCAGCAATCAACTTGGTGAGTGTCGCTTTTAGTGACAGAAACTATGGCAGAATTTTAAAAGGTGTATTATGCAGTAAAGGCGGCTGTAGATCAGGAGGTAGCATGGTCATCAGTGGGTCGATCCGTGGTGTCTTTTGGCAAGATACTGAACCTCACCTTGCTCCAAATCACAAGTACGTTTACAAGCACAGTTAAGCCTGATTTATGGTCCTGCGTTAAATCAACGACGTCGCTACGTCGTAGGGTACGTGGTTACGCAGAAGGCTCCCCGTAGCCCCCGGCGTAGCCTGACGTGCACCTCCCCAAAAATGTAACTACACATCGAGGCGACGCAGACCCAGCGCAGACCGAGAGGGCTGTGATTGGTTTGCTTGGTAGCAACGCATTTCCGGTTCCGTATTTCCAGATTGCGCCATCCCCGTCATCTTTAAACATCATCTGTTGCGATGTAGATGTTGCAGTATTAAGGCCCATCTATGCTAAACGTTTAATACGGATACGGACGGAGCCGTCTGTCCGTGCTCCGCATTTATTTCTCTGTGACCGGAAAAGCCGGAAGCTAAACAAAGAGTCAACTAGAGACGACAATAACCATTCAGGAAAGGAACGCAGCCTCCTACCGCTCTGGCGGTGAATTGCACCACGACGAAATGGAGTGACGGAGAAGTTCGAAGGGTTCACGACGGCGTCACGGCAACAACGTAGGTACATCTTAGGTACGCCACAGGACCATAAATCAGGCTTTAAGTGGAGCTACAGTTACAGCTCGACTAGGCCACTGTCCTTGTCCCAGTATACAAGCACAGAAGGGGAATACATTTATTGACCAAAGTATGTGTGACTCTGCTATGATAGGTGGAGATATGCCCCCTTTCAGCTTGTTAGCATTGGGCCTACGGTTAGCTAGCAGCAAACTGGTACCATGGTGGACAACTTTACAGCTCTGTACATTTCGTACGTCCACAGAGTCACAGTTCTGGATGTAGATTTCTCCATGTTGTTACCGGCTTCTTCTTCTGTTACACATTTAATGCTATTTGACGTCTGGGTCAAAGCCTGTGGTGGAAACTGTGGAGCATGCTCAGAGCGCCTCGGCCAGTTTGGGGAGGAGATGAAGTGATGACATTTTAAATCCAAAAATTCAAAGGTCAACTTCACACTTAACCAAACACTTTCTGGAACAGAAGAGGAGACATGGTCTGTGCACATCCAACTGATAGGAGCTGGTACATGTTGGCGGGATTACATATCTCATCTGGCCTAGGAACACCTTGGGGTCCCTCAGGAGGAGCTGGAAAGTGTCGCTGGGGAGAGGAACGTCTGGGGTGCTTTGCTCGGCCTGCTGCCCAAACGACCGGACTTTGAATAAGTGGTTGAAAATGGATGGATGGATGAATATTTTTGGTTCTTATCATTGTTTTAATCATTTGAAATTAAATTATTGAAAGCCTATCAAATGACTCGTACAGAGCGCCTTCATCAGGTCAGTGAGTGTATTCTTGTAATTTCCAGCATGCATCATCACAGCAGATCATACCCTGAGGTTTCCTCTTTATTATACTTCTTTTATCCGAGATATTAAATTGTTTCAAACTTTAATAACCGCACACCCATCAGGCCGATCATTGTTCACTCTGCAGCTCAGTGCAGAGACGTACTCTTCATCATTCCTCCAGTTTTTGCTGAACACAGTCAATCAGTGTCACGTTGAATGAAAATGGATACGAGCCAATCAGTAGTATACACCCACTCCAGTTTACACACGGAGGTCAATCACCACTCGAGCTGTTCCAGACTTATTAATAATCACCATCCAGACCCTGACGTTGTAACTGAGCAGCTCTGATGCAAATTGCCTGCGTGTAATGATGCTCAGACTCCTACTCCAAATTTATATCCAACAACTGCCAGCATCTGCTAATTTTCCCTCCATAAATGCTCTCATTTCCCATGGCTCTTACACTAAGCAGCCATGAGGCACTGAAATTACAGGCTTGTTACAGTCCTCTGCTGGTGAACATCTTACAAGGCTGCCTCTCTCCAGGAAAAAAATGAGACAGGCAGATCACATTCAAGGTCACCCATATCGCTAACAGCAGAAGTGGAACACCCAGAGCACCCAGCGGAGGCATTAAGACCCAACACAGGGAGCCAGGAAGAGAATGGGACTGGATGGATTCTGGGTGTGGGGCTGAGGGTGACGGGGTGGTGGTGGTGGGGGGGCAGATAGAGTGCCTCTGTGCTGGCCTGATTATGCTCTCAACAGAATGAGTTCACATAACAAAGGATTTATTATCACTAGCTGGAGAGTTGCTGCAGTCTGGGAACTCTGCACAGCCGTTTTCTCTGCCAGGCGCCCGAAAAATGTGGCCCAGCTCTGCTTTGGTCGGGAGGTTCAAACAACAGCGATCCCTGTATGGGTCGCTCTCGCGCTCGGCCTATAAAGCAGCCAGTGTTTGGGAGGGTGGGAAGGCTGAGAGAGTAATGTGGCAGTACGAGCGCTGCCTCTCACAGGCCCGTGATTTAATGTTTCACCCTCCATCTCTAACGTCTTCACTCAGGTACAGCAACACTGTCCATCTGTGCTCAGGGGTTACTCCAGGTCAAAGTAACTGTGAATATCTAACGGGATTACACGAATACTGCGTCACTGTTTGTGACAAAATGTAAGGTTATGATTTGGATTCTTTAAAATGAGACTTGGTTTAAAGGTTCAGTGTGTAGGATATAATAGAATATAATAAGATTGTTTTCTTCAGTGTATAGTCACCTGAAAATAAGAGGTGTTGTGTTTTTGTTACCTAAGAACGAAAGGGAGCGGGCCCTTGGCATGTTGCACTGCCATGTTTCTACAGAAGCCCACAATGGACAAACCAAACACTACTACTAGGGCTGCCCCCTAAAAGTCGACCAAACATGAGTCAACCAGAAAGGTCATTAGTCATTTCATTGGTCGCTTAGTCACAGGAAAATAAAAACCTGAAACTCTATCAGGAGCTGCACCTTGTCAAAATAAATCAAAACCTATATGACTGGACCATGTGGGGATTTAATGTGAAAGGACACACACAGGAAGTGTCCACGCTCAGCAGTCAGACAGGAGTCAGGTTAATTTCCAGGGCTGGTACCTGCGGTTATTCCACAGGCTAGTTAATAACATGTCGGGCAGGAAATCCAAAGTGTGGGATCATTTTGAGAAGGTGAAGGACGAACCCAAGGTGATATGTAAACTCATCTTCATTGGTCGACTACAAACATGACGTATCATCTGAAACATGGAAGTAGCTACATGCAATCTGTAATTCACCACTAGACGCCACCAAATCCCCCTAAATCTGACACACTTCACCTTAAAATAGAAACAACATGTCATTATTAAAAGTTCAATTCATAAGCAATGCTCATACCCACACTAAGTTCAGTACACTCAGGGATTTTGCTACTTCAGCCTTACTTAGCCTGGTATGACCAGTAGCTTCTGGTGGCTAATGTTAGCAAACATTAGAAGTTAGTACATAGTATGAGTTAATATGCATGTCACCTGGCTGCAGATGAAATTTATATTAACTAAGGGATAATTCAATCTAATCACCAGAGTAACGGTTGGCATTGTATGTTTCAAAGCACAGATTTATTACATTTGACTTCTGACATCTACATATGGCACGCTAGGAATCCTGGGTGTGTCTGTAGCCGACGTTCTGGGACGCCATGTCAATTTTTACTTGATCCATTGTTAAAGGATAACTTCATTATTTTTCAACCTGGGCCCTATTTCCCCATGTGTATGTGTGCGTATGATTCATAGGTACAACTCGTTCTAAAATTGGTTCAGTATTGAGGGAGGCGGATGCAGCCGGGAGCCGGGAAACGAGCTAAAACGGTAACGGGGACAAATGCGTCCCGTATAAGTTTGCGCATTAAAAGT
>NC_065507.1:5159378-5210418 GCF_006386435.1 Epinephelus moara | reverse complement strand
ATCTCGCCGTCCGACAAAGGCAGCCTATGAAAGCTGTACGGGGTGTTGCGCGACATCCTGTTCTTGCAATTCGGATAAGCACAAACACGAACCATTGTTTTCAATCGATGCAGTAAAACTCTCAACTGTAATCCGGGACAACCAGCGCCACTCTGAGCGGCGCTCTGCATGGCTCCTCTGTTTTCTTCCGGCAACACGCAAAGCTCTTGTGAGATGACGTCACACAGCCCACAGGAAGTGAAGGGTCAGGGAAACGCTTAGTATGCTATTTACAGAGATAGCACTGGCGATCTGAACCGGTCAGTGGTGAAAAAAAGCTCTTTTAATGCGCAAACTTATACGGGACGCATTTGCCCCCATATCTACCTCACGGCTGCCGGCTGCATCCGCCTCCCTCAATACTGAACCAATTTTAAAATGAGTGGTACCTATGAATCATACGCACACATACACATGGGGAAACAGGGCCCAGGTTGAAAAATACCGAAGTTATCCTTCCTTAATATTAAACAAGAGACCGTCTTGTGATGAGATCACTCTAGCTGCAATACAGCAATCTGCAACTGAAAGCAGAGAGTGGGGGGCTAATGGCTTTTCCCTGCTTCATACCCTCCTACTCCCTGTGTCACTGCTTGGACACATCCATGTTTGTCCAAACCATAGACTGCATAAATAATGGACGTAGTGACTGTGACGTCACTCTTTGGTTTGTGGACTGCCATTTAAAAGCCTTGAGTTCGGCATTTCGGCAGTAGCCATCTTGGTTTTTGGAGCCAGATTTTACTATATTTGGACGAGAGGGTGGAGCTGTGGAGGAGAGAGGGCTGGATCTGACCCACAGACTGTGGTGATGCCTCGCAGACATAACTTTGGGCCTTAATACAATGTAAACAGTTGAGATATAAAAAAAAAATCAACCCCTGTACAGTTGTCATGGGTCCAAAACAGTTTTTGTACCAGGCTGTTAAGTTGGGCATCGTAACATGAAGGTCTGTGGGGATTTTGGCGCCAGCCTCAAGTGGCCGTTTTTGGCACATTCTCACTGGCTTGATTTTTCAGCCTTGCAGGTTGTTGCTCAGTCCAAACACAGACAAACAGACATGCCAAAGTACAAAACAGCTTCTCTAAAGGTTCAAACAACTGTGCGTATCTGTCGGACACATTCTGCCACGATGACACACACACAGACTCACAATGTGAGAACAATACCAGCCGTCCCAGTGCTGTTGCAGCTGGTAAATATTGATTAGTGCAGCTTTAAAACGAACTGACTCAGCTCTGCATGTGATCCAACACGCTGGCCGGCCAAATGTCTCAGGCTTTACAGTGAGCAGGCTCCACCTGACAAGCTCGGCCAGACTGGTTGTGTCTGCTGCTGATAAGCAAAGGACACACTCAACTTCCAGAGGAGGAAACATCCACAAGATCCCACACAGGACAAAGACAATGGTAACTTTCTACTGACTGATCTGTGATGAAGGCAGTGGTAACAAACAGCAGGGTATTCATTAGGGTTGACAGTAAGATTTTAGCTGAGTGAATTCCAGAGGTGGAGGAAGTACTCAGATCCTTTACTTGAGTAAAAGTACCAATATCACGCTGTAAAAATACTTTGATACGAGTTAAAGTCCTGCACTCAAAACCTTACTGAAGTAAAAGTATGTAAGTATCATCAGCAAAACGTACTGAGAGTATAAAAAGTAAAAGAATTTTCAACAAGACATCGGGACATTTAGGTGACGTCTTTTCTGTCGTCAACACAAGGTAATACTAATGAGAGATGTGGACATTTAGAAGCCTTTATACTGTTAACAAAATCAGGTATGTTTAACAAAACATTGGGACATTTAACAGCCGTGTTTCTCGTGACAAAACCAGGTGTTTTTAACGAGATGTTGGGACATTTCGCAGCTTTTATTTAGTCAAAAAATTAGGTACTTTAAATGAGACTTTGAGACATTTAGCAGACGTTTTCCTGGGGACAAAATCAGGTATTTTAACGAGACATTGGGATGTTTAGTTTTTGTTATTGTGCTGACAAAATCAGGTATTTTCAATGAGGCGTTTTTTGGGGCCAAATCGGATCATTTTAAGGAGATGTTGGGACATTTAGCAGCCGTTTTTCTGGTGACAAAACCAGGAATTTTTAACAAGATGTCAGGACATTTCGCAGCTTTTATTTAGTCAAAAAATTAGGTACTTTAAATGAGACTTTGAGACATTTAGAAGATGTTTTTCTGGTGACAGAATCAGGTACTTTAAACGAGACATCAGGACATTTAACAGCCGTGTATCTGACAACATTTGATATTTTTAACAAGACATTGGGACATTTGGCAGACGTTCTGTCACTAAAACCAGGTATGTTTAATGATTCGTTGGGACATTTAGCAGACATTTTTCTGTCGACAAAATCAGGTATTTTTAACAAGACACTGGGATGTTTAGTTTCTGTTATTGTGTTGACAAAATGAGGTATTTTCAATGAGACGTTTCTTGGGGCCAAGCAGATAATTGTAACGAGATGTTGGGACATTTAGAAGACGTTTTTCTGGTGATAAAACCAGGTATTTTTAACAAGATGTCAGGACATTTCGCAGCTTTTATTTTGTCAAAAAATGAGGTACTTTAAATGAGACTTTGAGACATTTAGCAGACATTTTTCTGGTGACAAAATCAGGTATTTTAACGAGACATTGGGATGTTTAGTTTCTGTTATTGTGTTGACACAATCAGGTATTTTCAATGAGACATTTTTTGGGGCCAAATCAGATTATTTTAAGAAGATGGTGGGACATTTAGAAGACGTTTTTCTGGCGACAAAACCAGGATTTTTTAACGAGATGTTGGAACATTTGGCAGCCTTTATTTTGTCAAAAAATCAGGTACTTTAAACGAGACATCGGGACATTTAACAGCCGTGTATCAGACAACATTTGGTATTTTTAACGAGATGTTGGGACATTTGGCGGACGTTCTGTTAATAAAACCAGGTATGTTTAATGATTCGTTGGGACATTTAGCAGACATTTTTCTGGCGACAAAAAATTTTAACGAGATGTCGGGACATTTAGCAGATGTTCTATTAACAAAACCAGACATTTTTAACTAGGCGTCACAACATTTAACAGCCATGTTTCTCACAACAAAAGCAGATATTTGAACCAAAAAACAAACTAACAAAAATCTTAATTCGAATGGGAACTAGTAACTAAAGCTGTCAAATAAATGTCTCTAAGATGTGGTGGAGTAGAGGTAGACAGTGGCATAAAATGGAAACACTAAATTACAGTCTCAGAACCTCACATTTGTACTTAAGTAAAGTTCATCACGTTCCACTGCTGGTGCATTCTTGGATTATCATAGTAAAAACATACAACACATATGTGGGTACTCCAACCATGGAGAACTGCCAATCAAAGCTACAAACCATGAAGCTCATGAAAACACTTTGGGATATACGTCATTGAGTCACTGATAGTCGTGCTCATGCTTATCATACTGTGTCAAACCACTGGAAAAGTCACAAACTGTCACTCAAACTTGGGAAAAAAACAAATACAATAATATAAGTAAATTCTATTATCCAAGCCCTTCTTGTACGTCATGCGCCACCACTGTAATGACATCAAAACTTAAAGATAACTTTCAAATCTGTAACAATGTTAAGATATTATCGGTCATAAATGTATCACAGAAACTCCTTTTGTTGCTTTTAACCAGATTATTTGGAGATTTTGTGACATTTGGTTCTTTCTGACATCATACATGGCTTCTAAACTGCAAGTGCATGAGGTTAATATAATTACAGCAACATATCAGAAGTATAATTTGCAATTCAGGACATAAAAGCTCTTCACTGCTTTGAAATCTGACTGCACTCTAACCACAAAAAAGGAAAGAGAAGAAGATGTTACAGCAGCTTTGTGATCAAACCTGCCAACTGACAGACACCTGCACACGCACACACACACTCACGCACACACACATTCACAAACAGCATCTTTAACTCTGTGTGGAAACAGCCGTCGGCCTTTTATCTTAAATCTGTGAAGCTTCTACTTTACCTGACGGAGTGGTGGGCGTGTGTGTTGGGTGGGGCGGTCCAGTAACACCACAGGACTACACAAACACACTGCTGCTGCTCATAAAGTCAGAACGGGAGCGTGAGCTGCTGCTGCTGCTGTCACCAAACTCCAAAACACAAAGACAGAGACAAAAGTCTGACTGTGATCCCAAAGAGGAAGCTCCTTTCTTTGTTGTGTCCTCTCTCTGCTGCCGTCAGGGTCTCTCACTCACTGCCTCTCCTCAACACACACACACACACATACACACACACTGTCTCTCGCTGTCATAACACACACTGGGCTAAAGCCATGTGGCTGCTGACACACACACTGTCTGGCTGCTGCTGGTCCCCTCCCTCTCACTCTCTCTTGACTCACATGCTCACACTCTCTCTCTCACACACACACACACACACACACCCTGTCTCTCTCCGGGCTTTCCTGTCCGGTCAGCCTCGCCCCCAACAGGCGGACACAAGGCGCTCATTCTTTTGGATAAAGAAATGCAGTGTTGTTCATGAAAACCTGCAGAAATGTTCACCGGACTCGAAGGTAAACAAGGTGGTGAAAGAGAGTGGAGCACAGTGAGGGGGCAGCCGGCCATTTATTCTCTCACACTGGATCTACTGTTACTCTGAGACACATGTTCACCTCTCAGTGCCGAGTGTGCTCTACACAGCTCTAATCTAATTAATGTGCTTCAGGTTATTCTCCTGAACGACGTAAAGACATATTTGAATTTAGTGTTAAACTCTTCAACTGTCTGCACAGACAAAGACCGCTAGGGACAAAATTATACCACAACGCAGGTAGTAATGCAAGCTAACAGCACAACAGAACAACTTTTCATGCCGCTATCCCCGCTGGAGAAACATGGATGGATCATAGAAATCACTCACATTTGGTGCCTGAATGAGCAACTGAAACAGCAACTGCTTGCTACAAACACCCATGTTTGGTACCTAAAAAGCCGCTGGAAAAACAGTGACCGGTCACAACAAAACACCCAATTTGGTGCCTAAAACGCTGCATGAAAACAAGGACAGGTCACTACAAAATACCCATGTTTGGTGCCTAAAAGCCACTGGAAAAACAGTGATCAGTCACCACTAAGACCCTGGATCTGGTGCCTAAAAAACTGCTTGAATACTAAGACTGGTCACTACAAAACACCCACTTTTGGTGTTTAAAAAGCCACTGGAAAAACAGTGACAGGTTGCTACAAATCACCCACATTTGGTGCCTATAAATTTGCTGGAAAAAGCGATGGGTCACTACAAAACACCCACATATGATGCCTAAAAAGCCATTAAAAAACAGCAACAGGTCAGTACAGAAAATGCATAGTTGGTGCCTAAAAAGCTGCTGGAAAAACAGACAGGTTGCTACAAAACCCCAATATTTAGTTTTCTTAAAAGCCGCTTGTAAAACAGTGACAGGTTGCTATGAAACACCCACGTCTGGTGCCTAAAAAGCAGCTGGAAGCACAGCAATGACTCTCTTGATAATCAGTTTTGTTTGGCAGGCGTCTCGCCTAAGTGACAGCCCATCCACCATCCCCTGCACCTCACTTTGACAAAGTCAGCTCATTTACTACGTCACTTTAGAAACGATTTTATGAAACCTGCAAATGCAACATATTTGTGGTTTGCAGGAACGTACAATGCCAGCATTTCTTTCGGTGACTAGGCTCTCCTAATACAATGAGACCAAATCAGTAACAACACACAACCATCAGTGAGATCAATAAAAGGTTCAAATCAATAGAAACAAAGGGAAATCAAAGAGTGTGCCGAACACGCACAGACAGATGACTTCTTCTTCTTCGCTTCTGTGTGAACCTGCTCTGTACTTTTATGATTCTGTCGCACTTTAAATGGAGGACCACACATATGTTTTGCCCCGTAAGAGGGAAACCACGCCACCAAATAAAAGAAAAAGATCAGATAAGCGAGGACAGGACAAAACGTGAGTGAATATCGGCGTTGCTTATTCCAGGTGGAAAGAACTCCTGAAGGAGAAGGATTTCACAAGGGATGCGGAGGTTGCCTGCTTTCTGCTAGACAGGTAATTCAATCTGATATTTTAAAATCATTTTGGCTTCATGTTTGCAACTACTTTTCCCTCTCGTCTAAGTTCGAGTGACGGCTACGTTTACGTGCTAACGTTATCCTAGCCTTGGCTAACGTTATCCCAGAGCTACAGCTAAATGGTTAGCCTAGCCTACAGCCTAATCTGTTGATTCCTCTCGCGCTGCTGCGAAGGCTGCCACCCTCTCCTCCTCCTCTTCCCTCTGGGTAGCCGAGACACACCTCTTCGCCTGGCCGTTCCTGCACCGCCTCTACCCCCTCGCCCCCTTCCTCTCCCTGGTCTTCCTCCTCTCCCTCTCCCTCTTCCTCATCTCCCTGTGTCCTGTGGAAGAACACTCTGGAAACGCATATATTATAATCGTACCAACCTATATTTGCCGCACTGTGCCGTGACTATCACATAAAACGTGTTATTTTAGCATTACTGTGCTAATGTTTGCTCGTGTCGCCAAAACAATTAGAGATAAAACACTCCTAACATGTATCTCACAGATAACCTGTATCTCACTGGTAAGCTATAACATATCGTAACATGGTTTAGATTCCTAAATAAATATTCACCTCGTCGCTAGATACTCATGAAAAACTCATAAAACTCTGCTGTCTGCGCAAGGCTTTTTGTCCTACGAGGCCACCGTCACTTACCCGACGGGAGGGGTGAGTGAGCGCGAGTGAGCGCTGCAATCTAGAATTTGACCGCTGATGTCACTGTTACTCACCATTTTTACACACTGAGGCTTTAAGGAAAAACCAACCTAAAGTGACCTGTAAGGTGTTGGTACACCACATAGATATTCAAGTCTACTTCAAGGGAAGAAAGCATTCTTCCAAAAGATATTTCCTTCATTTGGGGTTTGGATGATGGTGGTGGAGAGAAGTGCCGAACACATCACTCTAAAATTGCCCAGTTGGATTAAGATTCGTTGACTGTGAAGGATATTACATGTGATTTTTATCATTTCCATACTCATCCAATTAAATTAATGGACTCCTTGTGTCCTGTATGAAAGAATCTGCGTCTGTCTTTGTCCACTTTGTTATGTTTATTCTTTTAATTCGCCACATGTCTGTTGGTCGTCACTGGACTGAGTAGTGCTGACAAGAGAGTAGGAACTGCAGGATGGTGCATATTCATCGTTGAGTCCTGACTTGGCAAACTGACAGCATGCCACAGAAAATCAGTTCTGGGTTGTTCCCACATGTTGTTGCCAGAGAACATGTACAGGTTTTGATGCATGGAGGTCAGCAGAGACAGAGATATGTTGCAGCTCCCAGATGGTGGACGTTGTACTAACTGGCCCGCTCTGCCCTGACAGTGACCACTGTGCCGGCTCTACTGGAGCAAGTCTTCATAAATGGAAAACAAATGTCCAGACGGAGTCACAAACAAGACTGAGGTCACACAAATATGGACGTGTCCACCCACAACGTACCAGAACATACTCTGGCGTCTGAGCCATGTTTGTTGTGGTGCAGAGTTATGCTTGCACAGAAATGAAATAATTCTGTAAGGCTATAACATTTTTTACACAGCTTGAAATAGAGTCACAGTAAAGCTATGTTTCTGTTTTTCTCTGTGACAGTACAGCTGTGGAGAGCTGAACCAGTGCAGACTGACACCAGTGCTGAATAGCTGGTGGTTCCTCTCTGACCAAACTGGTCATCAACCTAGCGTCTCCACTGTGATATCACTGAGCCCACATTCCAGCTGAAACCACTGAGCATCTGTTTGAATCTATTGTTCAGCACATGCCTCCATTTCCTGGTCTGGAAAAGCTTCATATTGAATTATATGACAAACTGCACATGCCTGACATTCCTGTACGGCTGGGTGGGATTTATCAAGATTTATATGAAGTACACTCATGATATGTCGGCCTAAATAACACAGCTGCACTGTGACAGAGAAAAACAACCCAACCAAACTGGCTGAGGCGTCTTCAACCTGTTTATCCAAATGAAACTCTGATGCTGGTTGCGGCAGCTGGTGGGAAACCTTCTCTGCAGACACTGAGAGTTGCACACAACATAACTGCTGTAATATATCAGTGTGGGATGATAGGAGTGTTAATCACCACTGAGCGGCTTTCAGAACTCCTCTTCTTGCTCATTCCCAATTTACCTCCCACCATGACCACCTACCCACATTTTTAACTGCTCAGCAATGTTACAACAACGCATGATGGTCTGTTCTCAAGCATATCGCTTTGTACTCCTTCTTAACTAGAACCATTGTGATGGCTGTAAGCAGCTAACTCACACTTCTCTACTGGAAAGAAACATAATTTTGCTTCTTACTGTTTGTGCTGTTTAATGTAGCACACAGTTATCAGAGCTATTTTGCTTGCTCGGTCCAGACTCATATAAAAACTGACATCTACAATATCAGGGAAACTCAGACTCTGCTCAAAATTCATCCAAACTGTTTATTCTACACAAACCTCCTGCAGCTACTGTTTGGGTTATCTGTACAGTTTCTGTACATGTTCTGACCTGTTAATTTAATGCATTGAATATAACATGAAATATCTACAAAATGTCACTGACTCAATGATAGAAAAAACATTTTGGGTTCCACTGCTTTGACTCTCTGCAGACTGGTGTGGCTGGTGAACAGTGAACACATCACATCCCAGGATTTGGACTTATGGAGGCTCGAAATGAAAACTTGACACAATTCTCTGCCTGAGCTGAATATGTGAGAGACTGCCTTGAGGAGTTTTAAATGTGGAGTCAGCAGTTCTGGGGAAAGATAGTTAATATTGCACTGTGGAGCTCAGCATGCGCCACATTTACCATCCCTCTCACTTCCTGCTTTTCTCTTCTTAAGTGTCTTCATTCACTGTCAAGGCAGCTCCCTCGCTCTGACATAGCTCCATTTAATGCATGTATAGGCCCTGTTTGCTCGTGTGTGTATTTTGGGCCTGTGTGTATATGACATATGACATGTGTGTATGATTAATAAAGTATATCTTCTTTCTTTCTTCTTCATCCGCGGCCTCTCCACTGTCCTGTGCATGAAAAAAACGCCCTTTGTTGCTGGTTTAATAGCGATGTGTGTCTCTGTCCAGGTCACTTTAGCCACGTTTCCTCCACACACTTCAAGTACAGTACCTTTGGAACCAACAGTAGCCCTTCAGACATGGTACCTAGACCCTCGGTCTGTTCAGACAGTCCTCTTAAATGTGGGCGGGGTTGTTGTCACTCACTGCTCCGTCCAGCACTGGTCTGCACCTGGTTTATCGTCCACAGAACGAGGCTGCACGCCCACATTTTCAGAACAAAATAGAACAGGCTGCAGTGAGAGTCTCTCTCCATGGGATATTTAAAAATAGCAGCTTTGTGCATTTAGTCCTTCTCAGGCAAGCTCAGGGGTTTAGTGTTGCTGTAGCGCACAGGAAGTGAGGATTAGAATATATGACCTTCAAATAATCTGGTCGAAATTAATATGTATAAACACTTGAAGATCCACTCATCACTAAAACTGTCTGTCATCCAAGAGAGACAATACAAACTAAAGTGATGGTCAAAGTTGTCACAGTGAAATTTAAGGAGTGCTGATGGATTCACGTCATCAACTCATGCATTGAGTAACATTACAAGTTAACGTTCCACCTTAAAAGTTGCCGGCAGTCGGCCCAGTGAATGAAGTTATTTTTTCTCAGACTCCAGCTGCTGTGAGAGGCAGCAAAACATCCTTTCATTTTATAGTTACAGTTTACTAATAAAACTCTCCACAGTATGAACAGTGGTTACATGAGCCTCAAAACCAGCCACAACTCAGCCCTGAGCAGAGTGACCGTCCTCTACTGACCAATCAGACTGCAGTGTTCACAGCTCCACCTTTTAGTACCAGTGTGCTAGGTACCCCAACAGAGGGGGGACCAAAAGTGGGGACGGTACGGAACAGTTCTGTTGGTACCATCCACAAAAAAGCGTACCAAACTGCTCAGTGGAAACAGGGCTTTAGTTTCCCTTTCACAGAGCCAGAGCTGTGTATGAACACACACAGCTAGAGGACCACCAATAGATACTTGCTGAATGTGACAGAAAGTGTATCAGATAAGAGTCGCTGACTGCACCTTTAAAGTGCAGTGAACATACAAAGAGAAGCGACAAGTGCTTATAAGATCGTCTTTAACGTGTCCTGTTCAGCATCTGTCTGGATGCAGCGATGACACGGCACTGAGCCTCATATCCGTGTTGTTGCAGCAGTAAAAAGGCCCCAGACGTGCAGTTGCAGTCACATGGCACGGACGAGCCTCCAGGTGAAAACAAATCACTGGGGGTCAAAGGCAAATCTGTCTTTTATGTGAAAACACACACACACACACACACACACACCCTCACACTTAGCCTAAACAGACGTCAGAGACAGTAAAAGCTCTCTCTGCTTTCATCTTTAATGAAAAGCATATTTGGTTCTGCTCCCCTCCTCCCCTGCACCACACCAGCACCCACGCACCCATTCAAATCCTAACGCCTTTATAGAAACATACAGCGCAGCGCTGCAGGGCTGAGCTGAGGGAAGCGCTCATTATGAACATCAAAGGCCTCGATGGGCGCTGACTTGATCCTTTGAGATGATTGGAGTATCTCACTCAGGGAACAAAAAGCTTGGACGTATCTGCGCGGGATGGAAATTCAATTACCAAGCGATTCAGGGCCGGCGGAGGGGGAGGAATGTAAAGATTTGAAGGAAATGGGTCATCTCCTTTTTTTTTTTTTTTTTTGGCAGGATGTGTTTGCAGTTGATGGGTGGTGGATCAGACTCCCACGTGTTGCCCCTGACGCCCAGGGCCATACTCTAGGAAGCTGCAGCTCTGTTGTGGCCCTTCAATGTGCCACCAGAGAGATGCTGTATTGAACAACACTATCGCTGAGTGACTGAGTATTCCTACAATAACTTCCATGTCAATCTTCATGTCATGCTCCATCTTTCAACGCTGAAATGTTGTTCCCGTTTTTGACAATAGCCAGCAGTGGTTTATGTAGACAAAAGTCTGGGAGTGCTGCTGTTCTGAGGGATTACTGAGAGTTTAGCTTCAGGCATCGTTTCTTTATGATGGTGTCTGAGAGAGGGAGGGAAGGGAAGCAGCAGAACACTAGTGCCATCTAGTGCTGCTCCTGCAACACTGACGGCAGCTGCACACATATTAACCATGATCGGAATCAGTTAGATACATACTATACCTCTGCTTCTTCTTCTTCTACTGAGTTTTTAATCTGGTTGTCACACTTTTTACTCTTGTGTGAATTGCTCATCATCAAAACATCTTTCAGTGGTCATTCCTACATTAAATGAAAGCTTAAGGTCTTAGCTTGAAATAGGTATCCCTCCATCCATCCATATATCCATCTATTTTCATCTGCCTATCCAGGGCTGTGTTTAGTCATGTAGACATGGTGAAGACGAGCTGCTGAAGTTCAAACGGAGCATCAGAATGATGAAGAAAGGTGATTGAAGTGACTTTGAACGTGGCATGGTTGTTGGTGCCAGACGGGCTGCTCTGAGTATTTACTGGGATTTTCAGCACAACCATCTCTAGGGTTTACAGAGGATGGTCCCAACAAGAGAAAATATCCAGTGAGCCAAAATGCCTTGTTGATGCCAGAGGTCAGAGGAGAATGGCCAGACTGCTTCAAGATGATAGAAAGGCAACAGGAAGTCAAATAAGCACTGGTTCCAACCAAGGTGTGCAGAAGACCATCTCTGAAGCAACAACACCTTGTCCAACCTTGAAGCAGATGGGCTACAGCAGCAGAAGACCACACCAGGTGCCACTCCTGTCAGCTAACAACAGGAAACTGAGGCTACAATTCACACGGGTTTTCTCACCAAAACTGGACAATAGAAGATTGGAAAAACCACATTCAGATGGAAGCATGGATCCATCCTGCCTTGTATCAACGCTTCAGGCTGCTGCTGGTGGTGTAATGGTGTGGGGGAGATTTTCTTAGTACCAACTGAGCATGGTTTAAACACCACAGCCTACCTGAGTATTGTTGCTGAGCGTGTCCATCCCTTCATGACCACAGTGTACCCATCTTATGCGTAGTAGTTTTCCACCTGATTGAGAGGCCTTAGTGTGCAGCCACAATACCGAGTTGGGAGAACCACGCCCACGCACAAAACTGGATCTGTGCTCCAGTTTGGAAACAAATTAAAGGTAATATCATTTGAACTGGTCACCTTTAATAAAGTGAACTGAGGCTGGGTGTTGAGGACGGGGTGGTGGACAGAATGTAGCGGGACAGTGTGAAGAGAGGAGTAAACAAAAAGCTGCTGAGGACAGTTTGATGGTCAGCTGGTCTGCTGCTGTTTGAACGCTCACACAGGAAATTCCACACATGGATATAGAATTCACCCAGTATCCTGTCTGTCTGTCTGTCTGTCTGTCTGTCTGTGCTTTTAACACAGACGAGTCAGAAAGTAGCAGCTCCATTTTGTTTTAAAATGATTCTCTAAATCTATTTTTTTTTTCAATGTGTTGGGCATTTCTTACCATGTTGCTTTTTTCCCATGTTTTGTGAAAGGAATCGCAGCGGTGTGCTCAGGGTTCAAAGATTTAAATACTTGCGAAAGGCGTCTGAATGCAGCACAAGAAACGTGATGTCGCTCCAGGTTTCAAAACATCTACAGCAGTAAAATGCAACACACACATTAATGTAGCAGTGATATTAATCCAAAAACGTCAGATTTACTTCAGCAGGAATTTGAACGCAGGACTTTTAGTGGTAGCGGTTAACTAAGGTATCTAAATACTTCCACCACCAGGAACCTGCATCATCTCACCAGGTCTACTGATCTACTGACAAAACCTCCACTTTTGTTGACTTTCTTTCACTCTCACTTTCAGAGCTCCCGCCCCTCCTCCTCTTCCTCACTCTCTCTGACACACTGCTCGGGAAAAGTGTCACCTCTCAGTGCTCAGTGAGAACAGCTGGCACTAACAGGTGAGAGTGTAAATGACATGAAATAACATGCTCAGTTGATGACCCCTCTGATCTGTCTCATTTACCGTGGGATCTGAACCAAGCAGCAACTCAGAGGATGAAAAATGAAGCCATCGTGGAAGTGCCAAAAACTGCAGTTCCTCTAATGGCCACTTGAGGCTGGCTCCAAAACAGAGTCAATCCCCACAGACCGTCATCTAAACATGCCCAACTTTACAGCAGGAATAAACATGTTTACAGCCAGTTTTGGTCTCTATAGCTAATTATAACATTCATGACAGCTGTATGGGGGCGAATTTTTATATAACTCACCCACTTACATTTTATTAAGGCGTCCCTACAGTCTGTGAGTCACATCCGCCCCTCGCTCCTCCAAAGCACCAGCCTCTCATCCAAATGTGGTCACTTCTGGCTCCAAAAAACCAAGATGGTGATGGCCAAAATGCCGAAATCGAGGCTTTAAGACAAGAGTCCTCAAACCAATGGGTGATGCCAGGATAGCTAGGTCCATTATTAACACAGTCTGTGATCTAAACTCACAGTACGCCACAGTAACTTTCTGCCAGCTGTGACAGTAACGACATGATCGCTGCTATATTAAAACTAGAATTAGCAACTTTAATACAAAAAACTTTTTGTCATATTTGCTGAAACTGTCACAACATCCACGCAGTGGTACATCACACAGATAATCTGTGAAAAAAAATCATGTTCATAGTGCTCCTAATGGCATAGAGCTCGTAAGTCACGCCCCTTCCGGTAGATTCCCATCGGACCTCTAGGCTCGGAAAATATGAATGGGAGTCAATGGAGAGAAAATGATTATTTTCTGGTCCCAGTCATTAAATGCCTTGGATTACACAAATGTTTTGTGTGGGTCTAAATAATATTTTTTTCATGTTAAGAGTTTGACAGTTTATTGTATGATTCTTCAGTTAAAGGCTGTGGAAACAACGTAATGAGAAAGACTACATGTCGCCTATGTGACGTCACGTCATCACACTTTCCCTCCACTTCTCAACTCACAGTGCTGCTGCTGCGTCTTCTGCCACGATCTACGGAGCCATCAGATCAAGATGCCGGTGTGTTTCGTACCCGATAGTCACCATTCCAACAAGAACGGCTGTTCTTTCTTTCGATTCCCGTCTGATGTTAAAACTTGGAAGAAGGCGGTGAAGTGTACCAGAGACACAGCCATGTTCCAAGTGCGAGTGGTGACGTATATCATACGCGTCGAGAGCAGCGAAGAGCTGTAGTCCACAAAGCGCTCTCACACAAAACCTAACAGTATCAAACTTCTTCCCGCTAAATTGTAGCCTTCTTTGCACGAAAAAATATATTAAAAATTCACAAACAACGCGTGAAATTCATGGCACAATTCAAACGGGACCAGAAAATAATTTTCATCTAGCCATTGAAATACATTATGAGAAATCGATGTTTAAAGTCCCTTGTACCGGAAACAGAAACACGCAACTTACGAGCTCTATAAGCTAGAATCTACTGTGTCTGACCGAATACAGCCAATCAGAGCTGAGGAGTCACTAAGTCATGTCTGAGTTGCTTTGTTCTGTGTTGTTTGTAAAACATGTAATAAATATATTCTTAAAAAAAAACTAATCAAGATTCTTTTACTGTGTTGACTTTTTCTCACCTCAAATGTTTTCAGAAGCTTTTAGTGCACTGTTTAGCTGTAAGATGAGAAGTTTTGCTCCGGCCAGTGGACACTGCTTTGCTCAAAAATGCACCATCATTACTGCTTTAACGTCTCTAAAGCACTTTGTAACTTATTGTAAAAGGCACGACGTTGGATTAACACAACACCTAAAGAGGCAAAGATTCAAAGATGTGCAAACTGATGATAAAGACACAGAGATATAGATATAATAAATAATATCTTCCTGAGACCCCGTGTCCTCATATGAGGACATCACATTTTGGGTTTACTGGACCTTATACTTCATTCTGCTTAACTCAGACCTGTTGTCCTCGTTCTTGGACACTTTTTGTGCCACCTAGTGGTAGTAAGAGCACAATACACTAATCCATGTAAAAACAAGATGGCAGCCATCTCTGCCAAGTCAGTCTGCAGCCGATCCCGACACAAAAGTGGACAAGGTTCAAAACCTGATCACATTTTATGATTGAAACTTGTTTATTTATGATTAATAATGTTTGTAATTTGACACGGCAACAAATTTGACTAATTTTAGCAACAGTAACAAGCTGAGACGCTGTTAATTAGGAAGCACTCGTTTGAAAACCTTGGGGATTTATTATCGTTGACAATGTTTAGTTTTTTTATACTTATCAGGTCCTACTGATCCCAAATAGCTCAGAGAAATTGAAAATGCATATCAAACAACAGTTCAGGTCTCAGGAGAATAATAAGATAATATCAGATGACAGTAGTTGTCTGTCTCATATCTGCATCAGCGACAACAGTAAATCTTTAAAGTTGAAGCTGTTGCTGAAGCGTCTCTGCTCTGCTCTCTGTTCTCTAATTAACACCTCAGTGTCAACACACACACACACACACACACACACACACACACTGAGCAGCAGCGTTTCCCTTTGAACTGCTGCTAAAGAGCCAACACAGCTTTGTTCACCGACTATCTGAGAGTGGGTTTCTTAAAAGCAATCACACACAATGCACGTGCATATATTTAAATGTCCACAGGTGGATTAAGAGTCATTCAACAATTATTAAACTAGACACAGAGATGGTTAGATTGTTTTTTTTATCGTTGATGGCAGGCTGAGGTATTCGTCTTCTATGTTAACAGGGATTTGTGTGGTTATTTTATTTTATTGAACCCATATTCAACCAGGTAAGTTCCACTGAGATCAACAATCTCTTTTACAAGGCAGATCTGGCCCAGACAGCATCACTTCCTGTGGGCCAGAGGATTTTAGCAGCAAGGAGCCGCCAGACACTCAGTGTTTAGATCAACCGGAAAAGATTTCATACAGCTGAAATTTGCTTGTTGAGTCACTGCTGTGTTATCTCAAGATGAGTTTACTCCGTGGAAATGTCACATATTAGTGGGAGAAAAAAACTTTGAGGCACCTCTACAGTCTTTCTGGTAGAAAAACAATTTTATATCTGAACAGGTCGGAGCTTTCTTGAAGTTTAATAATAATTCTGAACAGGATTTCTAAATAAAACACACCGTATATCGGCTGTGATGATATAGTGTCTGACAGCTTAGTCACCATGAGACAGACTAAACATGATGAGTTTGACTGTGACACACACAAAGTGCATTTTCCTACCTTGAATCTCACTTTCTTCAGCATCATCCTTGAATCCAGGTATCAACTCTGAGACGTCACCAAACTTTTCCAACTCCACTCTCCATTCACTTCAGTGTAACCAAACTCCAGCTGGTCAATCCTCTGACTCCAGATCCGGTCAAAACATCCAAACCCAGTGACCGTGTGCTCTGCGGTGTGAAGCGTCCGTCTGCCGACTGTGTGTTTAACATGCCAAAGACAACAGTGTCTGCTCCAGCGTGGCCCTGCTCTCCCCTCTCCCTCTCCCTCCTCTGAGACCCTTCACAAAGATAATCAGCCTGCTCATTCATTCGGAAAACAGACACACCCTCTTTTTATGACTGGAGGGCTGCTATTAACACCCCCCTCCTCCAACAACATCCCACAGTCCAAATATGGGTGCTGGTAAGCTCTCTTGAACTCGCCCCCTGTGACCCTTTACAGCCCTGCCTCCCCCCTTCACACTGTTCATCTCCCAGCAGTTACCCATCTGTTGGGCCGCAGTGTCTCAGCTCAACATCTGACTCGTCTCATCTCCATGGCTGTTCCTGTCTCACAGAGTTCATCTGTATGAAGAGACTTAACCTCACTCTGTGCTGCGACATGCTACACATCATTTACATTTAAATACAACAAGCCATGTATGTGTCAGGGATGATCACTGCAGTGTAGAGTGGCTGCAAAAGTTTGAGCGCCCCTGATCAAAATTTAATTTACAGTGAGTAGTTAAGTAGAAGATGAACTGACCTCAAAAAGGCATGAAGTTAACAGTGACACATTTCTTCAATATTTTAAGCAAGATTAATCTTTTACAGTTTCAAAATAATATAAAAGGAAAAGGGCCTGAAGATGATGGAGCAAAAGGTACCATGTTTCCATCTGAGATGTAGAGGAGCAGAAGTACAGAGTAGCTTCAAATGGAAATACTCAAGTAAAAGCACCTCAAAATTCTTAACTTTTATTGATAGCAGTTGCAAAGTATTTTGTTTCTACTCAATGCTAATTCCAAACAAAAATTAATATTTTTAAAATCACAATTTGTTATTAATCTGGGAGGAAAAAATACTGTTTTTAAGGGTAAATATTAGAGCTGTCCCCTAATGGTCAACCAAATATTAGTCGACCAGAAAGGTCATTAGTCAGCAAGATTTCATCGGTCACTAAGTCACAGAAGAAAAAAAAAAGTGAAACTCTGTTAGGAGCTGCGCCTTGTCGAAATAAATCCAAACCTATATGACTGGACCATGTGTGACTTTAATTTGAAAGGACAGACACAGGAAGTGTCCACGCTCAGCAGTCAGACAGGAGTCAGGTTAATTTCCAGGGCTGGTACCTGCGGTTATTCCACAGGCTAGTTAATAACATGTCGGGCAGGAAATCCAAAGTGTGGGATCATTTTGAGAAGGTGAAGGACGAACCCAAGGTGATATGTAAACTCATCTTCATTGGTCGACTACAAACATGACGTATCATCTGAAACATGGAAGTAGCTACATGCCCATTAGCCCACAGCGTCATTAACAGGCGGCTCGCTCAGTGTGTGACGTGCACTTGTAGATAAAATATAGGCCTATATTAATGAAGGTTCATTAGTACGGTTTGTATTTCTCTGTAATGTAGCACAGTGTTAACAATGTTACTGATACTATTCTTTCTCACACCTTCAACTCAAACCACCAAAATATATCATTTAATTATTACATTCATATCAGAAACATGCAGGAGACTAGTCCACTGATGGACCTACATGACGACTATTGGTCGACTAGGAACACTCTTAGTCGGGGGCAGCCCTAGTTAATAAGACGCCAGAGTGCAATAAATAACATCTGAGCCTCTAATGTCCTCAACGTCTAGAGACGCCCGTGCACAAGAGGGCAAAATTTTCATGTAATGCCACAAATGAGACCTAATGTGACCTAATGCGTCCTTTGATGTTTGAAGAAGGGTTTGTTTGACCTTTGACCCCATGGGTGCCGCAAACACAAACACACAAAAAGTGCTTAAACTGTATAAGCCCATCTTAGTTCACAGCAGTCACCTGTTCAGTCAGAGAAGACACGTTCTTCAGAGAAACACTACCGACAATTCAAAAAGTTGCTGTTAATTTAGAGACAAAAACTCTGCTCACACACTCCCAAAAGCTCCAGACGATCTAATTCCAGTGAAATATTTCGTCCAAACACATTATTACATCCATCATTACATCTCTTCTTATTGTACACAACTAGTTGATTCCTCTGATTTAAAAATGGTGGCTGAACTCTGACCTTTTATTGACACATCAGTTGAGCCAATAGGAGCTTCCATGGCGTCCCTATGGCCTACAATAGCCAATAAGAGCCTGCTTTGTTTACAGAGCCAATCAATAGGCAGCAACTGGCCCAATGGCTTATTGGTGTTGTAGTCAATGACACTCCTGACCTCAAGTGCACTTTTGAACAGATTACAGGCCCCATAATCTGTCATACATGTACATAAATGATAAATAAAGGGCTCCTCCGTTATCATAAAGGGAAAAATATACGTTCTTTTCAAAATTAGTTTTTCTAGAAATGTTTTTATACACAACAAGCTCATAAATAGACATTCATTAACACATTAATTGTACTACTTTCCCCTCTTTTTTTGGAAAGTGCCTGGACAAAACCTTAGAAAAACATGGAAAACGTTTATTTTCTGTGGTATTGTTTGAATTTGGACTATGTGAGGCTTCATGCTATGGTCCCATGGTGTTGTCCAGCTAATTCCTCCAAGGTCTGGTCATCTGTCGTGTCTTTTCTTTTACAAAATATTCAGGCAAAGATAGAATATAAAAGACAATCTTTAATTTCAGTGTGCTGAAATGTATCATAACTCAGTGACAGGAGCACCTACAGTGATTTCAGTTCATTACAGCTTTCAGTTTGCTTTGAGTATACCCTGGGTGGGCGTTTTAGGTGAATTTTGGTTAATTTTACAGTGTAAATGGCACAGATGCAGCCAACAGATGGCACTAAAGGGCAGAGACAAAAGTTTCACAAAACACTAAATTACTGTTTCATTCCATTCTGCCATTATTTAAATTTCTTCGTTGTCCCCTATGGTAATATCTCGATGGAACTGTGCTACGTTGCCTCCATGATCTCCAGTGGCACTGCTCCGTTTCATACCCACAAGCTGTCAGGGAACGTGCACAAATATCAACGAAATGAACGCAGAGTATGGACAGAGGGCCCAGTCTGTATCTTGAGCATAATGAGGCCTCAATCTTAAAGAGTGTAGGGTTTAGTGCCATCTAGTGGTGAGATTACAGATTGCAACCAACTGAAACTTCTCCTGTGTGTTTAGAAGAACGACGGTGGCCAACGTAAAACTTGAATGTAGATATAAACGGCTCATTCTAGGATGAAAACACAACTGGTTTCAGGTGGTTAACCACTAATGGAAACATAGGTATGAATGAATGACACACTGGACTTTAATTTGTGAAATGTTGGATAATCTAAGACACTATTTGCTATCACAGTTTTAGGTTGAACCGCTCATAGGTCTTTGACATGTAACTGGTAACATGGGGTCACAAGGACTGAGGGTTACAACATAAAAAGGTTGGGAACCACTGTGAGTTACTGAAGGCGCCTGTGCTTTGGTGGTACAATAGAGTTCAGACATGAGTCATGCATGTAGAAATACAACCTGCTGCTCACTGCTCCATGTTTAGTCTGGCTGCTGTGACCCGCACAGTTCATGCTAATGAATGAGGCCTCACATGACCCGACAGGATGAGTCAGTCTGAGAGTTTTAGTAAAGATTAAGTGTGGTTAGTCATCACGTAAGATACAGCGATTTGAAATACCTCAGATTTACACTGAGTTCATGCAGGAAGGACATGTTATGTATGATTAAAAAGAAAAAGGTGGACACCCAAGATTAGTGTATCTGATCAAATGTCTCCCCTTCTGTTCCCTGAGATATGACAGTGAGTAATGGCCAGTAATTTTTTTTTGGAATATTATGATGTCACAGTGAAATTGACCTTTGACCTTTTGGATATAAAAAGTCATCAATTTCTAATTCCATCCTGTTAGACATTTGCATTATGTTTTGTCATAATTAGTATACGAATTTGAGTCTTGGCCAAAAAACGTGAGTTTTAAGTCCAAGCCGATGTTTGTGCCAAATTTGAGGAAATTTCCCTCAAAGAGTTCTTGAGATTTCGTACTCAACAGACGGACGACATTGGAGTGACTTTGATTTTAACGTATAACCCCCAAAATTCAATCAAGTCACTGTCGAGTCCAATTGGAGGTTTGTGCCAAATTTGAGGAAATTCCCTCAAGGTGTTCTGGAAATATTGTGTTCACGAGAATGAGACGGATGGCGACAAAATGACCCTGACCTTTACCTTCTGACCCCCATATTCAAATCAGGTCATCATTGAGTCAAATTGGACATTTGTGCCAAATTTGAAAGAGATTCCCTGATGGCGTGTTTTAAATATCACGTTCCTGAGGGAGAGACAAACACACAGTCACAGCGGCCTTTGACCTATGACCACCAAAATCAAATCAGCTCATCTTTGAGTCCAAGTGGACGTTTGTGCCACATTTGAAAAAAATTCCCTCAAGGTGTTGTAGAAATTTTGTGTTCACGAGAACGAGACGGATGGCAACAAAATGACCTTGACCTTTACCCTATGACCCCCAAATTCAAATCAGGTCATCGTTGAGTCAAATTGGACATTTGTGCCAATTTGAAAGAGATTCCCTGATGGCGTGTTTTGAATATCACGTTCCTGAGGGAGAGACAAACACACGGTCACAGTGGCCTTTGACCTATGACCACCAAAATCAAATCAGTTCATCTTTGATGTTTGTGCCACATTTGAAAAAAATTCCCTCAAGGCGTTCTTGACATATATCGTTCACATGAATGAGACAGACAAGGTCACAGTGACCTTTGACCCCCAAATTCAAATCAGGTCAAGTGGATGTTTGTGCCAAATTTGTGCATGTATTTGCGTGTCTCACTGTCATGGGCTACCTCTGCCTCTGTTTTATGTAATATTCTACTTTTAATCAATTTAATTGTAATCAATACAATAATAAATGCCATTGAAATATAAAACTAAATCTTTCTGACAAGCAACAGGACACGTCACTCTTTAAATTTCTTCACTGCTAATAAAGCCGAGCTAGTCACCGACACAAAGACCCAAGTCAGACTGACATTTTCAATAATACATTTTATTCCATTAAAGATTCTTTTTTTCTAATTGTACACTGGAATGTTAAGATTCCCCTTCAGTAATTTAGTTAAAAATGCTCAATCTAGTCATTTTCAACCCCACATCCACACAACCATTGCTAAGTTGAAATTTGGGGAGTACAAATGAAAAAAAAAAAAAAAACAATAACATGAAAGACAAATGTTATATCTTGAATAATGTTGATGCACTATGAGAATGTAAGTAAAGGATGACTCGGTGGATGAACAGGGGACAGCAGAGTTTACTGCCAGGGCTCTGGTGGGCTCTCTGCTTACCTTGGATGTGAGGGGGAGTGGGTCGTATATCACGCTGGCGGTCTCTGATCCCTGCTGTGTGTGTATGTGTGTCTATGTGTGTGGATTTACACCATCATGCCAACACACATCCACCATCTCAGATCTCTAACGCCTTGTGGGACGTTGGATTAAGGGCTTGGATGTTGTTTCTGGGCCGTGTTCAAAGTACTTCCGATATCTGAGGGCTGATCGTTGGACATAAATGGACCAGAGTGAAACATGGCGTCTCTTTCGGACAAAGTGAGGAGTGGCTGCAATGGTGTTACAAAATATGATAAGAAGAAAATTCAACAGATGCAACAGTCAAACGTATTTACTGGTGGGTGAGTTGCCCTGCAGCTGAGAGCTCCTTACAAAGTCCTGCTCGTCACGGTCGAATTTCAATTATCCAGATTAGTGGTAAACAATGACAAATTATACAGCAAACAGTAAAAAATACCAGTTAAAAATAAAAAGGACAGTTTTGCTGATGATGACTGCAGACAGTACAGACAGTATACTGAGCACAGAGCCATATGTTGCTTTTCAGCGAAGTGTTACCTCTCTACAAAAACTCCGAAAAGAAAAACTCAATCGTCTCAAGTGAGATATCAAGAGAGCAAATCACAATAGTTTTACGATTAAAGAGTGACAGGCTTATAATGACTGAGACAGCTACGACTCTGCAGTTATTATTATGGATAAGGAAATCTGAAAAGAAAGAAAGCAAGAACCCCATTCAAGATCGGCTTTATCGATGATTCGCTGTAATGTGACTGAAGAAGAAGAAAGGGTGGAGGATGCGTGATGCTCGGAGGGATGCTAAACTAGCAGCGCTCATTCTAGTGGAGACTGATACAGCGGCCTCTTCAGTGGTCCCTGTTCTCCCCTCTCTACCTCCTGGCAGGGTTTTACTGATAGATTGACGAGGAGACGGCTGCCGGCCTCTCCCGCACCCCCGCAGTCATCCTCTACTTAGTCCCAAGTCCTCTTTACAGTTCTGCTTGGCGAACACAACAGCATCAGTGTAGTTTTCTTTAATGTGTTTGTCTGGGTTTTTCCTGTTCAATTAACTCTATATATAGATGATCCTCTCTCATACAAACATAAATACACCACCGCTGCTCTGCTCCACCACAGGAAGAGGCTTTGCCAGAGGGCTGACGTAGTCCTGTCGATGTACACAGTCTCTGAAATAGTATACAGGGTGGGCAGGCAAGAAATCTTCAATCTTTCTCTGTAGCATAGATTTGGACTTTTTTTGTTGGTGATTTTTTTTTGATTTTGTCGTTTTCTTTGAATATTTTTTACAGGATTTCATATTTGTCAACAACAAAGGAGGTTTCTGAGGAGAATCTAACAGAGCTGTCACCGTCTACGTGAGTCACTTTGGTAACCTGGAAGAAAAAGAGAAAGACAGGAAATTAACAGCATGTTTCAGAACATTACTGAGCACAGTCTGGAGGGACCTTTACCTGCACAGCTACGCTTCATACAGTTCTATCTATCCACAACATTTCTTCAGCCCGGCCTTCAGCCCGACGTTTAGAAATCACAATGTCAAAGTCAATGTCAACAATTATCCAGTAATCAATTAACCACTGAGAACATTTTTGGCCAGTTACGCATGATGGTCTATAGGTTTTGCTACTTGCACTTCACACCAGCCGGGTCTGGTGGGAGCTAACGTTAGCTAGCAGCACTGCTCATTCACCAATTACTGCTTCTAACGCTATCCTGACCCAACAGCCATGCTGCCTGTGCTTTATTTAAAGGTACAATCACGTAATGGTGGACACAGTGGTCTCGCCTTTGAGCCACCACGGTAGGTAGCAACAGGGCCAAAATGGTATCTGTATAAAAAAAAACAGACAGGCAGCAGGACAGGTGTGACATTTGGATGACATGTTATGCATGAAATCTACTGTGGGAGATTTAAAAAGTAGCTGTTAAAAGTTAGGAGCTAATTCAAAGAAGAACAGTGGCCGTAAATGTGAAAACAACAAGGTCCAGGAGATCTGGGAGCTAAGCAGCGCAACCAGGGGGGAGACAAGAGGGTGAGCGCTGCCACTAGCTAGCTATCACCCAATTCCGGAGGTGCACCGTGCAGAGCGGCCAAGGCTAACTTTAGCTGACCAACAGCTAGCCGGCTAACTGTCAACATGTCAACAGAAAATCAAAGGCAAGACATTTACATCATAAAACATTAAAATTTTACCACCTCTACATGGATAGCACTTTTAGCGTGCTGAAGTTCACCAGGTCAGTGAAGTGCTGAGCTAAAAGGAAAGGCCTCTTTTATTTCTCATCGCTGCACTTGTTCTTTTGTTTCCTAAAAAAGAACCTGCTAGTCAGCGGCTAATGGGTGCTGGGCTATCAAACTCAAAATTAAGTGATACTGACGTCGTTAATCCTGACTTGGATCCCTCAGATTTATTGTGACCAACACACATGCTGACTTACCATTTTACAGTGTGAGTCAACTTGTTGGTGCTCTCTGGTGGACAAACTATGCAACGTAGACAGTTTCTGAACAATCTTAAACTCAGTTTGGCATGTCTGTATGTATTGGTCTCATAAAGCACCTAATACATGGTACCTAAGCATATGTGATCTGGACTCAGTGGCTCCGGACTCCGATCACACACAGAGACCGTGACAGGAAACGCTTGTTTTCAGTGACCCACCTGGATGTCGCAGTAGTTGCGCTTGGACACAAAGGACACAGCGATGGGGAAAAAGTCGTTGGGCTGTCCGGCGATGCTGAACTCCAGGCTGCCGGTCTTGTTGTTGGCATCGATGACAGGTAGGCACCACTCCAGAATGTTTCGCCTGCTGTCGTGTTTGTACTCTCCATCCAGATCACCAATCACAGGAGCTCCCACACCAGACCTGCACAGGAACAGGAAAACAGAAAACATGTCAATACTAATGTGTAATGGTTCACAAAATTCATAGCTCTGTTTGATACAGCTGAGTCATGGTTTGGTAAATTTTCAGTCTGGGGAAAAAACTGCCAGAGAAATTTCATTGATTTCCAAATTTTTAATTGCATGAAAACTAACATGATTTGGGCTTTTTTATATAAAGAAGGAATTACAGTCTGGTTGAAGTAGGCTAATTAAAGTTTGGGTAAAGCAAAGTCTGTGATTTCTTTCTGATCACAATACAAGTTCATATATACTTGTTGAAACGTGAAAAGACAGAAATGTGTGGTACTGAACTGGAGTTAGACCGTCCAACTGTTTTTAACCATTTCTGTGTCCTACTATATAAAAACTACGTTACTACTGACATTAGAGCACATAGTATCAGTGTTGTTTCTTTTGCCCACTGTGTGTCAGCAGTGAGTTTGCTACGTCCCCTGAGCTCTCTGAGCTCTTTCAGTTTAATAAATACATGAATAAAGATAAGCTAAATAGCCGTCACCAACGTACCCTTCAGTCTTTCTGGCTGAATTGGCTACCCGGCCCACCAGCAGTTACTGCTTACTGCTGTGGGTGTGGCTTTGTGATAATGTTAGCTGCTGAATGAGACTCTATAGCAGCTCTCGCTCCCTGGGTTAGGGGTTTGTGCTTTGCATCCATAGACTGTGTGTGCTGCTGGCTTGGTTGTTTAAGAGTCTGTGGCTGCGCAGCGGCTCATTCTTCTGCTCAGGGGTTGTTGAGCGCAAGTTTAAGCTGTATGTTCTATCTTCCAAAATGTAACAGGATAGTTTAACAAATCATTCAGTTTGTAATGTGCAATGAACCGAAAGCCTCGTATTGAAAGTTTCAATGTGTGCTGGACTGAGCTACTGCCGCCCTAAACTGTTCAAAAGAATACCTTTATTTATCCAGGGAAGTGTCTTTTGTTATTAAGTGGACCTAATTTCAGCCACACCCTGTTTACCTGATGAAGTTACACACTGACAACTGACAACTTCCTTTACGAGGTTCAGACTGACATGAGGGTTTGTTGATAATGTTGAAGAGTGACTTCAAATTAAAACTAATTTATGTTGATCTCAGGTCTCAGGGCGGTCACTTTTGTCCATCAATAATGCAGTTAATATAAAGTTACTTAGTGGATATACTTACGGTACAGGGATGCTGATGACCACGTCGTTGAGCTCGAGGCTCTCCTCCTGCAGCTCGTATTCAATGTTGACATCACAGCCAGTACCGCTCTCTGAAGGCCAGCAGTTTACTGTGGAAGGAACAAGACACTCATATTATCAGTCACATTAGAGTCAGATAAGTGACAGTGAATAACAATATACACAATGCTCTCATTATCACATGAACAGCAGCATCATATCAAACTGGCTTCGCTCCAGATGAGGTACATGTACCGGTGCTTACTGGTTAGAGGTATGAGGGACTCGTCTGTGGTCTGTAGTCTCCACTTCAGTACACCAACATCATTGTTGAGAGGGAAGGACTTCTCTGGGTTCTTCAGGCCAATCACAGACTCAGCTGTGAACATCTTCTTGTCAACATTGGGATGTGTCTGAGCAGAGACAGAAATACAATTGTCAATACAGCTGTCATAAGTCACGGGGTGATGCATGTGTACATTACAGTTCAGGTCATTTAAAATACTGAAAATGAAAGGGCAACGGTTTTAAAGAGATGTCTTTTTAGTGACAGGTGTTTTAGTTGCCTAATCTCTCTAATTAAAACATTATTTATATATTTACCAGCCCCTCCAGGATGTTACGATGCTGCAACCATAATAATTAACACAAATTCAGCCAATCCCTGGGAATTCCTTCAGACTTTTAAAATTTAAAACGGGTAAAATTTTATCTCATTGCAGAGCTGCGTGCAGCGTATTGATTCCTTTAGCGCCTCCTTGGCCCACTCTCTTTCTTCCTCTATTTATCAGGAGACTACAGCTGCAGGACCGGAGCTCTGAGCCTGGGACAGACTCACACACACACAGTGACAGGGCTAACTGTTAGCATCAAACGGCTAACATTACCCAACGGTTGTTAACAGGCTTGACAACAGAGACAAGTGTCTGTGTCAGAGTGAGCTTGTTGGGACCATTTAATGGTTCAGTGTTGGATGTTAGCTGCTGCTGCGCTAGCTCCTGCTAACCGGGCAGGAGGAGAGGGTCACGGAGATGGTCCCTCAGCACTGTGTCGATTGGTAGCAACAGCTACAGCTAATCATCAGCGATCATGATGCCCAGCGCCCCCACCATCACAAATAGATTCTGTGGGAAACACTGAATGTTTAAAATAATAGGTTCTGTTTCCGAGACAGTATCGCAACTATTTTTGCAGTTTTCATTTGCCCATGCAATTTCACTGCAAATAATGCCTAAACACATTGCATTTTTTTCAAAAAGCTGCAGAGAAATCAGGCGTTTCAGGCCCAAAAACCCTGAGAAATCTCAAAAGGACTAATTTACAGAAGCTATACTGTCGTATGGCAGAACACTGTCTCCAGCAAGTTTCTAATATGCGGTCAACCTACCTGCAGCTGCAATCCTTTGTTGTCATTATTGTTGATGACGAGGCGGATACGTCCGTTCTTATCGTCAGTGACTCGGAGCGTCACCATGCCCAGCACCTCCATGTTCTGTAGGCCGCCGTCACGACCGCAAGTCAGCGAGATCTTCTCCTCCACACGCAGATGTACACTGGAGAGGAAACACATCCAGTCATGCTGTGAGTCCCGACAGATGACAGAAGACTAAAAGCAGCTAATGTTGCACTCAAGTCCATATCATTTTAGTGTGGTACAGGAAGTGTTTTCAATTATTAAAATTCAATTTACTGAAATCAAAAGAAAAAGTAGAGAATAGCTGATGAGGTCAGAACATTACGAAGGAAAAGATATGTAGGATGTTAGTGTACACTGTTTTGTTTGAGTTCAATCAGCATTGAGGTCCTTATAAATACACAACTCACAACACAACTCCCAGATAAACAATAATCAGTGATGTAGACTGTGATGTGTGTGTACCTCTCCACGTTGACTGGTGGTGGTAGAACTTTGGATACATCTGAGCCCCTCTTTCCTGTGGTGGGCATGATGGTTTCACCCTCGGACTTGAGCTTGTCAACAAAGTTGTCCACCTCTTTCCCTTTAGCACCCAGTTTCAGAGCCTTACTGGGTCCACTTGGTCTGAAAGAAAAGAAAAATCACATTCTTTGAACAGTGATCTACAAACATTAAAAAGAACTTCTAAACACATTTAATTTAATTTCCAATTACAACAACTGCAATGAATGGCCACAAAAGTCCCCGTGCACCATCCTCCAACATAATATGACAGCAAAAAGATATGTTCAGATCCAAAAGGATTTCACACATGTATTTCTTGTACCTGACTGGAGCTGGTGTGATCTTGGGCTTCTCAGGCTCGACGATGGTGTCTGTGATGATGGACCCTGAGGAGACACTGGTCATGCCGGCGCTGCCAAAACCGCCAAAAGCTGGCACCTTCTTCCCAGAGCGCTCAGCGTCCCTCCTAGCCTGCTGCAGCTCCTTGGCCTTCCTCCTCATCTCTGCCTTGGCCTCTCTTTCCTGAGTCTGTAGACATTTAAAGTTTGTTTTGAATTAAATGACAGAAACACTGAGATAAATACAGTAATTCATTTGCAAACTGCAGCGTTGAGAGATAAAAAATAGCAGACTTGGATTTCTCCATGGGGATCAGTAGAATGCGCGTGATCTCACCTCTCTGACAGCACGGAAAACCTTCTCCTCGTGGGAGTCCATCTCTGTGAAGGTGCGAATCTGAGCCAGGTTGACGTTCTCTCTGTAGCCGAGCGCCACGATCTCATCGAAGGCAAAGATCAGGTCAAAACAGTGCTCTGATATTTCGCTCTCCTCGAGCACACGACAGTATTCTGGGATCTGGAACGGCAGGGAAGAAAAACGAATATCAGACATCTGAACCACAGCAGGCAGTCCAACATTTGGCACATGCGGTGAGTAAGAGATGTGAACCCTTAGAGAGGTGACAGAAAAATTATTTCTACAAGACAGTCTGAGCTAAAAGCTCGACGACTGACAACTCCAGTGATCTGATCACAAATAAAAACACTAGTAAACGACTTTTTTTTAAAGCATTCTCATTATTTTTGTGACATAAATGCACCTTTCACCTGTTTAAAGTCTGCACAGTATTGATAACAGAGCTTGATGTTCAAACCTCTAGTCACAACTAGTCATCACTTATATCACATAACTTTAGGTTACTCACAATTACAATCTTATGTCCCTTTTGGATTGTAATTTAAGTCCTTCCATACTGAGGAAAAGGACATGAATCACGCAAGTGCCCTGACCCCATTTCCACACGGGTATTTCCTCTATAGTATGTGTATGTAAAGTTTTAGTGGCTGACCACTCAAAACAGCCAAACACATGCTGCACGCCACTTAGATTTTCTTCCTGTTTATATGTGATACACAAAAGGGAAATAACTTACAAGGGGTATCAGATTACTTGGACAGCACTCACATATACCAGAAAATAAAGGGGATACATGAGAACGACATTGTTTTTTTGACATGATGGAATTATGGTCAGCCAACAGATTGACTTGAACTGATTTATTTTGAGCAAGCTAAATACTCCAGGCTATACAGGAAGTGAAACTCTGTTTTATCTGATGCTATGCAGAGATTAGGGATGTTCCTGATGACTAATTTCCCTGATGTGTAAACAGAACTTTAAACTCAGACTAGTCGACTGATCTAAAACCAAGAAAACACTCAGGGAACAAATCAATCTATAAAGTTAAACACTGTCTCAAAAAATACTGTAAAAGCCATTTGAGATGGCTGATCACATTTTTCAATAATCAAATGAGGTTTTAAATGCTGCTGTGGCACTTTGCACCGTGCCCTATGAACACTGCACTTTAGGGATGCACGATATTGGATTTTTTTTTTGCCGATATGCAACAACTCATTTGACTGATAACCAATAACGATACCAAAAAATCCATTTTTTTCCCCACCTTATTTTAATGAGCATTAAGTCTCCTCTGTTGTGGAATTAACATCATATTATACATGCATACACTTATCATGATGGCCCACCAGCAGATGGAGACATGAAATACAGTGCTTTTCAATGTGTGTAAAATTCATTCAATGTCTAAAATAAGAAAAAGCATGTTGGCTGATTCTAGTAGTTCATGTTTATTGGTATGATACCGATATTATCATGCATCCCTTATTGCACATTATCCCACAAGACATGACAGCAGCTCACAAAATAAAAGTTAACTACTAACCTTAATTGAAAGCAACATTCTTTAGGAAAATAAATCTTAAGGAAACGTGCCCGATTATTACAACATCATTTTTAGTGATGACGCAACCACATAGCAAACAGCCTATCTTATGTTTAAAAAGATAATAATAGTCTTCAGAATATGTGTTAATATATCATTTAAATGTGTACACTCATTTAAATTATAAGTTTAACCAACTACAGGGTGTCTACATGCTTTTAAAGACCCTTTCAAGACACCTTTTAACCAAATTTAGGAGAGATTTTTGGACAAATCATGTTTTACTTATCTAAGCATTGCAGGTAAAAAGTGTATAGCGTATGTGGTCTTGTGCAGGGGTAGGTGTTTTGTAGGAATATGGTTATTAGAGTGAGTTAAGTTAATCTACATTTTGCCAACAGGTGCAAGTACAAAATAAAATGACAGTATTATAGTTTATTGAAGATTTGTAACATTAGAAATGTGGACTTTTACACAGAAAGGCTTCACTCACTTTCACTAAAAGCTGTAGACATTAAATTAGATAAATTGTTTACAGCAGTTACAACCTCACAAATTCAAATCGAAGACTATTTAACAACTTTTAAGGCCTTATTGTTATACAATTGAATTTAAAATATTTTAAGACTTTTCAAGGACCTGCAGACACCCTGAAGTAGTATTTCTCTCACCGACTTGTAAGGGTAGCAACATTGAATCGACTAATCATGCACATCCCCCTCTCTGTCTCTCTCTCTGTCTATGAATCATTTTGTCATATGGATTACTCTGAGTTCAATATGTTGATCTGTTCTGTATGACATCTATTGGAAGAGGGATCCCTCCTTAGTTGCTCTTCCTGAGGTTTCTACCACCCGTTAAATGTTTTTTATTGGGGGAGTTTTTCCTTATCCGCTGTGAGGGTCTGAGAACAGAGGAATGTTATAAGCTGTAAAGCCCTGTGAGGCAAATTGGGATTTGTGATATTGGGCTTATAAATTAATTGATTTGAATCCCTACTAGAGATATAACAATTAGTTAGCTTTTCTCATCCAATTCTCTGTTTACTTCCCAAATAATATTTTCCTAATTCAATACAAAATCACTTACAGTTGTGAAATGCAATAACGAGGCCCAGCACTGAACATGGCTCTGCCTCAAACTTGTACATTTGCTTTTCTTTAGTTTAATGTGATCTGTGGTTGTCAGCCACTGCATGACAGCTACATTTGAAATTAGGATGAGGAAATAATAAAATGTTCATAAATGGTTGTACCTATAAATTTCTACTAGATTATCAAAGAAGGAGACTGTAATCCATTCTGTTTTTAGCTTCAAATACTGTTGGCTATCCACAATCCCATTCCTTCATTGACAGGCTGTTGATACACACAGAGATGCTGAAGACTGCGACTGTCAGTGCATGTTAAAAAAACTCAAGACTCAAAAGGAGATGACAAGAAGCTGGTGACAGAGGCTGAAAGGTTTCAAGTATACATCTACTACATGCAGTTATTTGGATTCATTTAGAAGTAACTCATATGGACCTACAGCTACAGAGAAGTCATTTAAGATACTACCAGTCCCCTATACTGCAGTGTAAAATGTTAACTTTACATCAGACAGATGATGGATGTAATTTAATTTTACAGACAGAAACATAAAGTCAGCTCCATGTTTCCTTACCACTCGGGAGAAGAGTCTGAGTGTCTCCAAGTCCTCCAGAATGTTGCTGTTCTTGGTGGTGATGAGGACCATGTACAGTTTCTCCAGCGGCTGGTACACATAGCGAACACTGTCTGTTTCCACAAAGGTGTGCTGCTTGCCCGTGTTCATGAGTTTAGGGAATGCAGCCAGAAGACCCTCGATGCGCGTCCGGGTCATTTCCACAAACTGCCGCGATACAATGGCCTTGCCGGCCTTGGTGCACACCGCCGCTGCCAACAGCACCTGGAGGTGAGGAGAAAACCTGACTGTTACAATGCCTGCAGAGCTTTATTAATATAATAACACAGTGTACATGCATAATTTGTTTGAGCATGAAAATGTTACTGAAAGGCAAAAGTGAGTTATAGTACTGGAGGAACTTAATGCACAAATTAAGCTGACAGTTCCCTTCACTTCAACCTGCAGTAACCAGAATTGGCACTAATGTTTGCATCTTCCTAGGGAGAGCAAGTACTGCAGAGTTAAACATCACTGTATTTAGTGTTAGACAAAACTGAGTGGTGGATTCAGCATTCACATAACCCACTCAGCTAGTAGTACAACTTATAGTGCTGGTTGGCACTTCTTAAGACAACCTACTGTGTTGAGTGTTGGTGGAAGAAGACTGTAAGAGTAGCTGGACACTTGCTTTATAACCTGACATTTTCATAAAATAATTGCTGCTGCAGAGATGCCATGCATGCCGAATTTAACAATGGTGTGAAGTGATGGATCTGAAGACACTAAGTCGTGTTTACGATGTGTGTATATCTGCTGAAGAGCTAAACTAACTTTGAATCACCAAAGTTTTGAATGGAGTTTGGTGACACACTAGAGACAACGGCTGTGTGGACAGGTACGATACATTTCCAGTAAATTAACTTAATTAAAATGTAAGTTTATGTTAATATAAGTAGGCGTAATATGAGTGCACTCTTTGTTTCAGTCTGGGGAATGAATGAAGGAAGTGTATTGATTCCACGTTGACAATGGTTGAAGTTAGAAATGAAAGACATCGATTGCGATGGACCTGAACTTGCATGATATGGAGGTTAACGTTGACAGTACTGAATATGTGTTGTAGCAGCTGCCCAGTCATAATGATAACACAAATGTATACATGGCTATGGTTTATTAAAGGACAGTATTCAGTGTTACCTGGTTGGAGACAATATGACAGCAGGTAACGTTAGCTCGGATCCGGCTAATGACAGGAGCTAGCGCTAGCTTGTCAAGCTAGTTAACGTCAGCAATGTCTGCACACTCAGTGCCGCCTACTCACCTGATATTTAACTCCAAATAATAAAACGACAAGTCATTTACTTTATTTTCGCAACTCAACATAAGGTCAGCGCTGTCAGCCCAGTGGAAAGCAACGTTTGACTTTCCCATTATTTCGCTCTTGGAGGACCTAGCTAGCTGGTAGCTAGCTTTAGCCATGTTAGCCAGTGTTATGATAATTGCTAGGCCCGATCAAAGCAAAGGAAATAACTTGATTGTTCGACTGTCACTCACCATTTTGGTCTCTCTCTATGGTACGACGATCTTCCGTCTCTGGTGTTTCTTGATTTGGTGATCTCTAGTCACTGTGGAATAGCAAGGTGCGAGTGTACAGCTGTCTTCAAGTTGTGTGATTGTTAGCTAGCTAGCGTCAATATGGCAGCAGTACAGAGCCACGTCTCCACCGGAAGTAGCGAAAGAACTGCCCACTGTGGAAACCAGTGACGTGGGCCCCAAAATGTTGGCTCTGTTGCATAAATATGTTACTCGCACCACTTCCACAGGCGTGTACTACTCCTGTTGACATTATCAGGTGATGGTGAACAGGGCTGTGGAAGTTATTAAACTTAAATCATCGTGATCATTAGAATTTATCACCATCATGTGCAATATGACAGACACCTACATAGTTATTATTATGATTATCTTATAGTGCAGGGTTACATGGCCTTAATAATAATAATGAACTTTTTTTTATGAAGCACCTTCCAAAGTGCTGTACACTAAAACTAAAAACATTTAAAACACAGGGAGAATAAAAGAAATAACATGTGATAAAATGTCGTCTAGTAAAAGATGAAATAAGGAAGGTTAAAACTAAAATCAAGATGGTTGCAAAAGCTCTGTCCCCTTTGGTCCTCAGCCTGGACTCTGGGACAAGCACAAGACCTCTGCCTGAGGATCTCAAACTCGCAGAGGTTCCTAAGGGACTAACAGGTCCATGAAGAGCCTTAAAAGTAATCAATAAGATTTTAAAGTCAATCCTTAAACAAACAGGGAGCCGATGTAAAGAGGCTAAAACATTAATACTGTAGGCAGTCCGTACAGACAGATAGATTACACTGTAATATCCTCCTGAGACCAGAGCTTTTGCTTGCTATGCATTTTTTATTTCACCTAGTTATTTGGGATTAGTAGGATCTGATAAGTATAAAAAAACTAAGAAAAGAAAGTAGTTTTGAACTAAATTATGTCTTCATGTGGGCACATTGGGTTTATTTTATTTCAAGTGTATAATAAAGTCTAAAGCTTCAATGCCTGAACATCGTCGTGCAAGAACAAAATTACAAACAATACATTTGTTCCGTGTTTTGTAACTCTATAGGTCAGAAGTCATTGTTCAAGTCTAAAACTGTTCATAACTGTTCATTTCAATGCCTGAAAACTAAACTGTGATTTGTTCATTCTGTGATTCTGTATGTATTTCCCTGGCTCCTCACTCCAAGCTACGAATGTCCTTTGTGTCTGTAGGAACAGTTTGCAACACCTAATTGGCCTGTGTGAAATGCTGCAACAATCAAACCCCAATGTCCTCAAACAAATATTTCCAAATTTAAAGTGTCTTAGTTTGTTACTGTTGCTAAAATTGGTCAAATTTGTCTGCGATATCAAACTCAAAGTCACCAAAGTCACACAGTAACACAAACTAACCGATCAAAGCAGCCGCAGACCAACAGCTCCTGTGTTCAACATGCTAAAATTACTGTTTTTCTCAATGGAGTCTGGCTTTGACGAGAAATAGACGGGGAACTGAAACCATTAACGGCTTTCCTGTCAAAACAGGCCATCTGACATTAAGTAAAAACTCTCAATATAACACACACTTAAGGTGATAGTGATTTCTTTTAGGTGGGTTAAATATGTTTTGTTGCTGACCCCTCCACTTCAGTATATTGTTTAGCTTCTCTGTCAGACTCCTGCCTGCTCCTGGGGGTGTGCCAGCTGACATCTACTGTATGTAATACACTGACCTTCGATGAGTACCCCATGCAACCTGACTTCAAAAAATCCAAACTATCCCTTTAATTTTAAGTTATTTTTTTGACACCTGTAATTATGAAGTTTATGCACCAGTAAAGCACAGTATCAGCTGACATGAGTTAGGCCCTATGCTGCTTGAGCTTGAAGCCATGTCTTGAAGAGGATCCATGTGTTGAAATCTAGTCATAAGACCTTTATTACATTTTTCAGTTTGTGCTTATATGTTGCAGATTCCCAGAATAATGTATTAACTTAAACTATGCAAACCTGGGGACAGGTGATTTTGTTTAAAGACAGCATGAAACATCTTTAAAGATCTCAGTTTAATCTGAAACGCCTTGGGCTCCCCCAGGAGGAGCTGGAAATTGTTGCTGTGGAGAGGGATGTCTGGGGTGCTTTGGGGTCCCGGATAAGCAGATGAAAATGGAAGGATGGATCTTCTTTCATCCAAAGCTCCTCCAAACTACAGAACTCACAGTGTTGCAGTGACTCTGTTTGGTCAGCAGATGTCATTATTTGAAGTGTGAGTGATGAGAATGGAGCCACACTGTCAGCTGTTTCTTCAGTGTGAATGGAAGGTTTTGACACATTTCACCCCCCCACATATATCCGAGTAAACGAGGCGTATAGAGACAATGCTGTATTCTGTGAAACTTGCCTCCACTCCCTCCCTAAAGACTGTCTGAATTGTCCTGTCCACCCCTTTTGGCAACACTTTCCCATGGAGGTTGTAGATAGGTGTGGTACCTGACAGACAAGTCCAAAGCTTACGTTTATTATGTTTATTAAGGCCACATCATCACGTCATGACTTATAAAGAACACGTCTAATGGTCCACGTGTGTTTAGCTCTGATGGTGGCAGTTTTCATTTTGACAATTATAGGACTTTATCACAGCTACAGAAAAATAGAAAAACCCGCACCACACACCAAACCCATATTCTTCTTATTTCTTCACCGGGCTCAAAGCTTACTCAAGAGGAAACTGACAGACGCAACAAGGAAATGACCTCTAACCGGCCCAATGACATCACAGGTTCCGTGTTCATTCATAGGGGAGTAGTATGAGAGGAGCGCCCTGACTACTTTCAAGGATTTCGTGTTTTTAATGGTCTCTGAGTGAAGCTAAGAGGACTGCTGGGTCGTGCTACATCACCGGAGTGAACCGGATCACAGACATGTCGGAGGAAGCAGCCTCTCCGGTAGGTTTTAACCAAACTGCCTGGGTGGTTTGCAGCATGCATGGAGCACCTTCACTGCTCGCTGTGGGTGAACAGCGCCATTTCCGCATACGGCGTGATTTTGAGCGCGGTGATTGGTTCATCCTCATGTCAGTCACAGAGCTCGGGTTTCTATTGGTCGGTTAGGAAGGAATGAGCGGTTTGTTGATCTTTGACAGATACGAGCATGAAAAAGCAAATGACTGTGAAATTAGACCGTTTTGAGCACCGTGTTCACCTGCTAGCTTATTAAACTACGGTAATATAGAGTGTAAATCTTTTGTTAACATTACGGAAGCAGGGAAAGTTTCCCTAAATATCCATTCAAAGCTCTGTGTCCCTTTTTATCTGATTAACCTTGCAGCCCAAACTGTTAACCTATTACACCTCCAAACACACTGGATGGTAACTCTTTAACAAGGGACAGTTTTACTAGTATTCGGCAACGAAACTGAGCAGAATCGTTTCATATTTTACTTGCTTTTATAACCGAATTGCAGTTTTATGAAACGGGCAACATTGCCTGCTCCCGCCCACCAACGTTACATGTGGCTGTGATGGTCTGAAACCATTTTAACCATTAAAACAAAACAGGCACATAATAGGATAAATTAAGCATAATAAAATTTAAATTAACCATAAAGTAATCATTATTAAACATAATGTAAACAAAAATAAAAAATATATAATAAGGCTGAATAAGCGATTTTAAATATTTATTTATTACTGATTAATCTATAGAGGTATTTTGCACATTAGAAGTGTATTAATTTAAGGGACTTGGTGTAAAGTTGAATTTCATTATAGTAGCCAATAAAGATAGGTGGGGTTTTATATACATTTAAAATAAGCAAATCATTGATCATCAGGTCCAGTTTTTTATCTGTTAATGACACACCAAAAAGACTCTTATGATCTAAAACAGGCATTATTGTGGTTTTCCTACATAGTCACTCTCTAGATTGTCACCAGAATAACTGTGTATGAGAGCATGAAATAAATAAATATTCTGTCATCACTGCAGAAAACACACATTGTTCTCAAAACCAGATCCTAGTCTTAAATTCATTGGAAAGGTAAAAATAACTCATTATTTTGTCGTGGATTTCTTTTGTTTTGGGTGTTTTTCTCAACTTGGATACTGTTGATTGGTCAAATAGGTTAAAAATATTATTTCTAGAAGATTGGACAGGGTATAAATCATTTGTTGAGATGGATCAAATTAATTTGTTTAAACATCTTTTGTCAAGAAAATGATATCCGTTCATAAAAAGCATGTGTACATGGGATGAGGACTGAGAATGCAGTTGTGTGTTTTTGGCTGAGATGAGAGGTGCGTTGGTACGGCCTTGATGAGTCAATTAAATTCTGTGAGGTTGCAATCAATTCTGGATTTATAACAAAACTCGTGATAAGAAAGTCGATTTCCATTTGTATCTAATATGTGAATCCAGAGATAGTCTGAAACATGCGACACAAAAAACAGCACGAATGTTAAAATTCTTTTCACGGTACGATAACAGTCTCAGAAAAGTTGAATGATATAACAGCATTTATATTATCAGTCAGAATGAAGGGTTATTGTTGGTTGAACAAACCTTTTTACGACTATAACTGAAACGTGAAACCATTTTGTTGATGGAAGTGTGTGTGTGTGTGTGTAAAAAGACCCTTTAGAATATAACTAAAGCAGAGATTCAACATCCAGTTGCATTTATTTTCAATATTGTAGATAAGCAAATGTACACAGTTTGATAACTGTCACCTTTTATATCATGGTATACCTTTAAACTGGTATATCGCTGCAGCCCTCATTACATTAAGCTGTTTGTTCTACTTCATACATGCCGAATGGAAGAATGGCAACGACTTATTAAAAGTATAAATATCACACTGTAAACGTACTTCATTACAAGCAGGAGTCCTGCATTGAAAATGTCACTTCAGTAAAAGAATACAGGCCTACATTATACTCATTGAGTATTTTCAGAAAATGTATCAAAGTAAAAGTAGCCGACTCAATGCAGGAAAAATATGCATGCTACTATTGTAGTACAGGATATATCATTATAGTACAGTCCATTAAATGTTTCATTTTGGCATTAAAAAAAGAAAACAGTTAATCGGTAGCCTAATTAATTTTTGAATTATTGATCAACCACCTAATTGATTAATCAACTAATCATTTAAGATCAAACCTTTCTGTGCTGTTGGATAGTTTGGGAGTGTGTTACTGAGTTGAAGGTGGCACCTTGTATGGTAGCCTCTGCCACCAGTGTGTGAATGTGTGTGTGAATGTGACTGGTAGAAGTAGTGTTAAAAGGGCTTTGAGTGGTCCCCAGACTAGAAGAGCACTATACAAGTGCAGTATATTTACCATATATACAGTACTTGAGTAAATATACTTAGTTACATTTCACCACTGTTGACGACTGTAAAATGAGGCAACATTTTATTATAAAATTGTTTGCTGTGCAAGATATTCCTGTTATGACACTGTATAATTATAATTATATAATTATAATTGTATAAGTACAAAAGTATATTGATGCCATGGCAGAAAAAAATCGGGTAGTAACACGAAAGGTTTCTTGATAAACATGTTTTCATCTTATAACAAGACACTTTTTTGTTAAAAAAAAAAAAAAAAGGTTTCTTGTCATAACAAGAGACCAAAAATCAAAAGCATCTTGTTATAACAAGAACCTTTTCATGTAATTACGTGATACTGGTGTATTTTTTACAAGTACTTTCTGGCCTGGCAGTTCTAGAGTTGCAGCGGTGTGAGAGTTTTACTGTACAATAACCATCTCAGAAAATATGGCGGTGTCATGGTATCAAAATATTACAGAATTTACATTATCATCAGTCAGAATCACCCTTAAAGGAAAGAAAACAGAAAGGTTGTCTTTTACTGAACAAACGTTTCATCACTATAATCTAAACTTGTAATGATTTTGTTAACAGAAGTGTGTGTAAAAAGTCCCCCCTTAGAAAATTAAATAAAGAGGAGATTCAACATCTAGTTGCATTTTTTAAAAAATATTGTAGATAAGCAAATGTACATGGTATGATAACTGGCAACTTTTATATCACTGTATACCTTGCAACTAGTGTATTGCTGCAACCCTGGGCAGTTCTGCATTTCCATATATAAGTAATCACGTACATTCATAAAGAAATATATAAATAAAACAAGTAAATTGTGAAATGATTTGATAAAACTTTTAAATTTCAGCTTATTAAATGTAACATTACTCTACAAGAATGAAATATACTACTATACATTTAAAAATTGTCTTAATGTTCACTGTAAACGTGTTTAATATCAGTTCATATGTTATTAAAACAAAGTGCTTTTTTCCAGTGATACACTTTTTTAAATTTTATATTTCCATCAAAGAAACAGAAGTGACAAATCTGCTTTAAAAGTTCATTTTACATCCACTTGTGGCTGATGGTGCAGACACAGAGATCAAAGTTTGTAGCCGCAGAGCGCTCCATGTATCAAACACCCTGTGACCACACCTCACACACCAGCCCCCCGCACAGCCGCCCCTCCCTGCCTTTATAACGGACTCAATGAATTGGCACACTTATCTTTTGGCACCAGAGATATCATGGGGTGGAGGTCCTGAAGGAGGAGGGGTGAGCGTCCGGTAAAAAAAGACCACTGTTCAGTATCTTGAGGCTATATGACCTCAGTCCAGCTCCTCACCAAGACACAGCAGGCGGTCCCAGCCACACAGCCGACACAATAGCCTCCACAGTGCACACGCTCGCTGCGGACACACGGGATCATGGAGCAAGGACCTTACAAGTACATCAGGGTGAGGCGGGCAGAGAAAATGGTTCAGTGCGTTTATGAGCTGGTTATAGAGGTGGTTGTTTAAGTGTCAGGCTGGTTGAGGCGTGAGAATGTTGAACGGTGACGGCAGAAAGTGAGTTTGAACTCTTTTGGCTGATTTCTCTTTTGTCCCCGCAGGACGGGAATGGAAAGGTCAGTCGGGTCATTCGGATCGGAACCCGCAAGAGCCAGGTACTGTACTGCTGTACATGAGCTTAACTGCATGATTGCTGCTTTAAATATTTGCCTTTGATTTCGGTTTTAGCTCTAACTGAAATGTGAATGCAACCCTGACAGAGCCACAGTGTGTCAGTTAAACATGAATTATCTGATGCAGCATTCCTGCGTGCTGCTTCAGATACAGCCGAGCTGCATATCTGGAGCTCCTCTCACAGAGATAACACAGCTCTGCCTCAACAGTGTCATTTTGAGATAACTCTTCCACCTCCAGTGTGTCATACTGATTTGATGGTCTGCTCTGTGGATGGGAGTTTGAATTTTCTACGACCATCAGTACAATCCAGCTAAAGTGTCTTCTTCTGTCGCAGCTGGCTCGCATCCAGACCGACAGCGTGGCGGACAAGTTGAAAGAACTGTACCCCGACATCCAGGTGGAGATAGGTGAGGATCTTCATCACAGCGTTTTCTAGAATTTTCATGGATGCCTGTTTCATATTTGGCAACATGCAAATTAGGGATAACAATATTCATATTTAAGATTCGTTATATAGGCAAAAATAGCTGCACAGATAAAACACTGACTGTGTCACAAAAATGAAATGAAAATATTCACGTATCGGACTGATCAGATGAGATGAAGATACAACATGAGAGAAGCGCTCTGTGTGTCAGTGGTGTCTTATCATCATCATCATCATCATCATGCATTCTGTCATAAATTAGACTTCTTATCCAGTTTTAAGCCACATTTTTACAACACACTTTTTAGTTTTGGTCATTTTTTACTAAATGTTTTAACTGGATGAAAGATTTTACTCAAAGGACTTCTGGATCTTGAGTTAGCAAACGTTAGCGGCCGCTCGGCTCTCGCCCCTGCTGTGATTTTTAATGTGAAACTGCTTTATTCAGTGTTTTATATCAGTTTAATTCACCTGGTCTGTTTGTTTAAAGAGGAAGAGACTGGGAGAAACTGACTGCGATGATGGCATTGCTCCATCTTTTGTCACTCTTTTGATTTAGAGACCCCTCATGACAGAAAATTACATATTGTAGAAGGGATGCACGATGATATCAGCACGTCATCAGCCAATATCGGCTTTAAAATGAATCAGAATCAGCTAACGTGCTTTTTGTTATATTGAACAATAAATGAATATCACGTACATTGAAAAAAAAAATCATGTCTCCATCTGCTGGTGGGCCGTCACTCTAAGAGTATGCATATATAATGTGATGTTAACTCCACTATAGAAAAGACAATGCTCACTAAAAGTAGGTGTGGAAAAAGGTAGATATATCAATATCGTTATCAGTTATCGGCCATTAAGTTGTTATATAGCAGCATATCGGATATCAGCAAAGAAATCTATTATCGTACATCCCTATATTGTATATTTTATGTTAAAATGTAGCTTGTTGTCATTACTTCCTCTATCTTATCTGGCCTCACACAACCAATGCTTGTCTCGTCTTCTAAAGTATTGTTGTCTGGACCTCCAGTGTGCCTGCCAGAGGGTGCACTCTCTCTCCAAAAACTTTTGAATGAACTGCAGACCTGTGTCTTTAATGTCACATTGGTGTTGTTGCTAGTTGACACTGGTTGCTCATATTATTAAATCTCTGTATCTCCTCTCTTTCAGTTGGCATGACAACGACAGGAGACAAAATCCTCGACACAGCTTTATCAAAGGTGAGGTTTGTCACGATGGCCACAAATCAGAGGTTACATTAATAACAGACATGTTCACCTATTCCAACATCTGCAAACACTAAAGCAGTCAGTATTTAAAATACACTGCAGACTTGTAGATGCATTAATGAGTACAGTATGATCTGCAACTTGTGAAAGTCTTAATTTAAATGTGATGTAACATTTGTTTTTTGTGTGTTGAATGCAGATCGGAGAGAAGAGTTTGTTCACCAAAGAGTTGGAGAACGCTCTGGAGAGGAATGAGTGAGTGTTACCGCTGTCATCTGTGGCTGACACCACGCTGGCTTCACACCATTGTTTCACCAACTGTTAGGGTCTCACTGACAGGGGCTCACTTGTAAAGTGAACATTGTAGCTGTTACTTACAGATACTTGGTCTCATTCATGAAATGTGGGTAAATCTGCGAGTAGATTTGCACATGAAAAACCTACACCGGATTCATGAATGCAGTAGAAAACTCGGATTTGATTGTGGGCATGTGTGTATGTTCATGAAAGCCTATCAATCAATTTACACACAAATTTATTCCACTCACGTTTCATGAATGAGACCCACTGGGTGCCAATACTTACGGCTTTAACACATTTTCATGCCACAAAAATCTCTTAAGGACAAAAAAACTTTTAAACAAAATGTAGTATTGAGCCCACATCCACAACATACTCTCTGAAAATCTATAAGAGCACCCACTGTGTGCTCCACATAAAATCCATACAGAGGAAAGTTCTTTGATTTCCTCCACAGCCTCTGATGTAGCAGGTGACTCTGATCTATAGCTGCCTCGAGGATGTAAAACACACGCAGTACTGAAAGGCTGTATTATACCATGAGACATAAATGGAGCATGGATATATGACTGTTCCTCTGTGTCCTGCAGGGTCGATCTGGTTGTTCACTCACTCAAAGACCTTCCCACCACGCTGCCCTCAGGATTCACCATCGGGGCCGTGCTCAAGTGAGTGCACTCACACAACACTGTTAAATATTGATTATCTTTGACTTTATGAGAAACAGTATAAATGTTGAATTAAATCTGGATCACTGAGTATCAAACAAAAAGTGATACAGACCTAAATAAATATGAATCTGAAACTGAACATCACATTAATGAATCTCTTTGCTTCCTGCTGCTTCAGGAGAGAAAGCCCCCATGATGCAGTGGTGTTACACCCCAAACATGTCGGGAAAACTCTTGATACTCTGCCAGAAAACAGGTACAGCCCAGGAGAACATTAAACTGGTCGTGTTTGTTTTTCACTCCTATTAAAAGTATGATAACTCTTCTTCATACTGTGTGTTTGTGTAGTGTGATCGGCACCAGTTCACTGCGCCGCGCCGCTCAGCTGAAGAAGAGATTTCCCCACCTTCAATTCAAAGATATCGTATCCTTTCAGGAGACTTCCTGTTGTGAGTCAGAACATGATGAAAGCTGGAGATACGATGGAAGTTATTTAGATTTTACTGCACAAGGTTTACTGAAAGGTTTTAAGGCCCTGACTAGGGATGGGCATCAATTTTCGACAATCTTCTGGTTTCCCTTTCTGAATGACGATTAAAGATGGTCGCCGTCTGCTGATGTGAGAGTTATGTCCTCTCACACAGGTGCAGAATGTACGTGCTGTTTGGTCATTGGTTGAAGTTGTTGCGGTGTGTTCATGTGCAACTTTTTAGCTGAAGTGGGTTTGGTGTGTCTGGGCCTAAGAGTAGTATTTCTCATAAGTGATGCTGTTAGCAAGCCAGAATGGATATCAGTCTGTGAAGTGTTTTCCTGAGCTGGCGTCTGCAGCGTGGGAACCTGAACACACGTCTGAAGAAGCTGGATGAGAAGGACGACTATGCTGCCATCATCCTGGCTGCTGCCGGCCTCAGGAGAATGGGCTGGGACAACCGGATCAGCCAGGTACAGTTCATGATCATCTGAAGTCCTTTCTGTGAGGTCCCTCTGGGTGACATTCATCATCTAACAGTCCAACTGTCTGATTGTTTCCACTGGTAGATCCTGGAGCCTGAAGACTGTATGTACGCTGTCGGACAGGTGAGAACAGCAGGATGGAAAACATGATGAATACACAGATAGAGAGCGAAATAACAGCTTAAAAATACCACACTACATCCGTATGTGTTCTTGTTGTCAGGGGGCTCTGGCGGTGGAGGTTCGAGCCAGAGATACTGACATCCTGGAGATGGTGTCTGTCCTCCATCACCCAGACACTGTGCTGCGCTGCATAGCTGAGAGAGCCTTCCTCAAACGCCTGGTACATCACACACACACACACACACACACACACACACACACTTTCTTTTACGTATTTTCACATTGTATAAATATGGAAATCTTCATGTGTTCAATTTAACTTCCATTTGTAGGAGGGTGGGTGCAGTGTTCCAGTAGCTGTACACACAGAAGTGAAGGACTCCGAGGTAAGGATGGTGGGTAGTGACAGATGCACACATACAACTAAACATTTGCTAAGCCCCGCCCCTCTCTAGTTACTGTTGCTGTGCCTGTTTATGTTCTCACACAGTGACAGTTTATCACCCACAAGTTTTATTCTTTTGTTTCGCAACACATCCTTGATTGCAGACTTAAATCACGTGATTGGACAGTGGGGGGTGAGCTGATGAAAAAAGAGATGATGTGAGGCGCCTCCGCTCTAAAACTCAAGGAGTTCAGAGCATTTTGGCAAAAATGCCAGGCGTCTAGAGTGCAGAAACGCCAGGCGCATTGCAACACAAAAAACGCCAGCAAAAAGCTTCAGTCTTATTAAGAACAATTTCAAAAAGCTGCCTCCAGCTGCTGAAACACTCTCTGCATGATCGAGGCCTAATACAACTGTTCAGAAAGTGCTGCCAACGTGGATGTCACGTGTCATATTAGAGGCAGACGCTGTTGTTTTACGTCGTGCCTGTCACGATGAGCACCATCTCTGTGTAAAAAGGGCTAATGTGACTTGATGGTTTAAGCGTCCACATTCTGTTTCTTTACAGAACATAGTTATAAAGTTTGTAAATAAAGCAAATTGAATAAGAAAAAAAAAGGTAGAGATTAGCTTTTATATTCAAGTATTAAAGTTGAGGGTCAAACTGTTTTTGCAGCTTTACCTGACGGGGGCAGTCTACAGCCTGGATGGATCAGACAGTCTGAAGGACACCATGCAGACTAGCGTTTCTGTTGCTGCTTCCGACAAGGTAACAGCTCAGCGTGCACAGTTTTCGTCACATTGATGACATTTTATTTGTGTCAGTCCTCATACCATCATACTGATAACGTGTGTTTGTGATGTCAGAGCGTAGAGGAAGTAGACGAACAGGTCCAGCGAGTGGGAGTCACAGCCAGCAAGATCTCGGGTGAAGCCCTAGACGGGGCTGAGCGGCTGGGGGTCAACCTGGCCAACCTACTGCTGAGCAAAGGAGCCAAGGAGATCTTGACGGTGGCGAGGCAACTTAATGACGCCAGTTAATCCCGCCCAGCTGAGGGTCAAGGCTCCGGAGGTGACCGGGTCCTCGAGTGCAGTCAGTCACAGCCTTGTGTCAAGTAAAAACTTGAATTCCTTTTTTATGTTACACATTTGATGTTTTGAAAGTGAAAGAACGGCGACTCTGTTGCACCAGGTGAGCTCAGCCAATGGCAAATAAATTATTGAGGGTTTTCAACACTACTTGGACCAAAGTTGTGCTCAGTGTTACAATGCTGCTGTCATTAAAAGCTTGTTCAGAGTCTGTAGCACTCTTGGTCTTGGTTCCAGCCTGCTCTTACATATAGTACCTCATGGAACCATCTCCTGAGCCATACGGGATTATCAGTGACAAACACACAATGGCCTTCAAACATTTACGTCAGTTACACCACCATCACTGGCTTTTTTTGTTTTTTATAAGTATACTGGTACAGTATCAGTGTCGCTATATTAAAAGGGAGGCCACTAAAACTAAACATTCTCAAATATTTGACCCCATAACCAAGAATGGTTCATCAGCGTCCATTGTTCCCCAAAAGAGACGTAACCCAGAGTTCTTCTCTAAGCTCTTAGACGCACTCTCATTTCAAGAAGCTGACTTCTGATGGCACCAAAGATGGGTTTTCGAACATGTGTGCACATTTTGCTGTTCGGAGCAGGCTGCACTGCACTGAAGTGGGTTTCATTTAGGTTTGAGAGTTGAGAAATGTAAATATAAATGTAAATTCAGTCCTTAATTCATCAGCTCTGTGGCCACAAGTCAGGAGACCTTATACACGGATGTAATGAAGGATGTTTTTTCATGTTGGCCTCCCGATAAATACAGTAACCTTTTTCGCGTAGCTTCTAGAGATGTTCTGATACCATTACTGATTGCGATACCTGAACTTGATTATCGGCCAATACCAATTACCTATCTGATACCATTTCCTTTTTACCAGCATAACCTGCTGGTGAAGAAGAACTGATTTCTGGAAAACTGCTGTTATCTGCAGGTGTGAAACTACTTTTTAGTTTAGTGATAGAAGATGTGGTATCAGATCTGTGCTTGGAATAGCATGCTCACAATATCACATGCCTTTCTGACACTGGTATTGGAACAACTCTAATAGCTTTGCTCCTTCATTCAGCTCATTTTCAGCTGAGGAGGTTCACTGCTTTTAAGAGTATACTAGCTACCTATTTTACAGAGAGAGAATATATTTAATATACATAATGAGAAGCTGGAGGGCGCATTTGGTTTTATCCCACCTGTGGCACAGCTAGTGATGCTTAGTTTGTGCAGCTGCGTCCCACTACATGAACGCTGAAGCAATCCCTGCATCTGTTTTCAGTTTCCTGCTCTGATTTTAAAAGTGTCCTGGGCTGCTATTTAGCAACAGTTTGAGCTGTTTATGCTTTGCTGATATTGTGTCTCAGATGCAATATCGACCCATAAGCATTAACTGTGAGCTGATCATTTCAGGGTTCCCACGGTCATGGAAAACCTGAGTCAGGTATTAGTAAATATTAAAAGTTTTGGAAAACTCATGAAATTTTGATGTTTGTAATAAAAGTAATTGTTACGTTAATCTAAACGTAATAGCAAATTTATTTTCTGTAAGCTAGCTGTTGACATAATGTAGCTTTAATATGCGTCAGTTTATATACAGATATATCGTTCTAGCATCAACACTGTGATGGGCAATTGTCGCATCAAAACGTGCAACGTCAAGTAAGGCAAATTACCTCAAACAACTGATCTGATGCTTGATACAAATGGAAAACTTGCACGGTTCTCATTTTTCTTGACTTATACTGACCAAGCCTTCTGCTTTTAGACGTTGCGTGTATATGTGACGTAGTGTGGTGGTGTTTGTTATGGGAAGTGAGACTCTCCTGCATTTGTGTGTGTAGAACAGTATCGTAACCAGGCTGGCAAGCGCAGCAGACACAGTGAAGTGCATGCTTTCCCCCAAACTTTTATTATGGGTCCTTGAGGAGTCATGGAAAAGTTTTGATGTTTTGTCCATGAAAATGTGTGGGAACCCTGTTATTTTTAAATATGGTGTAAACGCCACAGTTGTGGATAGTAGTAGTATAGCCGACTGTATAAAAGGTAAAGGGCACAGCAGTGAACTCAGTCATACCCCTTTTCCACCAAAGTAGCTCTGGTTCTTGAACCGGTTCTGTTCAGGACTGTTGGAACCTTGTTGCTCTCTCGCGAACCACGCCATGTTTCCACCAGTGTCGATCAGAACCATTGTAATCAAGGATGCGTCGTTAACAGAGGTCGCTTCACAATGCACAAGTAAAGTAAACAATAGTAGCAAGATCGGTCGCCTTGATTACCTGCGAACGTTTGTCCTGTTATTTGTTTTTATCTAAAAACAAGCACGGACCAACTGTTAAGACCACAGCATGTTTCTCTTCCCTGATGATTTCTTAATTAACATGTTACGAACCAATTAATTTTTTGTAAAAATGCTCCAAACGGTTCGAACTTAGGTGCAGGAACCAGAATAGAGCCCGTTCCATGTTGGTGGAAAAGGGGTACCATTGGCTTTCATGAACTGGGGTTAATCACTGTTGTGTTAGAGATGTAAAGTAGCTCAATAAATCGTATTTGACTGAAAGTATCACAGGTTATTTCTTTGTTTCACAGCTGTATACTCTGACTCACAACTTGAATAATGGCCATTATGGACTCGTTCTTGTATGTTGTGGTGTAGATCTACAGAAGCACCACTGCATTCAACAAACAAAAAAACTTAGCCGTATCTCTTGATTTTAAGATAGTTTTCTTGTAATTGCAACACAAAGATCATGTCATCATGAGGCAGTATTCTTGTAATCATGACTTGGCATCATAATTATAATTATCTCCTAATAATGACACCTTTATCTCGTGTATGAGATGTGCATCTTGTACTTATCGTATATTTCTTATTTCTGAGATAATAATTATTAGACCTTTCCTTGTAATTATGAGATAATTATTTCATAATTTTGAGAGATGCTCATTCACAATTAAGAGATACATAAGTCATAAGTACGAGAATATGCTTTGGTGAGTGCAGTGCATGTCTGTAGGGTACATCCACAATATATATCAAATTAACTAAGACAAGAATGAAAAACATTTTTGCTGTAATGTTTTCATGCCAGATGCTGTACTCCACATATCAGAACTGAAATGTTTCCAGAAGCAATATATTTTCAAACTTGTCAACTTTGATGACTTGCCTAATGAAATAAACATGTATTCAATGCCACAGTTTGTCTTGTTAGTTTTATCAAAGTGCCATCTCAGTAAATGTATTATTTCTGCATATCTGCCTTACATCAAACTTCGAACAACGCCTTCATTCTTTCTTTATTCAGTGTCAGTACACCGACTGTACAGTTAATTTGATGCCATATTGTATTTCTTTTATTTTATGGATCTTTATTGTATATTATCCTTAATTTAAACCTCCTGAGAGAGACTATGAGGCATATTTGTTTTGGCTTTAATTTCTGTATGAATTAATGTAGAGTGTTCCTGTATTTAGATCACAGTACTCATTGTTGCATCAATCCGTTATGACGACATGTTTACATGGTATCTCTAAGTGTCTTTGTTTTGCCACTTATTCCAACACAATGTCAAATAAAACTACTGATGTCAATAAACAAATGTCAATAAAGCTATGTGTGTTATACCTGTCCATTTTTATGATTCTGTGCCGGCATCAGCTGGAGGCATTATGTTTTTGTGTTGTCTGTCTGTCCCATTGAGGAATCATGAGAGAATTTCTTCAGATTTGGCACGAACGTTCACTTGGACTCAAGAATGAACTGATAAGACATTGGTGGTCAAAAGTTAAAGTCACTGTGCCCTTGTGTCCATCTCATTCTCATGAAAGCAATATCTAAAGAAGGCCTTGAGGGAGTCTCTTCAAATTTGGCACAAATGTCCACTTGGACTCAAGAATGAACTGATTAGAATTTAGTGGTCATAGGTCAAGGTCACTGTGACCTCACAAAACATGTTTTATTGCTATAACTCAAGAATTCATACTCTAATTATGACAAAATTTCACACAAATATTTAGTGGGATATGAAGTGATGACATTTTATATTCAAAAAGTCAAAGGTCAACTTCACTGTGACATCATAATGCCACAAGTGGCTCTTTAGCCCCTCTCCAGTGGCTTTGACAAAAAAAAAATCTGGAAATGAATAACGGATGTTCTTTTTTTACATTTTAATTTCTATATATCAGTGTTGTAGGCCTTAAGAAATTCTTACATTCTCCAACTGTAAAAATGTGAAGCCTCTATATTAAATTAAAATGTTTTAACATTTCAACATCTAAAAGTGACTGCCTAGCACCTTTTCCTTGAAATTTTGCTGAACCTCAATAGCAGCGGCTAGTCTTGAGTCTTCCTCGGTGGCTAGCTGTGGATGCTAAATCCAAAAAAGTAAAAGTCTCAGAATGAAATAGAGAATTTAGTAGTTCGAGGACAGATGTGTTTGCTTTCACTGCCAGCTCTGCAAAGTTAAAGTGCCAAATAATTATAAATAGAGCAATGCAGAGTCACTGCCTTGTGGTTAAACATGATTGAATGCTCATTTAGACTATTAATGTCGGCTAATTTAGACTCAATAGGCTGTTTTACCATCATTAAAAGCCTTCAATACGTTTTGCGGCAGTGCTGGGCTCCAGTCATTCATGTGTAGGATGCCTCCTCTGTTGAGAAAGCAGCTGGAGCTTCCTCTTACAGTGGTCACAGCCCACTCTGCCCCATCACTTCCTCCAGCTCACATCACACTCTGGTTTTTGTCCTCAAATATTTGAACTGTACACTTGACTGGGAAAGTAGAAAGAGTCTTGCAGCTCCAGTCTTCTACCAGCCATAAAAACTAAAGGCCAGGGTCTGTCAGTTTTAACAGGAGGAAGAGTCGAGACAATGGCAGCAGTTCTCACCTCTGAGGAGCTCCAGGGTCACCTAACATCCTGAACACCCTCTGCAACTAGATGGAGAAACAGGAGGAGCAACAGCTCATGGTGGTGTGGTCATCCAACAGGAACAAGTTCTTTACTCCAAGGATTTCAACAACGAAGAGGGTGCCTTCACTGAATTAAAGCATTTAAAGTGACTGGTGAATGTTTTAAAATCAGAAGCTCCAGTGGGCTGCAATCTGCAACCTCACTGCTAGATGCTGCTAAAATACACGAGACTAGTGATACTCATCTTTTGGCCTGTGGGCCAAATCTGGCCTGGGATAGATGGCAGGGTGGCCTGCTGACCATTTTCTAATGAATAATGAAAATAAATTGATGCACACTACATATACAACTCACTGCTATATACACTCACCAGCCACTTTAATAGGTACACCTTGCTAGTACCAGGTTGGACCCCTTTTTTATCTTCAGAACTGCCTTAATTCTTGGTGTCACAGATTCAACAAGGTGCTGGAAACATTCCTCAGAGATGTTGGTCCATATTGACATGATGACATCACACAGTTGCTGCAGATTTGT